>NC_012874.2:39208317-39527040 GCF_000003195.3 Sorghum bicolor | reverse complement strand
ATGTCCTATTGCATAGTTTTTGGAGCTGTGTAGCTCTAGTTATGAATTGTTTACTGAGTTGCTGCATGTATGTCCAAAATTGCTGAAATACATGAATGCTTGATTGCTTTACTTTGTGTGATCTAAGTATGATTCATGTCTTTAGTGGTGATTAAGTAATACACTTGTAACCCTGTTAAACTTGTGTTATTATTGATATGCTTGCTCTCTATAGTTAGTTGTGTGATGTTAGTTAAATAACTTAGATGCATGTGTCTTGCATACTTTTATGTAATGCATGTTGTGTCACTATTCTGCATATTCATGCACTTGCATCTTGCATCTCATCTAGGTGCGCTAGATGAATCACGTGAAGGGCATGATGTGGAAACAAACCCGAAGATGGTGTTGGGTGGACCCATCCCGAAGGTGGAAGGTCTAAGCAAGTGTTGTGACCTTAGATGTCACCAAGACGGAGCAACTAACTGAATTGACTCAGTGTTAATCTCAGGCAAGCCCCGGAGCATTATAAGTCTCACACTACTTTTGAATGCAATTGAGAATATATGTTATATATGTAATGTTGCATTAAGTATAGGAGTTGGGTGAAACCCCTGCTGCATATATCACTCCTTGTCCAGCAAATATACCTATAACCCTATGTAGATTCAGGATCGAATCTAAATGCTTAGTCATGCTTAGACCGGTAGAAGCCAGGTGATGTCCTATCACCTGAGCGAGATAGGTGGATACCTGACAAGGTTGGCTATATATGCTATCATGGAAATAACCAAGTGATGAGGATGAATAATTGGAGACCGGGCGGGACGATGATAGAGAAGTAACAAGACATGGAGGTCTTGGGTGCCTATCTATCCCCGCCTGTGTCGATTAAGGACCGACCGTTGACGGCCGTCTTGTCATGTTGAACGCATGCCCCACACTTAGCTGGAAGGATAAGTCGTTCCGATCGCGAAGTCTGAACACTATCCGGGCCGGGAGTCGAGCCGCCATGCGCTGTATTGGTGCTGGTTGAGGAGAACGACGAGGGCGCGGCGCGCAACCTTGGTATACCTTGGATACCTCGGTCGCCGGAATGGTCCTCGGGTACTGGCGGTGCCTGCCGAACCCGCGATTTGGTCCTGGATAGTGTAATACGGTGATCCGTAGCTCACTTGATCAGTGAGTGTGGTTTGTGTGGGGAATAACTCGCCAGCTGGTTAGAAATCGATTCGAATCGCCATCGCTCCTGGATAGTGAGCACTTGACTTGAGCTTCGTCATCGTAGTAATGTTTATGGAACACTTGGATAGTTATGGTATGATGATGTTGGAAATGCCACATCAAATATGGGTACTATTGTTGAATCTTAGTCAAGTGATTGCTTTAGTACAGGTGCTAATCTAGATGATAGGTTAATGATTATTAACTTGAGCTAAATACCTGAAAGGATTACTTAGTTGCAACTTAAGCTTTTTATGTGCAAAAAGTGTTGTCAAGCTAGCTCCACCAATAAAGCCTTGCATACTCCTTGGTGTCATATTATTTCTGGTTTATGACGGGTAAGTCTAGCTGAGTACCTTCTCGTACTCAGGGTTTATTCCCACTTGTTGCAGGTTGTGATGTATCATGGCTACTGCAAGAGTTGGACGACTCCTACCATATTAGAGGAGTAAGATCATGGGCATGATCCTTCTTAGTTACCTCATCTATGTTGCTTTTGTTGCAGTTGACCTGGATACTGGCATGTATCTGAAATAAGGGCAATATTAGTTTCAAATTACTTTACTTCCGCTACTGTTCAACTCAAGTTGTAATAACTACCTTTGAACTCCGATGTATATCAAACTACTTGTGAAATGGATGTAACATGTGACTTGTTATGTTGAATCACTACAATCTTGGCTTGTAAGATGGTTGGTTTGAAATCCCTCGTGATTTCACGGACTACCGGGTTTATGAGAGTTCGATTACGTTAAAGCAACTGCTTTGGCGGGAGTTTTTCGTAGTTGATCTCTTGTAAATTGGGCGGTTCTGTTACAATACCTATTATTAAATTCTTTGCACCTTCGAAGACCAGCCATAGACCATGGGAGTCAACACGTCCTGCCCCTAATTATGATCTGTGTCCGGAGTTGATTGCAATAGGTCAAAACCAACCCTTTTCTATAGCCGAGGTCCTATCTTTTAATCAAGAAGATAATGCAGTTTTAGCTACACCTAGGGAATCTTTTAATCTTTCTATAAATTCTGGTTTAGACCTAGCCCTACAAGACCATGTTTTTCCTAGATATTTTCACATTGGTCTTAATCATATAACCTTTGGTAGAGTCCTTCTTTCTTTATCTATTAGTAAAGGAAGGTATGTCTTCATTCGTGGACATCCTTCTTGTACTAGTCTTCATAGAAAAATTTTAGAGATAGAGAAGGAATCATCTCCCAGACGAGGAAAGGAAGTTTTAATAGCCGATTTCCAACCATTCCAATCCCATGTTTCGGCTATCCAACCCATCCTTGAGTCTAATAATTTCTACTATGCTCTTTCTCTTGAACCTCCCGATAATCCTATGAATCTCTCTAGACATCCCATGCATAAGAGTCACCAAGACCACAAGGAGGATCGAGAAGAGCAACTTCAATGGCTAGAAGGCATTAAAAATCCATGTGCTATCACCATTGAATGGATAGATAAAACAAACTTGAGAGATAATCCTAGAGGAATTTTAAGCATTCATGCAGAATCATCCTTGGAGTTTGAGAATGAGAGAAACAACAGTGAGCATGGAAGTTATTTCATAAATACCTTACCAAGTCCTTGCTCATATAAAACATCTCCCCAATCAATTGGTCTCTCCAACATTACCACATTTGAGATCTCCAACCCTCTCTTCTTTTCTATTTATAAAAACTTTAAAAGAGCGGTTGTCGATGCATATGTCTATAATAAATATTGCAGATCTCGTTGAGTTGATCTTGATATAGGTCAGCGATGGAGGGGAAACCACTTCGCCGACATAAATTGATGGTTTCCCAAGGACAAGCTTAGTGTCCTAAAACAAGCACTTATCAGATCGTAACATGAACTTCTAATTATTTGCAACATTGCCTTGTGTATTGAGCATATAAAGATAATTGTAGAAATATTCCTTCGGGTATTCTTGTCACTAACCTTTCCAGGATTGGAGCAAGAAGATCGGATGAATGACAAGCACAAGGTATGTCCAACCAACCATCACACAACATTGAATTAAATTCACCCAAACTTGAATTTTGCAAAATTCAAGCTTGGGGGAGTACTTTACATAAAAACATCCTTTGCCATGTTGCTACGTTGGTTGTCCCTACCTTTGAGAGATGCTCCATTTGTTAAGTACTAATTACACTACTTCACCTCCACTTGAGTAGATCGCTATAAATGCTCTCATGCTACCTTTATTTGCTTTAGTATATGTCTAGGTTTGGAGTAGTTTCATTTATCTCTTAAATCAAGCATGGTCCTTAGTTTAGGAATGATGATCTTACTTCTAAAGGATTTTTAAATTAAGCATGGTGCTTAGGTTAAAATGCCCTCCTAAATCAAATTTGACATGGTGTCTAGGTTGATTTTTGAGCCGATAGTATGCTATAGTAGATATGGGATATTTTGTTGGACTAACCCCTGCAGGAAAACTTTCAATATCAACCTGGGAAGTCCTGAGATACAAACTCATTGGAGATAAAGGAGACACATGAAGTTTAACAATTTGCACAAGAAGGACATAGCTCATTCATCATAAAGAGATGATTTATGGAGGGTGCCACAAACACGATGCACAACCGCTAAGAAAGGAAAGCTTCCACAAGGTGATACTGTACCATCACTCTTCAAGTAAGGTAACATCTTAAAGTACTCGATTATCACTTTTATAAGCTTCTCCTTGGTTCTAGCATTCACATAAATAAAGAGGCAAAACATGTATGATTTATAACTCCAGATTAACCAACTCAATTAATTCAACATGTTTAATCCTTTAATCTTTGTTCTTAGTACTACCTTCGTGATCCCACACTCCTAATCATATAAGCTAAAGTATTGCACATTCAATATTTGGGAAGATATAAACAAAACATAAATATAGATAGATTATCTTTCCATTAGGTTGAACCATCTGATCTAACAAATGTTTTAAATGCTACACCCATGTTCCATCAACTTTGTCTTGCTCACTATGCTTAAGGTTAGAGAAGAACAAATACACTTTTGGTTCTGTTGGTGTTTTCCACCAACAGGGCCCATGCACTTGATCTCTGCCTTGTCTCTATGAGCAGGACACATTTTGAGAACGTGAAGTCGTTTTACAACTCCCAGATTCCATCAAGTGAAGAACAGGGATCTACGAGCACAAACACAATGGAGATCAGACACTTAGT
This sequence comes from Sorghum bicolor, assembly GCF_000003195.3. Classification (NCBI taxonomy): domain Eukaryota; kingdom Viridiplantae; phylum Streptophyta; class Magnoliopsida; order Poales; family Poaceae; genus Sorghum; species Sorghum bicolor. The sequence continues at coordinate 39,522,651 of NC_012874.2, read as the reverse complement.
TCCCCAAAGGAAATATTGAAGAACCTCTGTGTCCGAGTTGGTACCTTGTACACTCCAGCAAACTTCGTGGTGATAGAGACTGGCGCTGAGGAGAGGGCACCCATCATCTTAGGGAGGCCATTCCTAAACACCAGAAGTGTCATCTACGCTAATGCTGCTAAGATCAGTCTCTACATCAAGGGGAAGAAGGAGATTTTCCTTCAAGAACAAGACTACACAAACTTCAAAGCAATCCCGACATGAACCAAGGAAGAGGACCAACAGGAGGAACAGGAACAAGCAATTGTGGACCGAGTCAGCTAAGATGGTCACTGCAGCTCAAGGAGGTCAAGATCGTTGACTCAAGTCACCTTTCTTGATTAAGAAGGACGACCCTGGTGTTCCAAGAATCGAATGCACAAACAATGGATACTCTTTTTAGAAGACACTCTACGACACCGGATCTAACGTCAACATAATGGCCGCAGTCACTTATCAGCTCCTGCATGGAACCATGCCCCTACAACCAATATATTCAGCTCCAGATGATTTTCAGGTCATTGACATGGGAGAAGACAAGTATGATCCATCCACCATCCTTGGAAGACCGTTCCTCAGCACTATCAAAGCCATTATCTATATTGGAACCGGAGAAGTCCACATGCACTTCCCCTCTGAGAAGGTACGCCACTATTTTAATGATTCTAACTATATAGTTGAAGATTCTAAGCAGGTCAGGACAAGAAGAAGACAAACCGCAACCAGAGGAGGCAAATCGGACGGACGGATAGACTACGAAGGAGAAGTGATAAGGACTGAAGACATACAACTTGAACAGAACTGTCCTGAGGAGACCGTAGCACCGAGTCAGGTGTGGAAAGAGAACATAGTTATACACAAAGAGGAGGCGCCATCGGAATCACCGACTACGCCACCTAGCAAATCCCAGGACGACTAAAAACACAAGGAGTCCCATTCGGAGGACTTAAAAACACCGAACGCCTTGCCAAGAGGTAAACTTGGTAGTTATCCTTTTCCTTTCAATTATTCAATTATAGTTTGCTTAGTTATTCAGGTTCATGCTATCTTGAAAAGAAAATAAAAATGTTAAAAAAAATAGTAAGCCCCATGTGAGTATGCTCATGGCATAAAACCCATAAGTACATTCACTGTGGTGGCATAAAAATAAAATAAATATTTTTTTCTGCTTTATAAAATAAAAATATAAAAACAGGGAGTAATATTTATTGAGGAAGCTCAACATGATGAAGGCTAAATATTTATGCTAACACTTAATTAGTTCCACAAGCTTTGTTGTCTATTTGAGCTCCACAGAATTTAAGAATCAAGAAGACTAGCAGACGGAGGACATTCTAATCGCTGTCAGAATGCAGCTGACTTTCAAAAACACCTCTGCCACCTGCTAGCTACATCAAGAGAAATTACGTCAAAATTCAGCTTGGGGGAGAGCACCCCCATTTATCTCGATAAGTATTTCTATCTATCTATCTTTATACTTATACTATATTAGAATATAAATACACATAACTATGAAAAACCAAACAAAGATTTTATGCTTATATTTTGCTTAGTGTGTTTAATAAATAAATAAAGTGGCTATGCTAATCTGTATCTAATAAAACTTAAGCTTGGATATGATGAATAGTTGCTCTGCCTAATTTGCAAATTTTCTCTCAAGTTTAGATATAACTGTTATAATTTAAAGCTTGCTCTAAACCTAAACTTGTGGGAAGAGTACTTGATCTAAAGTCTAAGTCGTTAACGGATGTGATATGGGAAGGTTGAGCTGCTGTTTATCTGTTCCTAGAGATACTAGAATTCTGGAGAATTTTATCTTTGAAAAATCTTTAAAATAACACATTATGAGTTCCTGTATGATGAGAGTTTAAATTCCTACCACAGCCATATATACATGCTTATTAGACTTTGAGCCACACATTTACTTTTTACTGCTTATGAGCATTGAGTGTGGTCAAGCTGTGTAGACCCTTAGGAGCTTGTCATGTGGTTAAAATCAAGATTCACTTGCACGATTACTCATACATGCTACTTCTACTCCAGAAGTACCATCCACATATATCCACTCATTTCCATCTCCAGTTTTACCCAAAATTATTCTACTCCTAATCCGGGAGAGAATAGCCAAAAATATTTCTATTGTCAAATAAATGCTCAAGTTATCTTGTTACTACCACTTGCTATATTATCTCAAGAGATGAGTGCTCTAAAATAAAGAGATACGAGGAAATAAAAAGGGGCAAGTGCCCGGAACCTCGAAAGAAAAGAAAAAGTGAGACGTGAGGTAAAAATGGACAAGTGTCCGACAGTAGAATTAGGGGTACAAGATACCCACCTGAGAAAAAAGAAAAAGAAGAGCATCTCATTCTCCTCACAAAGTTTCAAAAGAGCAAGAAAAGTATGTATCCCCTCAAAGAGCAAAAGTAGAATTAGACTTTCACCATTGTTATCACCATCAACACCATACACCATTCATTCGCCACACATGCACATCTTGATTTGACTTATTGACTTGTTTCTTTGGATCCATAGTTTGACTATACAATAAATGTCTTGTAAGTATGTATATTTTATCTCCCACCTATGAGCTCCAGATATTAAAGCCTTATTAGAGTAAGGGTGAGAGAGAAGACAATGTCACTATGCTTTATACCACAAATACTACACATACTTTTTGAGAGAAGGCATATACCATCACTGCCTTGGTAAGGATCCAGAAATACCACAAAAGAGTGATATGAGAGAGTCATACAAGGAATCTCTGAGTTTTATTTGAAAATCTGCAAAAACTTTAGAGCTATAGCTGATCAAGAATAAGAGACATGGCACTTGACTAGACTGTTCTATCTTTTAACTACTCAAGACAGAAGAGACGGTTACAAGTCCCTTGGTGAAAGGTAAAGTAAGTAAGTTTTAAGTCTTGACAGTTTACTCTGACTCAGAGATGAGATTTTATTTAAAAAGCATGTGTACCGTCAATCTTTAAAAGTATTGCAGCAACTTCTATTCCATCGTTGAGATTATCCTTGCTCAGAGACGAGCAAGAGGTAAGCTTGGAGGAGTTTGTTGACGGTCCTTAAGTATCAAATTTAATTATCAAATAAACAAAGAAAAGGATCCAAATGAAATCAACATCTAGACTTAGGGTTTTATCTAACATAATTCCATGAGTTATGGTGTTTGTCTATTTCTGCAGGGGGTTATCAGGAAATACAGAAGAAAGGCCCACACGTCGGGATTACATAGAGATATCAACGTGCCACGCAATTATCTTACATCTAGAAGACTCCAGAAGCCATGGGAATGAAGCAGAGGCGAAACAGAGCCTGGCCCTGGGCGCCCACCCAGGAGACCAAGGCGCCCACCCCCTTACAGAGTCCAATCAGAACTCTCTTTTGGGATTAAGCTCCACCGACCTAAAGGGTAAAGGATAACCGTTCAATCAATGTCGGTTTGATCCAACGGCCCATATTCACTTGAAGGGACTATAAAACCAGACCCCCTGGCCCCTGGAGGAGAGAGCCTCTCAACCCTAATTCATTATTACTCAAGGTAGAAGAAGCCTCTGATCAAGCCTAGAGCCACCACATCAATTAGACATCTAGATTAGCATAGCTACATTGGATTAGAACTAGAAGGAGTCAATCTTCGATTGGTTTCCGGATCTGTCAAGAGGATTCTTGGTAATTCTCTAATTGTTCTTCTAATTGTTCATCTTTGTTCTTCAATATTATGAATATGACTTTGTTCTACTTCAATATATTGCTTATGACTTTGCTCTACTTGTTTATATATAAGATTATATTGTTCTTAGTTTATCATAGTTATATACTTGGCTTAGTTAGATTGGATCTATATACATGTTTAGGATCGTATAGCGTTTATCCATCGGATCCATGGGTAAATGATAGATATTGTGTAGGCGTGGTGCTTATACCGTATTTATCTGCGATTGTACCCAATATGCCAGATCGCAGGGTAATTCGTGATAGTGACAGCTTCGTTGATTTTTATATAGTCCCCCTCTCGTGTATTGGGCTGGCAGAGCAACATTATTACAGGGGAGTGATTGCTATGTTTCTCATATTCCTTGCTAATATCACTATGCATGGGCGTAGTCCTGTCTCGCAATGATTGCTAAGTATAATTGCACTAACTATTATAATGCTAGAATATATAATTGAGAATAACTTAGGAAATATTCTTGTAGTTCGTTCTAATTCCATATTAATGACTTCCTAGAATATCTAATTGAGGTGCTTATCATATTTATTATGTGGCTAAGTTATGCTGATCAGATTAATTATCTTTGTCACTATTCATTACTTCATATATCTTTTTTGTGACACTTATGCCTGTATGAAAGAGATAGATAAATGTTCTCAATTATATATGCAATGATAGATACTTAATCTCATATTCTATTCTATAATCAATATTGATGATTGCTAATCCCTTCCTAGTGGTAAAAATATAAATAACGATACCTGGAATACCTCCCGGTTAAAATGCTACATCGGTATTAATTTGTGCGCTTGTAGATCTCATTCATTATTTATTTAGATGAGCAATTGCATATTTCAATACCGCATCTCTCATGTCATGCTGGGGATGACAACTTGGCTTAAGTGGTATGAGGGATAGGTTTGGCATTTTTGGCGCTATTATCAAAATTCGAAAACTAAGTCTACTTTTGGTAATGACGTTAAGAATACCCAACATCGCTCATTGAAGTAGTGTCTTGCCTCAGTTCTTGTACTGCAGCGGTGTGGTCCTGGTTCCACTTTTGTTGCTGTTCCAGGAGTCGTCCATGTTCTATTTGCATATTCCGGATGTCGAGGAGGGTGTTGTCGATATGGGTGAAGAAGCCGCCGGCCTCTTGGTAGTAGTCGTTCGTGAACGCATAAGAGGCGTCGGAGTACCGTCCTGCATCGAATTGGGGCTGCGGCCTAGACCCTGAAGCTCCATATGGATCCGTGGAGTACCTACCTGCACTAAAAGGCGGGTTTGTCCACTGGTGATCTTGGCCCCCCGGCCATGTCTCCTGTGTTGGCTCCTGTGGTTGAGCATGTCGAACCCATGGGTCCCGAAGGACTCGGGGGTTGTAGTCGCAGTAATGCAAGTGCGCTGCTTCTTCTGGCCCGGGATCAGCTCCATACCAGGTGCGTTCTTGATGGGTGTTCATCCTTTCGGATGCTACTCGCTGTGGAGCTCTCTGATTTACCGGTGCCACTGCAATCTCAATCAAATAATTTGAGCGACATAGAGGCCAAGCTTCGGGTTAGGTAACCGAATCTTGCCTTTATTATCGTATAACATATACATTATGTTCCCCTCTTTTTTTAGCATCCGAGCTTGCCTAAATGTGTCATAGCCATGATAAATTCGTAACTCGTCAATGAATTCCAATGATGAGTTTTCTAGTAAATGAAGACTAGAAGCTAGACGAGTGATGAGTGAAGTGTTGACGGTCCTTAAGTACCAAATATAATCATCAAATAAATAAAGAAAAGGATCCAAATGCAACCAACACCCAGACTTAGGGTTTTATCTGATAGAATTCCACGAGTTTTGGTGTTTGTCTATTTCTGCAGGGGGTTATCAGGAAATATGGGAGAAAGGCCCACACGTCGGGTTTACATAGAGATATTAACGTGTTGTGTAATTTTCTATCATCTAGAAGACTCTAGAAGCCACGGGAACAAACGGGAAGGTGATCGGGCCCAGGGGCAGGGCGCCCACCCTCCCCCCTAGGGCACCCGCCCTGAGGTAGAGACCAATCAGGTCCCGTCTCGTGGATTACGCTCCACCGACCTAAAGAATCAAGGATAACTGTTCAATCAATGTCGGTTTGATCCGACGGCCTAGATTCACTTGAGGGGACTATATAAGCAGACCCCCTGGCCACTGGAGGAGAACAAGTTCATCATAGAGTTGAGAGGTGCCCTCGAAGGATAACCTTTCCTCTAAATAGACTTAGCGCTTAGCATCCCATGTGAGAGTATACTAGATCTACTAGATTGAGAGAGATAGAGTGGAGGTGTAGATTGGAGGAATCCCGGCCTGTCGGTGTCTACTCCGAGGTTGTACTTGCGGGTTCAATTCTCCTAACCCGAGCTTGCTCCTAGGATTCTTCAGTAACTCGACTTCTAAATTCTAGTAAGTTCTTGTTTTGTTGTTCTTTGGTTTATGAGTTTACTTTAATCTCTTTCGGTTGAGTTTAGAGTAATCATCGCTAGCGTAAACATGGTGTTTGGGCTAGGGTACTCATAGATATCCCCTGACTAGCTGGACCATGGTAGTAGCGAGGAATGTGATATTTCCGAGTTACCTTTGCATCCCACATCTTGTTAGTAGGACAGATAGGGTTTATAGGTGCGGGTCGAACATCCTTTGTGGTGTCTAGATTCCGTGGGCCTCCACAATAGAACAGTAGATCATCCTTACCAACGTTAGAACAAGACTACAGTTGTAGTCTTCTCTATACATTGCTCACATCGAATCACATTCTTTGTAGCCTAAAGGATAGTAGCAATAGATTTGGTTAGTCAGATGCACGCTTTCTCCCAGTGGTAAAAATATAAATACGATACTCTAGATAACCTCCCGGGAGAAGTGCTCACCGATATCCGTGCGCTTGCGGATCATTTCCTAATGGTGTCACCAAATATCAACAAGCATTTCTAGCACCGTTTCCTGGGAGAAAGACGGTTTGCTGAGATAACTTTGAGTCTTGCTATTATCTTGTATTATACTTTTATACTTTTATTCTTTTATCTTTTAGTTTTTTCCATCTTTATGGATAACTTAAATTCCACACCTATTATTGAATTCTTTGCACCTTCGGAGATAGCCATAGACCATGGGAGTCAACAAGTCCTTTCTTTGCCCCTAATTATGATCTGTGTCCGGAGTTGATTGCAATAGGTCAAAACCAACCCTTTTCTATAGCTGAGGTCCTATCTTTTAATCAAGAAGATAATGAACATTTAGCTACACCTAGGGAATCTTTTAATCTTTCTATAAATTCTAGTTTAGACCTAGCCCTACAAGACCATGTTTTTTCTCGATATTTTCACATTGGTCTTGATCATATAACCTTTGGTAGAGTTTTTCTTTCTTTATCTGTTAGTAAAGCAAGGTATGTCTTCATTCGTGGACATCCTTCTTGCACTAGTCTTCATAAAAAAATCCTAGAGATAGAGAAGGAATCATCTCCCAGACGATTAAAGGAAGTTTCAATAGCCGATTTCCAAACATTTCAATCCCATGATTCGGCTATCCAACCCAAACTAGTAGTGCTTCAAAATCATCTTAGGGAAGAAGAAATTCTACCTTTGCAACTTCATTCTGGGATGAGCTTAAACTTCCTGCTTCATAAGAGACCTTTGAGTGCATACAGTCTGAACCTTCCTAAGAAGGGATCTCTTAGAAAGCATCTCAAATCCAATCCCTTTGATGGACATCTAGAAAGACTGAAGGATGGCATCTTAAGTGATGCAATAGAAGGAGAGCAAAGCCATTTAGAAAACAATCTCATCTTCTCCCCTTCTATGCCCACTTTTGATAACTTATTCGAACCTATCTTTAAACCCATCCTTGAACCTAATAATTTATACTCTTCTCTTTCTCTTGAACCTCCAGATGATCCTATGAATCTCTCTAGACATCCCATGCATAAGAGTCACCAAGACAACAAGGAGGATCGAGAAGAGCAACATCAATGGCTAGAGGGCATTAAAAATCCATGTGGTATTACCATTGAGTGGATGGACAAGGAAGAAGCCTTAATGGATTCTAACTTTGGGTCAATTTGAAATCGTGAGTTCTTAACTCCATTTGAAGATGAGATTCATCCAACTACAGAAGAGGACATAGGTGAGACCAATCTAGGAGAAACTTTGAACATTCAGATTGGAGACGAAGATAACATTAATGAGCATGGAATTTATTTCATAGCCACTTTGCTTACTCCATGCTCATATGCAACACCTTCCCAATCTATTGGTCTCTCCAACATCACCAGATTTGAGATCTCCAACCCCCTATTCCTTTTTTACAAAAACTTTAAAAGGGCGGTTGTCGATGTATATGTCTATAATAAATATTGCAGATCTCGTTGAGTTGATCTTGATGTAGGTCAGCGTTGGAGGGGAAACCACTTCGCCGACATAAATTGATGGTTTCCCAAGAACAAGCTTAGTGTCCTAAAACAAGCACTTATCAGATCGTAACATGAACTTCTAATTATTTGCAACATTGCCTTGTGTATTGAGCATATAAAGATAATTGTAGAAATATTCCTTCGGGTATTCTTGTCACTAACCTTTCTAGGATTGGAGCAAGAAGATCTGAGGAATGACAAGCGCAAGGTATGTCCAACCAATCATCATGCAACATTGAATTAAAATTCATCAAATCTTGAATTTTGCAAAATTCAAGCTTGGGGGAGTACTTCACATGAAACCATCCTTTGCCAAGTTGCTATGTTGGTTGTCCCTACCTTTGAGACATGCTTGATTTGTTAAATACTTGTCACACTACTTCATCTCCACTTAAGTAGATCTCTATAAAAGCCATCATGCTACCTATGTTTATCCTAGTAAGTGTTGGTTTGGAAGTATTGGACATACTTCCATTGGCATTTAAATTAAGCATGGTGCTTAGGTTAAATAGCCTTCCTTAATCTGATTAGACATGGAGTCTAGTTTGGTTACTGAACTAAAAACTGCTTGAGTAGGCATTGGTATATTTTGTCGGACTAACCCTGCAGGAAAACTTTCAATATCAACCTGGGAAATCTTGAGATACAAACTCACATTGGAGATAAAGGAGACACATGAAATTTAACGATTTGCATAAGGAAGACATAGCTCATTCATCATAGAGAGATGATCCATGGAAGGTGCCACAAACATGATACACAACCACTAAGAAAGGAAAGCTTCCACAAGGTGATACTGTACCATCACTCTTCAAGTAAGTTAACATCTTAAGATATGTGACTCTCACTTTTATAAGCTTCTCCTTGGTTTTGGCGTTCATATGAATAAAGAGACAAACATAAATTAACCAACCCAATTAATTCAACATGTTTAGTCCTTTAATCTTTGTTCATAGTACTACCTTCGTGATCCCACAGTCCTAATCATATAAGCTAAAATATTGCACATTCAGTCTTTGGAAGATATAAACATAAATATAGATAGATTATCTTTCCATTAGGTTGAGCAATCTGATCTAACAAATGTTTTAAATGCTACCTTCATGATCTTATTATCCATCAACTTTGTCTTGCTCACCATGCTTATGGCTAGAGAACAACAAATACACTTTTGGTTCTGTTGGTGTTTTTCACCAACAGAGCCCATGCACATGATCTCTGCCTTGTCTCTATGAGCAGGTACACTTCGAGCATGATATGAAGGAGTTTTACAACTCCCAGACTCTACCAAGTGAAAAACCTAGATCTACAAGCACAAACACACTGAAGATACTGGACACTCAGGCAATCACTGCCCTGAGATGCTTGAGGACGTGAACTACATCAACAACAACAACTACTACAACCATCCTCAATAAAAACAAGGTTGGAATCAACAGAGGCCTAACAACTTAGAGAGGTGATCCTAGACGCCCCGTCATCCCGATCTCCATCGGCATGGTGGACTTCCTAGAAGCACTCTGCGACTTTGGCTCCAGCGTCAATATTATGCCCAGGGTTGCAGATCGGACACTAAAGTTTCCCAAAGGGAATATTGAAGAACCTTTGCGTCTGAGTTGGTACCTTGTACGCCCCAGTACTACCAAGATTAGTCTCTACATCAAGGCGAGGAAAGACGTTTTCCTTCAAGAACAAGACTACACAAATCTCAGAGCAATCCCGACATGAACCAAGGAAGAGGACCAAAAGGAGGAACAAGAACAAGCAAATGTGGACCGAGTCAGCTAAGATGGTCACTACAGTTCAAGGAGGTCAAGATCGTCGACTTAAGTCACCGTTTGTGACCAATAAGGATGATCCACTCCACATGGCAGATCAGACATTCCGAAAGGTTGAAGGTTATTGACATGGGAGAAGACGAGTATGATCCAACCATCATCCTTGAGAGACCGCTCCTCAGCACCGTTAAAGGAATCATCTACATTGGAACCGGAGAAGTCCACATGCATTTCCCATCTGAGAAGGTATGCTGTTATTTTACTGACCCTAACTATTTAGTTGAAGACTCTAAGCAGTTCAGGATAAGAAGAAGACAACGCAACCGCAACCAGAGGAGGCAAATCATCAAGGACGGATGGGCAGACTACGAAGGAGAAGTGGTAAGGTCTGAAGACATACAGCTTGAACATGACTGTCCTGAGGAGACTATAGCACCGAGTCAGGTGTGGAGAGAGAAGATAGTTATACACGAAGAGGAGGCGCCACCGGAACCACCGACTACGCCATCGATCGAATCCCAGGACGACTGAGAAAACGAAGAGTCCCGCTTGGAGGACTTTAAAACTCCGAACGCCTTGCCAAGAGGTAAACTTGGTAGTTATCCTTTTCCCTTCAATTATTTAAAATAGTTTGCTTAGTTAATCAGGTTCATATCATCTCTAAAAGAAAATAAAAATATTAAAAATAGTAAGCCCCATGAGAGTATGCTCATGGCATAAAAGCCATAAGTACATTCACTGTGGTGGCATAAAAATAATCCTGTCCTATAAAAATGAGAATATAAAAATAAATTTATGATCCTATCAAAGAGAGTAATATTTATTAGAGGAAGCTCAACATGATAAAGGCAAAGAGATTTTATGCTAACACTTAACCAGATTCACAAAGCTTTGTTGTCTATTTGAGCTCCACAGAATTCAAGGATCAAAGAAGACTAGCAGCGATGGACATCCTAATCGCTGTCAGGGTGCTACCGACATTCAAATACACCTCCGCCACCTGCTAGCTATATCAGAAGAAATTACGTCAAAATACAGCTTGGGGGAGAGCACCCCCATTTATCTAGCTACGTGTTTCTACTCGCGTTTATACTTTACTCAAATAATAAAAAGATGCATAATCATGAAACCCAAATAAAAATTTTGTGCATATATCTTTGCTTAGTTTGCTAAATGAATAAATAAATTGTCTAGGCCAAATTGAACTTAAATGATAAACTCTCACATGGATATGATAAATAGTTGCTCTGCCATGTACCTAGTTTTCAAGTTTGAGCTCTCTCTCAAGTTTAGGCATAACTGTTATAATTTAAACCTGCTCTAAACCTGAACTTGTGGGAAGAGTACTTGATCTGAAGTCTAAGTTGTTAACGGATATGATATGGGACGGTTAAGCTGCTCTTTATGTGTTCCTAGAGATGCAAGAATTTTGGAGAATTTTATCTTTGAAAATCTTAAAAATAACACATGATGAGTTCCTGTATGACGAGAGTTTAAATTCATATCACAGCCATATATACATGCTTGCTAGACTTTGAGCCACACATTTACTTTTTACTGCTTATGAGCATTGAGTGTGGTCAAGCTGTGTAGACTCTTAGGAGCTTGTCATGCGGTTAAAATCAAGATTCACTTGCACGTTCACTCGTACATGCTACTTCTACTCTGGAAGTACGCATCCACATACATCCATTCATTTCCATCTCCAGATTCACCTAAAAGTATTCTACTCCTAATCCTGGAGATAATAGCCAAAAACATTCTCCTATTTCTGTTTTCCCTGTGAAATAAATGCTCGAGTTATCTTGGTTACTACCACTTGCTATATTATTTCAGGAGATGAGTTCTCTAAAAAAAGAAGGGGTGAATACGAGGAAATAAAAAGGAGCAAGTGCCCGGAACCTCGAAGGAAAGAAAAAGTGAGACGAGAGGTAAAAATGGACAAGTGTCCGATTGTAGAATTAGGGATACAAGATACCCACCTGAGAGAAAAGAAAAAGAATATATAGAGCATCTCATTCTCCTCAAAAAAAGCTTCAAAGTGCAAGAAAGGTATGTATCTCCTAAAAAGAGCAAAAGTAGAATTAGACTTTCACCATTGTTATCACAATCATCATCATACACCATTCACTCGCCACACATGCACATCTTCATTTGACTTATTGACTTGTTTCTCTCGATCCATGGTGTGACTATGCAATAAATGTCTTGTAAGTATGTATTATCTGTCTCCCACCTATGAGCTCTAGATATCAAAACCTTATTAGAGTAGGGTGAGAGAGAAGGCAATATCACTATACCAAAAACACCACATACTTCGAGAGAAGGCATATACCATCACTGCATTGGAAAGGATCCAGAAATACCACAAAAGAGAGATTTGAGAGAGTCATACAAGGAATCTCTAAGTTTAAAAATCTGCAAAAACTCCAGAACTATAGTTAATCAAAGAACAAGAGACATGGCGCTTGACTAGACTGTGCTATCTTTTAACTGCTCAAGACACAAGTGACGGTTGCAAGCCCCATGGTGAAAGGTGAAATGAGTAAGTTTTAAGTCTTAACAGTTTACTCTAACTCAGAGATGAGATCTTGCTTGAACGCATATGTACTTTTAAGGCATGAAACCACTACAGAAACTCTTGAGTTCATCCTTGCTTAGGGACGAGCAAGAGGTAAGCTTGGGGGAGTTGTTGACGGTCCTTAAGTACCAAATATAATCATCAAATAAATAAACAAAAGGATCCAAATGCAACCAACAACTAGACTTAGGGTTTTATCTAATAGAATTCCACGAGTTTTGGTGTTTGTCTATTTCTGTAGGGGGTTATCAGGAAATATGGGAGAAAGGCCCAACCGTCGGGTTTACATAGAGATATTAACGTGCCGTGCAATTTTCTATCATCTAGAAGACTCCAGAAGCCACGGGAATGAACGGGAAGGTGATCGGGCCCGGGGGCAGGGCGCCCGCCATCCCCCTAGGGCGCTGTTGACGGTATTTATACCATGTTTTCTACTATCATAACCGTCAACATAAGACTCATTTTGGGAGAAAACAACCAAACAAAGTAGTAATATAGGTACATATAACCTAGTTCCACATGTACATGCTACTATTTGGTTGCAGGAGTAAGAACAGGTACTTTTCAAGGGTCCAAACACTAAGAAGGGGTGAATAACTAAAGATCAGTGACACCAGTAACCAAGACAACATTATAGTCATGAAGAGGAAGACATGTAGGACAGGGCTGACACCCTAACCCCATAGAAGTGGGGTCGGGCGACCCCACTTTGGTGGGTCCCACAGGTCAGCTCAACTCCACCGACATCAGAGAGCCTCCAGGACACTGCAGGTGGGCCCAACCAGCCAGATAGGGGGTCGGCCGACCCCACTTCATGGCGGTTCCAGGGTCGGTTCGCCTCCCACCGACCTTGCCCACATGTTGCACATGTTAGTTTGCCTCTACCGTTGATCAGATGGCGGTTGTGAAGTCGGTTTGATCCAATGGTGCATGATGAAGATGACGCGGATCGCTGACGTGGCACCGGAGTAGCCCCTACTCCATCTCCCACTATAAATACCCACCTATTCCTTCACTTAAATGGCATGTATCTTAGGAGTAAACTACTTTAGTAGCTTAGTGCTATCATAGTGAGTAGAGAGTGAGGAGTTCCAAGGAGGAGTCCCGGCCGGGAGTCTTCTTCGCGGAGCACCTCAGCGGAAGCAGGTCTTCTTGTAAGTCTTACTTCTGAGTCTTTTCTAGTATTTAATATTTGGTCTGGTACTTTAAGTATAAGAATCCTTTACTGGCACATTGCTTGATCTTGAGTGCTCTTAGCTTTAGCTAAGCTTAGGGTAGCAAGAGCTAGTTTAGACGTGGTGTCTAGACTACTTCTTGCCAGTGTGGACTCCTTGTCGCAGTTGTGTAGACACCTAGTGTGAGAGTGACAGTCCTCGCTAGGCGGAAAGCTCCTCGCATCTGTTGTAGGCAAGTTGCAAATAATAGTTGGGCTGAGCAGGGTAGTCGCTTAGGAGACGGGGAGGTGAAAAACCTCGTTAACTCAATCCTCCTTTTCGGGTATCGCCCTCAGTAAAGAGTTAGGTGAAAAACCTTGACTATACTTAATTACCAAGACCAGGCATTAATACTAGTTAGACCTCTCTACCCCATTATCCTAGACCCTTTGATCATCACCTAACGATCTAAAGCCTAGTTAATTCACTTCGCGTTCCCCGTGGAAATCACGATACCTGGAATACTCCCGGTGAAGGCTACATTGACTACCGTACGCTTGCGGTATAACCGTTTGCCACTTCTGGTGTCAACAGGCGCTCACCCTCTGGTAGAGACCAATCAGGTCCCGTCTTGCAGATTACGCTCCACCGACCTAAAGGATCAAGGATAACCATTCAATCAATGTCGGTTTGATCCGACGGCCCAGATTCACTTGAGGCCCCTGGAGGAGAACAAGTTCATTATAGAGTTGAGTGGTGCCCTCAAAGGGTAACCTTTCCTCTAAATATACTTAGGGCTTAGCATCCAATGTGAGAGTAGACTAGATCTACTGGATTGAGAGAGACAGAGTGGAGGTGTAGATCAGAGGAAGCCCGGCCTGTTGGTGTCTACTCTGAGGTTGTACCTGCAGGATCAAGTCTCCTAACTCGAGGCTTGCTCCTAGGATTCTTCAGTAATTCGACTTCTAAATTCTAGTAAGTTCCTGTTTTATTATTCTTTGGTTTATGAGTTTGCTTTAATCTCTTCCGGTTGAGTTTAGAGTAATCATCGCTAGAGTAAACATGGTGTTTGGGCTAGGGTACTCATAGATATCCCCTAACTAGCTGGATCGTGGTAGTAGTGAGGAACTTGACATTTTTGAGTTACCTTTGCATCCCACATCTCGTTAGCAGGACGGGTAGGGTTTATAGGTGCGGGTCGAACATCCATTGTGGTGTCTAGATTCCGTGAGCCTCCCCAATAGAACAGTAGATCATCCGTACCAAGGTCGAATCACATTCTTTGTAGCCTAAAGGGTAGTAGCAATAGATTTGGTTAGTCAGATGCACGCTTTCTCCCAGTGGTAAAAATATAAATACGATACTCTGGATAACCTCCCGGGTGAAGTGCTCACCGATATCTGTGTGCTTGCGGATCATTTCCTTATGGCGTTACCAAATATCAACATGAAGTACAACCGACAGGTCCCTAAAGACTAGGTATACTAAGCCAATGAGAAACCAAAAGAGTAACACGTGAAGTGGGTATTTTATTTATAGCAGCATAAAGAAGTTTTAAGTCTCCTACTCTTACCTTTATAATATCATCGCGATGGAAAAGATTATCCTCGAGCCATTTGTGGAACATCCTACGAGTGGGGTGTTCCATGTCGCTGGTTCGGGCTTGACTATAAAACTCATCTCTAGATATCTCTCTCGAGAACTGGTGCCTCTCAAAATTCGGCAAGTCGGAGTCAGTGTCTAGGATGCATCTTGAAGAGAAACCGAGATGGTCACTCAATTCTCTCCAAGACAACATAATGTCCTGTTTGAACATCTGAAAACCCTCATAATATTGCAAAGTGCAAAGAAATTCAAGGGTGAGAAGACGGGAACCCTGCTCAGTTATGTCCCAAAAATTTGTCCATCCTACCATCTGGAAAATCAAGTCAAATTTGATATCCATACCTGTTTCTTGTAGCACGATAGGATCAAGAGTGGGGGTGTGAATGAAATCTTTGTTCTTCAGCTGCTGGAAAACTTCCTTCTCCCTGTGGGTCTTCAGTCCAAGGTCTCCTGTTTTGAGGAGGACCTTGACTCGTGTACCTGACGAAGACGACGGAGCTTGTGGAGGCGTCGGGTCGACGCTCATCTGTGACTGGTGTGAGGAGTGTCAGGATGAACTCCTTGTACCTATGTTCTTGAGGGTCTTGCCCGCGTTCTTTACCTTCTTGACCATCCTGTAGACCAAAGTTGACACAAACACAACTAGTAGAAAATGTTAAAGGCCAGCTGTCCGAAATGTCAGTTGTCCAGGGGTTAGTTGTCTGAAACAAGTTTTACTTTTAGCGGTACTTCCCCATAAACAATTTTTAATTTTGCTTTGGACAGCAGGGTCTCTACTTAATAATGAACCTTGTTCTCACTCAAAAACAACCAACCTCTCTTCCACTCTTCTCTTCCCTCTACTCTCCTTCTCACTTCACTACTAGAGCTCCTCCTCTAGAAACCGATAACTGAAGTGTGCATGGGGTTTATGGAATGCTTGTGTGATGGAGATGGAGGCAGGAGGTGGTGATTTATAAGAGGAAGGGGGGACAGGGCGGGCACCCTCTGCAGGTGGGCGGGCGCCCACTTCTGGTGGCTATCCTAGCTGCCCTTTCTCTACTCCCTCCTTTGCTTAGTCTTTACGCCAAAAGATGACTTATGGGTGGTGGTTGGTCGGTGGAAAATTGCTGGTGAGTGGAAACATGTTGGTGGATCAAATAATGTGATGAGATATATGTGAGGTATGGTGTATGACATGTGGGACCCAAGGAATGTGGGTCATGCTTCTAGAAGGTTGTTATAATATAATGCAGGAAAAACTATGGAAATTTGAAACTTATTGAAAATGAACATGGAAAAATATTTTTGTGCCACCACAATAATTAATAAATGTGGGTTGTTACACACCATAAATATTATTTATATGGGGCTTTTCATTATTATAATAATGCTATGAATAAATATGGATAATGCAAGAATTAAATATGAAAGAATTTTAATGATGTGGATAAATACCGATTTACCTCCCGGCGAGGGTTTGGGATTTTTAGGTCCCCCAAGCTGGACCTCCAAATCTTTTAATCTTCTGAATTACCTTCCTCCAGAAATGGTGTCTCTAGTGGTTGTTCTTCATGAACTTCCTTCACTATAGAGTTTCTCTCTGGTCTGGGATTGAATGTGAAGTGTTCTTCTTGTCCGTTTATGTTGAATTTGATTTCTCCCTTCCCGACATAATTGTGGGCATTGGCAGTGCTCAGAAATGGCCTTCCAAGGATGATGGACACTTTTGAGTCAGGACTCATGTCCAGTACCATGAAGTCTACTGGCACAAGGAAATCTCTGATCTTGACTGGGATGTTTTCAGCGATGCTCATTGGGTGTCAAACTGATTGATCTGCTAGTTGTAGGCACATTGATGTTGGTTCTAGGGTCGTATGCTCAAGCTTCTTGTAGACTGATGCTGGAATCAGACTGACACTTGCTCCAAGATCACAAAGCGCATTGTTGAAGTGTTGGTTTCCGATCGAGCAGTCAATGGTGGGACATCCTGGATCCTTCTTCTTCCTTGGTGGTTTGTTGAGGATGGCCACACTGCATTCTTCTGTTAGCTTGATAACCACAGTGGTGGACAGTGGTCTCCTCTTGTTAAGAATATCTCTGATATACTTTGCATATGTGGGTACCTGTATGGCATCAAGCAGAGGTATGTTGACATATAATTTCTGAATGACCTCTACAAACTTACCAAACTGCTCATCCGACTGCAGTCCTCTGTTTCTTCTGGGAAATGGGAAATAGTTGGTGTCGTGAGAATCTTTCCTCATTTCTCTAGCTCTTGGTGGTTGTAGCAGATCTTCTGCTTCAACTGGACTTTCTTCTTCTATCACTGCTGGTTGTACTTGGGCTGATGTTCTCTGTTTCTCTTTTGGGTATGGGGGATCCTTGGTGGCTTTGCCTCCTCTAGTAGTGATATTATTTACCTGCTCAATGTTAGTGGCAACAGGCAATGCAGCAGCTAGCTTTATTAATTTAAGCTCTACCCTTTTATTAAGAGTGTTTTACTCATCAAAGGCAGTTAATAGAAAATCCATTTTATTGTGTATATCTTTTAGAGATGATTCATTTGTATCTAGACTTTGTTTAACTTCATCATTAGTTTTGGTTTGTTGAGCAATTATCTCTTTTAATGAAAGTTGCTTGAAAGTGTTACCTAAATTCATACCTTTGCTATTGGGTTGACTCGAAGTGGGTTGATATTTGTATACTGTCTCAATGGCCCTTTGGTCTTCTTTAAACTTGGCCCTCTGGTCAATCCAATGGAGCAAATTTTTCATCTTGGTTGATAGTGCATTTACTTTTTCTAGTATTTCTTCAGTTTGATGACATTGTTGAGCTTTGTCTTGGAACAAGCTTTGATTTTCTGATATCTTATTCAAAAGTATCTCTGCTTTTCCAATTGTATGCTCCAAAAATGATCCTTTAGCAGATGCATCTAGGCACTCACGAGCCTTTTGAGTTAATCCATGGTAGAAGGTCTGCATAAGTAACCATTTAGCCATTCCATGGTGAGGACAATCTGATATGTATCCTTGAAAACGCTCCCATGTATCTGGAATGGTTTCTGTCTTCTCCTGTTGGAAACTGACAATATTTCCTCTTATGGTAGTTGTTTTGCCTATAGGGAAAACTTCGATAGGAAGGCATCTGACAAGTGCATCCAGTTGTTGATGTTATCTTGATGGGTGTAGTACCACTTCCTCGCTCTTCCTTCTAGTGAGAATAGAAAGAGGCGAAGCAGTATGACGTCTTTGTCGACTCCGTTGATGCGGATTGTGCTTCCAATCTCTAAGAATTTCTGCAAGTGTGCCCTAGCATCTTCATGTTCCTTTCCACTGAATTGTGTAGCTTGCACCAAATTGATGAGGCTTGACTTGAGCTCGAACTCAGGTGCTCCTTCCTCTACTTCAAATCTTGGACCAGTTGGAATGTTCTCAAGACTTGGAGCAGAGAATTCTCGCAAGGTCTTTTATGCCATAGCTTCAGCAATTAGTAGCTAGCTTCTTCTTTCTTTCTTGATTGCTTTGGTTCTGTTGATGAAAAGTTGAATGTACCAAAGTCAATCCCGATATACTCTATATAAAAAATATAAACATAGGAAAACAACAGGGTGAACCTGCCAAAGCAGAGGTGCCTTGTTATGATTTCTCATTTAGTAGCTGTTTATGCAATTATTTCTCCATAGTCTAGTCTAATATTTTTATGTGAATTACCTTGACTGATTTCCTGACTTTCCTTACCGTTCCCCAGCAACGGCGCCAGAAATGCTTGTTGACACTTACTAACAATACTTGGATACTAGGTTATCATTCCCGCCATGGTGCCAGAGTGTACAAAGGTATTTATGAATATAGAGGCTCTCTAGAAAATAATCTATTCTATCCACAAGCGCACAGATAAAATACCTCATTGTAGCATTTCACCACGAAAAGTATTCCGGGTATCGTTATTTATATTTTGCTTAAGAGAACGGCAAAAGTGAAAATAGGGGTAAAATCTATCAAGGCATAGACTAGAGATAAACTTGCAATAACATGATTACTAATGAGAAACTCATCACACAGTCACTTGCTTTGGCAGGGGGTAAGCCATAATAATAAAGATAATGAAATATAAGCTCATGAGTAAATAACACAGCGATTAGAAATACACTACTCCTCATATATGTAAGGTGACGTCGGATTAGCTAGAGAATGGATTCTGAGTATCTACTATCTACTAAGTCACAATCTACTCTAGTTATCTACAAGATCATATATAGCACAAAAGACTCTTTATTCATGTATAAGGAACATTACTAAAGTAAATCAGAACATAGCAAGACTTACTCCGCCATACAAATTCTGCCTATCCTATCAACGGAGGTTGGACTATATAATAATCAACGAAGCTGTCACCATCGTGAACTACCACACGACCCGACTGATAGGATACATTTGCAGGTAAATAATATCTAAGCACCACGCCTGCATATGATCTACCACTTAACTCCCTCGAGTCAAGAGCTAAGCGCTTTGCAGACTTATACATAAACTCGTTATCAATCATAACTATATCAAATATAGAACTAGAGCAAACTAAGAACATAATAAATAGAGACATAATGCAATTACAATAAAGTAGTAGAGAAAGATATGAAATAATACCAATCTTTATTGATGAAGATCCGAAATCTAGAGCACTAGGATCTACTTCTCTAATTCTATCTAATCAATCCTATAGAACTTGAAGGAGTTGGGAGTAGCTAGTTCTAATCCTCTGCGGGAGAGAAATTCCTAAACCCTAACTTTGATGGCTTCCTCTGATAATGATTTTCTCCTCTCCCCTGGGGTGGAGATGCCTTGCTTATATAGCCCCCTCAGATAAATTTGGGTCGTTGGATCAAACCGACATTAATCGCATGGTTATTCTTGAAGATTAAAGGCGGTGGAGCACAATCCGTGAGACCTGTCCTGATTGGTCACCAGGGTAGGGCCAGCGCCCAAGGGTGGAGGGCGGGCGCCCTGCCCCCGGGCCCGATCGCCCTCACGTTCGTTCCCGTGGCTTCTGGACTCTTCTTGATTGAGGAAATTTGTGCGGCACGTAATTATCTCATTGTAAACCTGACAAGTGGGCCTTCTCTCCATATTTTCTAGTGACCCCCTACAGAAATAGACAAACACCAAAGCTTGTGGAATTCTGTCACATAAAACCCTAATTCTAGATGTTTGGTGCATATTGATCCTTTTCTATGTTTAGTTGATTGTCAAATTTAATACTTAAGGACCATCAACAGGAGGTCCATCTTAGCAGAGAGAATGTCCACCTCATTGAGGGCGTGGACACCTCTCTTCTTGGGCTGGAGGCGCTCCTCATTCCATCCTTGGTTGATGACCATCTTTTCAATGAGCTCCTTGGCATCCTTGACATTTTTCTGCAAGAATGCCCCTCTAGCTGAGGCATCAAGGTGACTACGGGCCATGCCGGTCAGCCCATGGTAGAAACCTTGAATATGGCATCCTTGACATTTTTATGCAAGAATTCCCCTCCAGCTGAGGCATCAAGGTGACTACGGGCCATGCCGGTCAGCGCGTGGTAGAAACCTTGAATAATGAGCCATTCGTCTATCCCATGATGAGGACAGGCGCGCATGTACTCATTGAGACGTTCCCATGCTTTTGAATCATCTTGTTGGACTATTGCTGGAAGCTCGAAATCTTCCCACGTAGGGCACTAGTCTTGCCCGATGGGAAGAACATCTTGAGGAAAGCATTGGCACACTTGTCCCAAGTTGTCACTTCGCTCTTGTTGGTGTAGAACCACTGCTTCACCTTCCCCAAGAGTGAAAATGGAAAAAGGCGAAGGCGGATGGCGTCCGCCATGACATTCTTAATGGTGAAAGAGTTGCACACTTCCAAAAAGTGTTGAAGGTGGTCATTGGCATCCTCATGTGGCTTCCCACATAATGGATTAGCTTGCACCATGTTGAACAGTGCAGGCTTGAGCTAAAAGGTCGCATCGTACAAGTTCAGGTTCGGGCCTGTAGCGACAAAGTCAGCTGATGGAGACAAGAACTCAGCGATGGTTTTCTGGGCAATGGCTGCCTCAACAACTGGTGCGAGACTTCCTTCCATGAGCAGTTCGGTCTCTGAGATAAACTTCTGAGGAGAGACCTGACGGCCCCTCGTTCTCCTCAACAATTGCTCAGGATCTTCAACGAAGTTTGGCGGCACTTGAAAACCGCTCATGCACTATCTAGATTCATGATAACGAGAAACAAGACAAGTGAAGGGTAAGCCCCTAACACTAATGGATACTTAGATTTTAGAGTAGACCCCGGATTCCAATTTATTAGAGATTCCTAGTACGACGCTTCCCCAGCAACGGCGCTAGAAATGCTTGTTGGCAAATCTTAACGCACACCGGCTAGGGTATGATGTGACAAGTATCTAGAAATGGTGGCGACTAACCAGCACTGCTTAAATTCAAGCCTGAGTTGTTACTAGGATAGGGTGCCAGGCTACCCTGAGCAACGGCTCCAGAAATGCTAAGCAACGCTAAACTCCAGCAGTGACGCAAGATGTACCAAGGGTAACTCTACAAGTGCACAGGTACCGCTATAGCACTTCAACCGTGGTGAGTATCCGCGGTGTCGTAATTTATAGTTCGCTCACAGGAAGCAGACTAAGACTCTCTTAATAAATATATGGATCGATATCCGTGGTTTGTGTCTACTCAATCTAAGTTCACTAGTGCTAATAAGGGGGGCAAGAATAGCAAGATAGAATAATAGATAAGTAAGATAAAGGTAAGTAAAGATAACTGGTAGTGAGCTAGCTAGGTGGGTGGACAACGAGTGAGTAAGGACTCCTATGTATCTAATGATACTTCTGTGTTCTAATCCTAATCAAGGTAAATGACTCAACTAAACTAGTATCCAAATAGTCTTGTGTGGTGGGAAGTCGACTGCAATAGGAGGACGAAACTCCTATCCAAGCGGAGCTTTGTCCTATGGGTGCCTACAAACTGTACCCGACGTGAATAGAACCTACTAGGAAGCAGAGGCCTGTCACTCTTCGCCGCCGCCCGCTAACACGTTTGATACGGTGGCATCCACTAATAAGCGCTAGCCTAACACCTTGCTTACACTAGTCTTATAACTTCAACTATCATGTAAATAGCCAAAGCCCCTAATGGTAGTGGAACACACACAAGGTGTTGAAGACACTAATCTAACTAAGGCTACTACACTAATAAGACTAAGACACAACACTACTACAAGTATAGTAATGCACTAAGCAATACTCAAAGTAAAGACTCGAAGTAGATACTTAGTAAAGTAAAGAAAGACAATATTAGTATAAAGAATTTAATACAAGAGAAAAGGTACAAGAGCTATACCAGACTCTCCAGAAGACAGCTCCGGAGACCCGAGCTTCGCTCGACTCGACTCTAACTCCCACTCTAGACTAGACTACACTACACTTGATCTCCCAAGTGGGATTTGGAAATGAAATGATAGATGGAAGATGGGAGATGGAGGACCCCTCCTTATATAGGGGTGAGAGAGGGGGTGCCACGTCAACGATCTGCGTGCTCCTTCCTTCTCCACCCTTGGATGCACCCACCTCCCAACCGCCTTAGATGGACGGTTGGAGCACTGCCACACATGAGGAAGGTCGGTGGTAGTGAACTGACACTAGATGGGGCCCACATGTAGGTCGGTCGACCTGCCCTTTAGCTGACTGTGGGTCACACTGACCTTCTGGAAGGTCCTTAGGTCGGTGGGAGGTTGGGCCAGGTAGCATCACCTAATTGGTCGGTCAGCCGACCGACCTTTGGGGCCCCTGGCCCACCTCTGGCCTCCTGGTGGTGTCCCCACTTGTCATGTGAAGTGTTGTACAAAATTGAGTCTAGTTGCACACTTGCTTGCTTTCATGTAGGCCTAAGGATCCATGTGCTAAGTGTTTGAACCATTGTGGGCAAGCACACTGTTGACACCATTTTTAGACACGTATTAGGAAAGTTAATGAAGCTTGGATCGGCAGATGGAAAAGTAATGATTGGCTAACAAGGAGGTTGCCGATGGCTTATGTTGCCGATGATAAAGCAGTAGGAAGGAGGTATGGTTAAGTCCGGGAACAGTGGCTGGTCGGTGCTGATGGTTGATATTGACGATTGCCGATGTCGATGGAGGATGATATGCCGATGATGGTGAAGGAGGACGTGGGAATCATCGAAGGGACAGTGGTGGTGTACCGATCGCCTATGATAGATAAATTGTTGTTTTCTATAATTGTTAGAGTTTATTTTTATGTACGAGTTTTGTTTGGTTTGGAATTAGAATCCTAGTCGTATCTGGTTGTGACTCTTTAGGACAGAGTATAAATATAGGCCTAGTAGCGATGTAAGAAGACAATCCAATAATTCATATACGAAGTTTTTACATCTATTTTCGCATCAACTTTCGACGACTTTGTCAACTCGCATTTTTCTTTTACTTATGAGTTCTTAAGAATTCATCGAGTCATACTCGACGAGATCTCGAGTTCCGCATGAATACCTCTTGGCCGTGACATCCGGGAGCATCGTTGTTGTTGGGACCAAAGTATTCGAGTTATCACCTTTGTCGATTGTAAGGTCAAATCGGCTGGCCCGCCTTAACGTTGAAATCGGTTATTAGCCCTTTTTGTTTGCAGATCTACTTTTGCATCAACACATCTTTTGGCATCCCTGGTGGGACAGATCTATCAACAAGATCAACATGGCTCATACTGAGTTCGACAGAGAAAATATCATTGCTGTGACGGAAGCTGGTCTTAGGGATAAGCAGAAGCAAGCTATGGAAAAAGCTATGGAAAAAGCTCTACATGAAATCCTTCAATGTCAACGGTAGCGGTGAAGTGATCCAAAGCAAGAACTGCCGGTGCCTCGGCAGATCACTTTCAAAGCCAACCCTGCTAAACTACAAGATATGGTTGACAATGCTATTAATTGTGCTTTGATCAATCAATCTAGTGTGTTGTCCAATACTGTTTTCAACGCTGTGGCTAGAACTTTCAATGAAGGACAAGCACCACCATTATATGTTGGCCTAGCCTATCACCTGCCTGGGTTGTCATTGATTACAACTCCATCGGCTCCTCCGGCCGTTACGGGTACAGAAGTTACTTTTCCTCCAAGCACATTAGGGATGACTAATGGGCAATCTACACCGATGAGGACCAATCCAGTGACCTCAAAAGGACGGGTTCAACTCAACACAGATCTATCGGCATCGGTGATGTTAGGATCTGTATTTCAAAGTTGTCAAGTTCCTCCCAATTGGTGGGGATATGGTATGCCTCTAGATTTTTTTGCAAATAGTTCTGGAACATCTCAAGTGGTTGACTTGGCGGGAAAAGCTCCTATGACATCGGCACCTTCAGTTTCGCTGATGACTCAGAACCCTCAGTTCTCAACTACTACTACTGCAAGGCCTATTACAGGGAACTTTCAGATGCCGGTATTCCAGATACCTAATGCATCGGTAGATCCACTGCCGACGCTCCAGAAATTTATGACTCAAATAGGGTATGTCAACCCAATGATGACACCCAATTATCAGCCATCGGCAGGGACCGTGCCGATGATTGCCAACAATGGGTGGACAGGGCAGTTTGTCTTTTCACAAATGACACAACAGAATCATCAGGCTGTAGGATTCCAACAGGGGCAGATGCAGGTTGGTTTTCGGAATCAAGGACCAGCCAATCAGCCAATGAATCTTGCTCAGCAGAATGGTCGCCAACAGGCTATGGCCAATGCTATGTTCCCTGGAGATCATACACCTCAGAGACACATGGAAGCTTATCAGAAGATGCTAGAACCTCAACCCGCACATCGGCAGGATGCCAATGCGTATTGGGCCGATAAGATAGCTGAAGTAATGAGGCATCAGTTTGAGATAAAACCCAAGGTCAATACTTATTCTTATCTTAGACTGTGTCCTCCTACATACGATTTGATTCCACTACCAAATCGGTACAAAGTGCCAGATTTTACTAAATTCTCTAGACAAGATGACACGTCAACTATGGAGCATGCCAATCGGTTCATTATCCAGTGTGGAGAGGCTGCTAACAGAGATGAATTGAGAGTTTATTTATTTTCATCATCTTTGTCAGGATCGGCATTTACGTGGTTTATTTCACTACATCCAAACTCAGTAATTACTTGGGCCGATCTAGAGGAGTAGTTTGACAAGTATTTCTTTTCTAGAGTTCATGAGAGGAAGATTACCAATTTAGTAAGGCTGAGGCAACACAATGATGAAACGGTTGAAAGCTTTGTGTAGAGGTTGCGGGATGTTAAAAACAAATGCTACAGTCTGGTTGTAGATGATCGTTAGTTAGCCGATTTGGCTTTCCAAGGATTGTTGCCACACATCAAAGATAAATATGTTTCTCAAGAGTTTGAGAGTCTGAGTCATTTGGTGTAGAGGATTTCTGGCCTGGATATCAAGACTTTTGAACCTAGGAGAGCATGGAACAAGAAAGTATCGTTTGTTGATGAGGCAATGAGTTCTGATTCGGATGAAGAACTAGTCATCAGCTTGGCAGAGTGGGTGAAAAACAAAAAGCCGATGTCTTGTCCCTTTGGTCAGAAAGAACCAGAGAAATTTGCTTTTCATATCACTAAAGCCGATAGGATGTTTGATTTATTGCTACACGAGGGGCAAATTAAATTGTCACCTAATCATGTGATTCCATCGGCAGAAGAGTTGAAGAAGATAAAGTATTGCAAGTGGCATAATGCAACATCACACAACACAAATGAGTGCAAGGTGTTCAGGCAACAATTGCAATCAGCTATAGAATCTAGGAGGATTAAGTTTGATAATTCCAAAGCTTAGAAACCGATGAAGATTGATCAACACCCTTTTCCTCCAAACATGCTAGATGCCAAGGGTAAAACTAAAGTCTTAACATCAGAAGCAGCAGAGAAAAGTGCATCGGTAGATCCCCAGCATCAGATCACTGCCGATGGCGCCAAGGGCAAAGCCTTGATCTAGGAGGGCAGCAACTCTAGAAGGCCTCATCGATCTGGAATTGTGATCACCCATAGGCGGTATCGGGAGACATGGCAGCAACGAGAAGATCGGTATAGCCATCAGCAAGAGGCTCGACACTGAGAGGAAGAAAGACACTGACAAGAGTGGAATCGGCATAAAGATCACTGGAATTGCCCATTCTTTATTCACTGTTGGGAGCAAAATATCAAGTTGCCGAATGTTAGAGACTGCCCTAAGTACAATGGTTATAATCGGCATGATCAGTCAGATCGACGATTCCATAACAATGATCGACGCTTTAACGAGCCGATTAGGGGGAGAATGTCAGTTCACGATCGGCTGGGGGGCAGTCTCAGCGTGCATGACAGGCTTGGTGAACGTATTCGACATTTTGCAAGGAACCAAGAGGAGCTTGAAGAGATGGCAAATGCACAGGTGCCCGATGAATTTATTTTCTGCAGGGATGCCAACACTCATCGGGTGGGATCAAGGGAGGTTCGCTGTCAACCAGTGCGAAAGACACAACTTCCCCAATGGTGTCCGGAAGGGTTAACTAGAACACAAAAAAGGAGAATGCAGCGGGAGAGGCAAGAAGAATTAAGTTGGGAAGAAAGTTCTTCAAAGTCAGAGAATCGGCAGCAATCAAATCCCAAGGGAAGAGGGCCATCGGCAGATGTTAACATGGTGTTTATGTTGCCGATGGAGTTTCTTGCACCTTTCAGTGATGATGAGGGGGTAGATTTCCCTGACCAAATAGCTTAGTTGGCTCTTGATCCGATGACGGCTATCTTTGAGAAACCTTCCGATGATGAAAGACAACATCTTAAGGCTCTGTTTGTCAAAGGCAGGGTTGATGGGCAACCGATTTCCAATATACTCATTGATGGAGGGGCTGCAGTCAACATCATGCCATATGCGGTATATCGGAAACTTAGCAAAGGAGATCAAGATTTGACCAAGACCGATATGATGTTGAAAGATTTTGAAGGGAATGTGTCTCTAGTTAAGGGGGCCATATGCGTTGAACTGACCATCGACAGCAAGACTTTGCCAACGACTTCCTTTGTCATCAGTGGGAAAGGTGCATATAATTTGCTACTGGGGAGAGATTGGATTCATGCCAATTGCTGTATTCCATCTACAATGGACCAGTGCATTGTTCAGTGGGTAGGTGACAAAATTGAGATTGTCCCCGAAGATTCTTCATATGTCATTGCATCGGCAGAATCAGACACTTATGAGAGGACTAGATGCATTTTAGGGATGGTTTGGGAGATAGATTTTCTCAGGGTTGCCGACTATGAAATTCCACTGATCCAAGCAGTCGGTTCTGACCAAGAGTTTTAATGGATAGGTTCGCCGATGATGGAAAGTTAGGTTAGGGGTTTACATCGTCTGATGATCTAGTAGAAGTAGATATAGGTAATGGTGATAGACTAAGACCTACTTTTATTAGCGCTGAGTTAAATTCCGAGTGTAAGCAACAATTAACTGATCTGTTAAAGGAATATAAAGATTGCTTTGCTTGGGATTATACTGAGATGCCTGGTTTAGACCGATCAATTGTTGAACATCGGTTGCCTATTAAGTCTGGATTTCGGCTGCATCAGCAACCAGCACGCCGATACAATCCTAATATCCTTCCCGATATTAAGGCTGAAATAACCAAACTTATTGAAGCTAAGTTTATTCGACAGTGTCGGTACACCGAATGGATTTCCAATGTTGTTCCTGTCTATAAAAAGAATGGAAAGCTTCGTGTTTGCATTGACTTTAGGAATCTCAATAAAGCTACGCCGATGGATGGGTATCCAATGCCGGTTGCCGATTTGCTGATTGATGCTGCAGCTGGACATCGAATTATTAGTTTTATGGATGGCAATGCAGGATACAATCAAATATTCATGGCTGAAGAGGATATTCCCAAAACTGCATTTAGATGCCCTGGTCATGTTGGATTGTTTGAATGGGTAGTTATGACTTTGGTCTGGAAAATCCTGGTGCTACATATCAGAGGGCCATGAATTTTATCTTCCACGAGTTCATCGGCAAGTTGGTAGATATCTATATTGATGATGTGGTGGTTAAGTCTGGGAATTTGAAAAAGCATCTAGACGATCTGCGAAAAGTGTTGGAATGCACAAGGAAGCATGGTTTAAAGGTGAACCCTAATAAATGTGCGTTTGGTGTATCGGCAGGGCAGTTTCTTGGTTTTATGGTGCATCAAAGAGGAATTGAAATTAGAAGGAGATCCATTGATGCCATCAGCAAAATAGTTGCTCCCACCAATAAAACTGAACTTAAATCTTTGATTGGCAAGATTAATTTTATCAGACGATTTCTATCTAATTTGTCGAGTAAGATTCGTGCTTTTAGCCCTTTGCTTAAATTTAAAGCCGGACAGGAGTTTGTGTGGGGAAAAGAGCAACAATTAGCCTTGGATGAAATCAAGAATTATTTGGCAAATCCTCCAGTTTTGGTTGCACCTCAGCATGGAAAGCCCTTCAGATTGTATTTGTCTACCAATGATACGGTCATCAGTTCAACTCTCATTCAACAATTTGAAGGGAAGGAGCGTGTAAATTACTATCTAAGTAGAAGATTGGTGGATGTTGAGACAAGATATTCGGTAATTGAGAAATTATGCTTATGCTTATAATTTTCTTGTGTCAAATTGAGACATTACTTGCTATCGGCCGAATGCACTGTCGTGTTCAAAGATGATGTGGTCTGGTACATGTTATCAATGCCGATTGTGAGTGGTAGAATCGACAATTGGATATTAGCGTTGTCAGAATTTGATCTGCGCTATGAATTGACTAAAGCGGTCAAAGGGTAGATCATGGCTGATTTTGTAACTCATCATTGTGGTATGGTGGATGCTTTGGAAATTGTTCCTTGGATGCTCTTCTTTGATGGATTTACATGTGACCGGGGGGCAGGTATCGGCATAGTGCTAATTTCTCCTAGGGGGAAGAAATATGAATTTTCTTTGCTGATTGCTGCCAAGTCGACAAGTAATCAAGCTGAGTACCAAGCCTTAATCAGTGGATTAGAATTGTTAAAAAGGGTTCATGCTGACACTGTTGAGATTTTTGGCGATTCTATTCTCATTATAAATCAATAGGCTGGGAGTTATGAATGCCGAATTGAAGTTTTGATAGCATATTATGAAAGATGTGTGCAATTGTTGAAGGAATTCAGGGATTTTTTGTTAGAACACATCCCTCGGTTGCATAATGAGGAAGCTAATCGATTGGCTCAACATACCTCGGGATATTAACCTATCTTGGAGATATTGTCGGCAGATAGTGCCGATGATTGGGGAAAAGAAATTATTGATTATTTAAAAGATCCATACAAGAAAGTTGAGAGGCGTGTTAGGTTTTGAGCTACAAAGTATGTACTCCTCGGGGAAGAATTGTATTATCGCACGATAGATGGGGTTTTGCTTAAGTGTTTAAGTGGTGATGAATCCAAAAGTTTGATGTGTGAAATTCATAAGGGAGTGTGTGGAACACATCAATCGACTTTTAAGATGAAGTGGATGATTCGGAGGAATGGATATTATTGGCTGAAAATACTTGAAGATTGCTTTAATTACTTCAAAGGATGCCAAGATGTCAGAAGTTTGGCAACATTCAAAGGGCGCCCGCATCGGCTATGAATCCTATTATCAAACATTGGTCGTTTAGGGGTTGTGCTATTGATCTCATCAGCCAGATTTATCCACCATCAAGCAAAGGGCATAAGTTTATCTTGGTTGCCACTGATTATTTCACCAAGTGGGTTGAGGCTAATCCCTTGAAGAAAGTAACATTGGCTAATATGATTGATTTTGTAAAGGAGCATATTGTTTACCGATTTGGTATTCCCCAAACAATTACTACCGATCAGGGCACTATGTTTACATCGGGGGAGTTTGATGAGTTTGCAATCGGTATGAGGATTAAGGTGTTGAATTCTTCTCCTTACTATGCTCAAGCTAATGGGCAGGCTGAAGCTTCTAACAAAGGGATTATTAAGCTCATTAAGCAGAAAATTGAAGAAAATAATAGGAGATGGCATACATTATTAAGCTCATTAAGCAGAAAATTGAAGTAAATAATAGGAGATGGCATACATTGTTAAATGAAGCCTTATGGTTGTATCGGATGGTGTGTCATGGTTCAATCAAAGTATCACCCTATCAATTGGTGTATGGACATGACGCAGTACTGCCATGGGAAATCAAAACTGGTTCCAGGTGGATCTTTTCTCAGGATCAACTAACTGCTGATGACTATGCTACTTTGATGAAAGATGAGCTGGATGATTTAGCAGGGCATCGATTGAGAATTTTAATTAGCATAGAGGGGAGTAAAAAGAGAGTTGCTAAATGGTATGATAAGAAAGTAAAGGCCAAAGAGTTTGCCGACGGAGATTTGGTATCGAAGTTGATCCTACCAATTGGGACTAAAAGCTCGAAGTTTGGAAAGTGGTCTCCCAATTGGCAGGGTCCTTATCGGGTAAATCGATCTGCTCCTAGCAATGCTTATATTTTAGAAACTCTTGAAGGAGTTGAATTCCCTAGAGCTTTAAATGGAAAATATTTGAAGAAATACTACCCGAGTATCTGGATTGATGCATGAAATTTAAATGACGATAACAGTCCTATCGGCTGGACAAAATGTTAAGTGTATTTGAAGCTATGCATGGAGTTTTAGTGCAAATAACAATCCTATCGACTGGACCAAATTGTTCGAAGTTTTTGAAGACAAAACTAAACAAGTTGCCGAGGAAAAGTTCACAGATTTAGCAAAGCCTAGATGGTCAATATTGCGCGTAGACGAATCTGGTTGGCCTCTTCTATTTCTCAAGTGTCTTCATCGGCAGAGCCCTCCACTGGCTTCAGCTCCTTCATGTGCAACGCTTTGTGGGCTTGGACGTCCCTTTCTTGCTGAAGAGTCTTGAGTGCGTCGGGCAGCTGGCTTTCTTCCTGTTCAGCTTGAGCCAGGGCTTCTTCCACTTGTTTAAGTTCAGCTAGCAGGGCTTCTCTTTTTGCCGATAATTTGGAGATCTTTGGTTTCAACTCATCTCCTGAGGACTGCAGAACGCTGATGCTCTTATGTTTCTCACTTGCAGCATGCTTTACTTGTAGCATCTCCTCTGTGAGCCGGGCATGAGCAGCTCTATCGGCAAGGCGCTGGATAGCCTTCTGATATTGGAGTTGGCGGCTTTCTAGGTGGGTAGCTTGGAAAAGGATTTCTTCTCTATCGGCTAGAATTTGGCCATGGAGGGTTTTGAATATGACTTTGGCCAGATCAGAATCATCCACTAGCTGGGTCGTGTCTTGGTGCAACAGAGCTAATAAGTCTTCCAACTTGGCCTTAATTTCTGCCGATGTGATTCCAACCGCCTGAGAGGACCTTGCTTATTCACCTTTATCATCAGAGATGTCAATAGCAAAGGAGAATAGGCTGTCTAGGGAATCTTGGTCCTAGAGAATGAAGAAGATAAGTTTCTCGAGATTAATTGTTGATAGTGCGAAGCCTGGAAAATTGGATAACTTACTTGCTTTATGGCGATTTCCTATCTCTGACGTGGAGATACAGCTGGTACTATAGTTTGATTGGCTGGGATTGCAGATTGAATGACTTCAGCTGAAAAGTTATAGGGATGATTATGGTTTATAAGTAAATTCATCGGTGATAATTCTATAATCGGTACTTTACCTTGAGGAGGTATGGTGATTGTCTGTTCTCGAGGGGCGACCGATGATGTGCCCAGATCAACCGGATCGGCAATCTGTTCAGATACATCAGTTGGTGCTTCCTGCGGCTAGGGTACCAATCGAGGGGGAGAAGGTACTTCTTGTGTCTGGGGCTCCGATGGGGAAGGAGAGGAAGCTATTTGGATCGGGGATACTGGATGAGGTGGAGAAGATGGTGTTGTCTTCCGACGCTTCGGCTGGGTCTTGGAGCTTTTCGGACCCTTTCTCTTGGCTGGAGCTTGACTGGGCTGGGGGCATTGGCACTTGATGTTTGGGCACTCTTGGTCTTTGATAATTTGCCGGTCTGCTGTTGCAACAACCAAAATTTCATGAGTTGAAATATAAAAGGGGACTGGTGAAGTTTTTACTACCGATGAGGTTCCCGTTGCAGCCGATGTACCCTAAAAAGGCAATGTGAGTATGGGATGAAATTGGTATAAACATAGAAAGTTAAAAGTACCTTAAAAGCCTATGCCAGAGTGGCAACAATGACCGATGGAGATGTCTTCGACCGTTTGGTGGTTGTCTTTTTGAAGCGCACGTTGCGGTGCATCAAAGCCGATAGACTTGGTGCATTGCGACCGATCAGAGAAATTGGGCCTGATTGAAGAAGCTCGATCGGCCTTCCACTTCTGCTAATTGTCGGCGCTAGGTCATGACCTGTTGAAACGAGAATGAATAAGTTGCTGATAAGGTTAAAAATAACAAAGGAACTGAGGTATCGCTAAAGGACTTACAATATTATCGGGGACCTTGTAGTCAGAATCAATCATGCCGCTGATACCCTGAACAGATGCTCCTTCCATTCTTCCCACCAATGTTTGTACAGCTGAGTGATGGAGAGAGCTGGAACCCAGTCCGATAGATCAATGTCTGTCGTATTAGCATTTGGCTGGAGTTGAGCTACCCTAATCCACTCAAGTCCGCTGGTTATTATCTCTCTTGGTTTTACCACATCGGCATAACAAAGTCTAATTGGTAGTTGACCAAAAGCCGTTTGGTGAGCCAGTGCCGATGGGTTGTAAAACTCATAGGTGGTGTTGATATTCTTCCCACTGCCAAAGCTATTCAGTAGGATTGCTCTCGAAGTGTTAATTGCCATCATCAAATCATTATCCTTGTTGAGAGCATTGTCAAAAGGATGGAAGGTGAGCGGGAACTTGGTTTATGGATCTTCATAAGGCATCCATGCTCGCTGATCTTTGGAGAGGCTGTCATATAGGGTTTGGAAGAATCGGCCGACCTGGTTGTCATTGGAAGCAGTGCCAAGGAGAACTATAACAGCTTCACCATAATTGAGGGGTCAGTGAGTTGCCGATTCATCATCTGCCAGTTCATAATCTTTGGTGATATCTTTGGGAAATTGATGTGCAAAGAAATCAAACTGAAGACGTTTGTGCATATGAACATTGAGCCACATGTTGATGTACCACCAAGGGCCTCCTAGATTGCCGATGGGTTCACCTAGCAGAAGTTTCTCAGCTACTTGATGGAGGAGGTGGTAGACGGAGCCTAACAAGTATTAGCCAAGAGGGAATCGGCCACCATCGGCTAATCTTTCTACTGCCGATAAGTAGATGGAGGTTGGTCCTACCGATCGGCAATAGAAGATGAATTTGTCTAGCCACAAATTCAGGAAAATGGCATGTTCTCACTGACCAACTGGTCCTGTTCTTTGGTACATCTGAATGTACCTTGACCAATCGCCGATGTTGTGGGTTTCAACTTTGTGTTCGGCTTTGCGGCTGAATAGCTGGCCGTCATCGGCAGTTGCAATGTCCAAGCCAGTGAGCATGACTACATCGGCAAGTGTGGGAGAAGCTGGGCCATGGCCGAAAATAAAGGCATTGAACGTGTCCGACCAGAAGTATGAAGTGGCTATCAACATTGATTCAATTCTTTCCATAT
Organism: Sorghum bicolor; assembly: GCF_000003195.3. Lineage (NCBI taxonomy): Eukaryota > Viridiplantae > Streptophyta > Magnoliopsida > Poales > Poaceae > Sorghum > Sorghum bicolor. The sequence goes on along the minus strand of NC_012874.2, from coordinate 39,488,680 downwards.
CGGCAATGGACAGCCTGATGCACTGGTCTAGTTTGCGTTCACCCCTCTATACCTCATTTGTGTTGCTAACCCTCAAAATCCAATCCTTCCATCCTTTGGTAGGGTTTGGCCAGAATCGGAACGTATCCTTCTACAGATCTAAAGAAAAATTTTTGGCCATAAAAGGTATCCTATTGGTTTCCACATTAATCAAATCGGTAGGATCTTGGTCACCCAATGGACCAAGGCATTGAAGATGGGGTTGTTTGGTAGGAATCACAATTTTCTCGCTCAGTTCCTAAAATTCAAATATTGAAAGAGCAGAGAAGAAGGAAGAAGAAGAAAAAATGCTAAGTAAGTAGACTTGCAAAAAGTAAAGGGTTGCAGTAAAGAAAGAAAAGTATGGGAATAGATTAACCTCAGGGACGATGAAGTTGATGGCCATTTCTTCTCGAGGAAGAAGAAGATCGAAGACTTGAGAGACCATTGGGGAAGATTTTACTGAGGTTCTTGCGCTCTTTGTCAATAGCGCCGCTAGAGAGATGAGTTTGGGAGATGAAGGGTGGCAAGATGGAGAAAGAGTACCGAGGAAGGAAGTATTTATAGGATAAAGTGAGCAGGGGTATTTCTGACTTATCTCTTCACCGTATCCGTGAGATTCGATGGTGTTCAGGTGGATATGGTAACTGTTCGCACGATAATCAATGGATTGTGCAGGTGATTTGATAGTGAGTAATCATGATTTTAGGAGATATTTCACTATGCAAGATCTCTTGGTCGGCTCATCGGTAGTCAACTCCAATAGAATAGTTGCCGATAAGTGGGTGTTTAGGAGATTTGGTTTAGGTGGATGAGAAACTCGAGGTGTATGCTGGAAATCCGGATTAAGGTTGTTTGGATTTTGCAATTAATTGCCGTCAGAAGGAAATAATTGTGAAAAGGGCATCATTATCAGGAGATAATTCGGAGCATTAAAGATTTTATACTCCGAAATTGGGGGGCATGTGTTGACACTGTTTTTATACACGTATTAGGAAAGTTAATGAAGCTTGGATCGGCACATGGAAAAGTAATGATTGGCTGAAAATGAGGTTGTCGATGGCTTATGATGCCGATGATAAAGCAATAGAAAGGAGGTCTGGTTAAGTCTGGGAATAGTGGTTGGTCGGTGCCGATGATTGATATTGACGATTGTCAATTGTTGACGGTCCTTAAGTACTAAAATTAATAATCAAATAAATGTGAAAAAGGATCAATATGAAACAAACATCTAGAATTAGGGTTTTATCTGACAGAATTCCACGAGCTTTGGTGTTTATCTACTTCTGCAGGGGGTTATCAGAGAATATGGAGAGATGGCCCACATTTCATGTTTACAACGAGATAATTACGTGCCGCGCAATTTTCCTCAAACTAGAAGAATCCAGAAGCCACGGGAACGAACGAGAAGGGAATCGGGCTCGGGGGCAGGGCGGCCGCCCACCCCCCTTGGGCGCCCGCCCAGGCCAGGAGTCCAATCAGGACTCTGCTTCGGGACTACGCTCCACCGACCTAAAGGATCAATCTAAACCATACAATCTATGTCGGTTTGATCCAATGGCTCACGTTCACTTGAGGGGACTATAAAACCAGACCCCCTGGCACCTGGAGGAGAAGAGAAGAAATCATTATTCAGAGGTAGCCATCAAAATTAGGGTTTAGAGCTTCTCTCCCACAGAGAATTAGAATTAGCTACTCCCTAATCCGTCAAGTTTAGAGGTTTGATTAGATAGCAATTAGAGAAGTAGAGCACTACGCTCTGGATTCGGATCTTCGGTAATAAAGATTCGTATAATTCATATCTTTCTCTAATTCTTTGTTCTAATTGCATTATGTCTCTAATTATTATGTTCTTAGTTTGCTCTAGTTCTATATTTGATATAGTTCTAATTGATAATGAGTTTATGTATAAGTTTGCAAAGCGCTTAGCTCTTGACGCGAGGGAGTTAGGTGATAGATCACATGTGAGCGTGGTGCTTAGATGTTATTTATCTGCAAATGTATCCTATTGGCCGGGTCGTGTGGTAGTTCGTGATAGTGACAGCTTCGTTGATTCTTATATAGTCCACCCTCCGTTGATAGGACAGGCAGAACCGGTATTCTGGAGTAAGTCATGCGATGCTCTGATTTACTTTATCAATGTTCCTTATACATGAATGAAGAGTCTTTTATGCTATATATGATCTTGTAGATAACTAGAGTAGATTATGACTTGGTAGTTAGTAGATAACTTAGAATCCATTCTCTAGCTAATCCGACATCACCTACATATACGAGGAGTAGTCTATTTTCTAATCGCTGTGTTATCTACCCATGAACTTATACTTTATTATCATTATCTTTATGGTTTACCCCTTGCAAAAGTAAGTGACTGTGTGACGAGTTTCTCATTAGTAATCATGTTATTGCAAGTTTATCTCTGTTGACACCATTTTTGGGCACGTGTCCAGGATGGCAGGACAGGGTGGCAGTACGATGCGGGTTGCTGGTAAGGATGGTTGCCGATGAGGGAAGGGTTGAATGTGACTAAGTCCCCAGACAGTAATATAGTGCCGATGACCAAGTAAAAGGGTCTGCCGATGACTATGGCAAGGGGATTGCCGATGACGCGAAGGAGGAGTCCGGAAGCTGCCAGTTATCATGTGGAGGAGTTTCGGTTTGTCACGAAGGATAGTTTTATTATTTCCTTATGTTATTCGTGTCATTTTGTATACGGGTTCCGTGTAATTTGGAATTCGAATTCTAATCGTGTCTGGTCGTAACTCTTTAAGCAGGGTATAAATATAAACCCTAAGACCTTGTAATCAGGACATCTATCAATCAATCAAACACACGTTTTTACTCATATTCTAGCATTTACTTTTCGACGACTTCGTCATACGTTTTCTTTTTGTTACGAGTTCTTAGGAATTCGTCGACTCAAGCTCGGCGTATCCTTAAGTTCCACGTGAGTACCTCTTAGCCGTGACATCCGGGCGCATCGCTGTTGTCAGGACTAAAGTATTCGAGTTATCACCTTTGCCGATAGTAAGGTCAAATCGGCTGGCACGCCTTAACGTTTGAATCGGGTATTAGCCTTTTGTGTTTGCAGATCAGTTTTGCATCAACACATCTTTTGGCACGCCCAGTGGGACCAATTCAAGATCAGGATCAGCATGTCGATCTCTGACCTCGATCAAGACAATGTCATCCCCGTGACGGAAGCCAACCTCAAGGATGAGCAGAAGCAAGCTATTGCCCAAGCTATGGAAGAATTCAAGCAGCAATGCCTGAAGTCTTTCAGCATAAACAGGAGCAGCGAAGTGGTCCAGAAAGATGCACTGCCGGCGCCACGACAGGTCACTTTTGACGCCAATCCTGGCAAGCTTCAAGACATGGTTGACAATGCCATCAATCGAGCGCTGATCAACCAAGCTGGTGTACTGTCTAATACGGTTTTCAACGCCATGGCAAGAACCTTCAAGGAAGGACAAATCCCGCCGGATTATGTGGGCCCTTCCCATCATCAACCCACAGCACCAGAGGTCACAGCTCCATCGGCTGCCTTGACGAGTGCAAGTGCACAGTCTGCCGTCCCTCCAAGTACATTGGGGACTACTGGCGCACTATCTATGCCGATGGCGACCAACCCACAAATTTCAGTTGGGCAGCATAAACTGACAACAGATATGTTGGCATCGGCAATGTCGGGGTTAACTCTTCCTCCCAACTGGTGGGGTTATGGTATGCCTCCAGAGTGGACGCCAGGAACATCACAGATAACTGACATGAGGGGCAAAACTCCTATGGCATCGGCGCCTTCCAATGTGCCGGTGAACCAGAGTCCTCGGTATACCACAACTACTACTGCAAGGCCTCACACTGGAAATCCTCAAGATTCAATGTTCCAGATGCCCAACGCATCAGCAGAGTCAATGCTGATGCAACAGAGGCCTATGGCCCAGTCGGGGTATGTCAATTCAACGACGATACCCAATTACCAATCATCGGCAGCGCCTATGCCGATGAACGCTAATAATGGATGGCTTGGACAGCAAGCCTTTCCACAGTCGCCCCAGCAGGGTTATCAGACTGCGGGGTTCCAGCAAGGGCAGGTTTATCCCGGGTTCCAAGGTCAGGGAATTCCCAACCAGCCAATAAATTTTGTACAGCAACTCGGAGGACAGCCAATCGGTGGACAGCAGTTTGGTAGTCCACAGATTGGAGGACAAGTGGCCAATACAATGTTCCATACAGGTCACGTCCCAAACAGGCACGTGGAGGTTCGCCACCAAGTACCGGATCCGCAGCCGCCTCATCGGCAAGATGCCGATGCTTATTGGGCCGACAAGATTGCTGAAGTAATGAGGGAACAATTTGGGATAAAACCCAAAGTCAACACTTATTCTTACCGGACACCGTATCCTCCAGCGTATGATTTGATCCCGCTTCCACATCGGTACAAGGTACCGGATTTTACAAAGTTTTCCGGACAGGACGACACGTCAACCATGGAGCATGTCAATAGGTTCATCATTCAATGTGGAGAAGCTGGTAACAGGGACGAATTAAGGGTTCGTCTATTTTCATCATCATTGTCTGGATCGGCCTTTACTTGGTTTATATCATTGCCTAACAATTCAGTAATTACTTGGGCCGATCTAGAGAAGCAATTCCACAGATACTTCTTCTCGGGGGTTCATGAGAAGAAGATCACCGACCTGGTCAAGTTGAGGCAACGTAATGATGAGTCGGTTGAGGGATTTGTGCAGAGGATACGAGAGGTCAAAAATAAATGCTATAGCCTGGTTCTGGATGATCGGCAGCTAGCCGATTTGGCTTTCCAGGGTTTGTTGCCACACATCAGGGATAAGTATGCCTCTCAGGAGTTTGAAAGTTTAAGTCACTTGGTGCAAAGGATATCCGATCAAGACATCAAGCCTTTCGAGCCTAAGAGGACATGGAATAAGAAGGTGTCATTTGTTGACGAAGCAACAAGCTCAGATTCTGACGAGGAACCAGTAATCGGTTTGGCAGAGTGGGTAAAAAACAAGAAGCCGATGTCTTGTCCTTTTGGGCAGAAAGAACCAGAGAAGTTTGCCTTTGACACCGCCAAAGCCGATAGGATATTTGACTTTCTACTTCAGGAAGGTCAGATCAAACTGTCACCTAACCATGCGATCCCATCGGCAGAAGAATTGAAGAGGATGAGATATTGCAAGTGGCATAATGCAACGTCACATGACACCAACGAGTGCAAAGTATTCAGACAACAGCTGCAATCGGCTATAGAGTCGGGGAGAATCAAGTTTGACGGTTCTAAAGCCCAGAAGCCGATGAAGATAGACCAACATCCTTTTCCGACAAACATGTTGGACGCTAAGGGGAAGGCTAAGGTCTTAACGTCGGAGACAGCTGAGAAGAGTGCATCGGTAGATCCTCAGCATCAAGTTACTACCGCCGATGCAAGAAGTAAGGGCTTGGTCCAGGAAGGGGCTAGCTCAGGAAGACTTCCTCGGTCTGGTATTGTCATAACTCATAGAAGGCCTCGAGAGAGATGGCAACAACGGGAAGATCGATATCGGCGCCAGCAGGAAGATTATCAACGGGAGGAAGAAAGACGCCGACAGGAGTGGAATCGGCACAGGGATCATTGGAATTGCCCATTCTTCATCCATTGTTGGGAGGAAAATATCAAGCTTCCTACTGTCAGAGACTGCCCTGAATGCAACGGTTATGATCGGTACGACAGGAACGATCGACGTTATCATGATGATGAACGACGATTTAATGGGCCGATCAGAGGAAGGGCGGCAGTTCATGATCGGCTGGGGGGCAGGCTTAGCGTTCACGATCGGCTCGGTGACCGTGTCCAGTATTTTCCCAGGAACCAAGAGGAGCTTGAAAGAATGGCTGATGCGCGGGTTCCCGATGAATTCATATTTTGCAGGGATACTAACACGCATCGCATGGAGTCAAGAGAGAACCAACGCCCGACGGCAAGACAAAGGCCACTTCCTCCATGGTGCCCTCAAGGATTAACCAAGACACAGAAAAGGAGATTGCAACGTGAAAGGCAGGAAGAGCTAAATAAAGGAGAGAACTCTGGGAGTCGGCAGCCGTCAGACGCTAAGAAAGAAGGTCCATCGGCAGGCGTCAATATGGTATTCATGTTGCCGATGGAGTTTCTTGCACCGGCCAGTGACGATGAGTTGGGATTTTCTGATCAGATAGCTCAGTTGGCTCTGGATCCAATGACGGCTATCTTTGAGAAACCTGCCGATAACGAGAGGCAGCATCTTAAAGCTTTGTTCCTCAAAGGAAGGGTTGATGGGCAGCCAATGACTAAGATCCTAGTTGATGGTGGGGCTGCTATTAATATTATGCCATATGCAGTATATCGGAAGCTTGGGAAAGGGGATCAAGATTTGACCAAGACCGATATGATGCTCAAGGACTTCGAGGGAAACGTGTCTCCGGTCAAGGGGGCGATATGTGCGGAGTTGACCATCGGCAGCAAAACCTTGCCGACAACCTTTTTCGTGATCAGCGGAAAAGGTGCCTACAATTTATTATTGGGGAGAGATTGGATTCATGCCAATTGTTGTGTCCCATCTACGATGCATCAGTGCTTGGTTCAGTGGGTAGGTGACAAGATTGAGATCGTCCCAGGGGATTCATCTTATGTTATCGCATCAGCAGAAGCGGATACTTATGAGAAGACTAGGTGCATTTCAGGAGAAGTTTGGGAGAAAGATTTTCTCAAAGTTGCCGATTATGAGATTCCACCGATCCAAGCAGTCGGTTCTGACGATGGTTTTTAATGGATAGATTCGCCGATGATGGAAAATTAGGCCAGGGATTCACATCGGCCGATGATTTGGTAGAAGTAGATATAGGAAGTGGTGATAGGCCTAGGCCTACTTTTATTAGCGCCAAACTAGATCCTGAGTGTAAACGGCAATTAACTAGTTTGTTAAAGGAATATAAAGATTGCTTTGCTTGGGATTATACAGAAATGCCTGGTTTAGACCGATCAATTGTTGAACATCGGTTATCCATCAAGTCTGGATTTCGGCCACATCAGCAATCAGCCCGCCGATGTAATCCTAACATTCTACCTGATATTAAGGCCGAAATCACTAAACTTATTGAAGCTAAGTTTATTCGGCAGTGTCGGTATGCCGAATGGATTTCCAATGTTGTTCCGGTTTACAAAAAGAACGGGAAGCTTCGAGTGTGCATTGATTTCAGGAATCTCAATAAAGCTACGCCGATGGATGGATACCCAATGCCTGTTGCCGATCTACTGGTTGATGCTGCGGCTGGCCATCGGGTCATCAGTTTCATGGATGGTAATGCGGATTACAATCAAATATTCATGGCAGAGGAGGATATTCCAAAAACCGCATTCAGGTGTCCTGGTCATGTTGGATTGTTTGAATGGATAGTCATGACTTTTGGGTTAAGGAATGCTGGTGCTACTTATCAAAGGGCTATGAATTTCATATTTCATGAGTTCATCGGCAAAATCGTAGAAATTTATATTGATGATGTGGTGGTTAAGTCTGGAGATTTCTCAAAGCATCTTGCCGATTTACGAAAAGTGTTGGAGTGCACCAGGAAGCATGGATTGAAGATGAATCCCAACAAGTGTGCATTTGGCGTATCGGCAGGGCAGTTTCTCGGATTTATGGTACATCAGAGGGGTATTGAGATTAGTCGAAGATCTATTGATGCCATCAATAAAATAGTGGCCCCTACCAATAAAACCGAGCTCCAATCCTTGATCGGTAAGGTGAATTTTATCAGAAGATTTATATCGAATTTATCTGGGAGAATTCGTGCTTTCAGTCCCCTTCTTAAATTGAAAGCCGATCAAGAGTTTGTTTGGGGAGAAGAACAGCAGTTGGCTCTGGATGAGATCAAAAAGTATCTAGTGAATCCTCCAGTTTTAGTTCCACCCCAACAAGGGAAACCCTTCAAATTATATTTATCTACCGATGGATCGGTTATCGGTTCAGCTTTAGTTCAAGAATTTGAAGGGAAGGAGAGAGTAATTTATTATTTGAGCAGGAGGTTGATTGATGCTGAAACCAGGTATTCGGCCATAGAGAAGCTGTGCTTGTGCTTATATTTCTCATGTATCAAGCTAAGACATTATCTGTTGTCGGCCGAATGTGCTGTTGTTTGCAAAGATGACGTGGTCCGATACATGCTATCTATGCCGATTATGAGTGGTAGGATCGGTAAGTGGATTTTGGCGCTGTCGGAGTTTGATTTGCGTTACGAATCGACTAAGGCGGTCAAAGGGCAGGTTATGGCCGATCTTGTGACTCAGCATTGCGGTCTAGTGGAGACTTTGGAAATTGCACCCTGGACGCTCTTCTTTGATGGATCTACCTGTGACCGAGGAGCAGGAATCGGTATTGTATTAGTTTCTCCTAAAGGGAGGAAGTATGAGTTTTCCTTGCCGATTGTTGCTACATCAACAAATAATCAGGCTGAGTATCAAGCTCTGATCAAGGGATTGGAGTTGTTAAGAGAAGTTCGTGCTGATGCTGTTGAAGTATTCGGAGATTCCATGTTGGTTATAAATCAATTGGTCGGAAGCTATGAATGCCGAAGTGAAGTTCTCATAACCTATTTCGAGAGAAGTATGCAACTGTTAAAAGAATTCAAGAACTTCCGATTGGAGCATGTTCCCCGATTGCATAATGAAGACGCTAATCGGTTGGCCCAGCATGCCTCGGGATATCAGCCAATGATTACTGCGACATCGGCAGTCAGTGCCGGTGATTGGAGGGAAGAAATTATTGATTATCTAAAAGATCCATCCAAAAAAGTTGAAAGACGGGTTCGATTTCAAGCAACCAAGTATGTGATCCTTGAAAATGAATTGTATTATCGAACTATCGATGGAATTCTTCTCCGATGCTTGGGTGATGATGAAGCCAGAAGTTTGATGGGAGAAATCCATGAAGGAGTGTGTGGAGCGCATCAGTCAGCTTTTAAGATGAAGTGGATGATTCGAAGGAATGGATATTTTTGGCCAACCATACTTGAAGATTGTTTTAAATATTTCAAGGGATGTCAAGGTTGTCAAAAGTTCGGTAATATCCAGAGAGCACCCGCATCGGCTATGAATCCTATAATAAAACCTTGGCCGTTCCGGGGATGGGCCATCGATCTGATCGGCCAGATCTATCCACCATCTAGCAAAGGGCATAAATTCATTCTAGTTGCCACTGACTATTTCACCAAGTGGGTCGAAGCTATTCCTTTGAAGAAAGTCACATCGGCCAATATGATTGATTTTGTGAAGGAGCATATTATTTACCGATTTGGGATTCCCCAAACGATTACTACCGATCAAGGCACCATGTTCACGTCGGGGGAGTTCGATGAATTCGCAATCGGTATGGGAATTAAAGTGTTGAATTCTTCTCCTTACTATGCTCAAGCCAATGGGCAGGCCGAAGCGTCTAACAAGGGAATTATCAAGCTTATTAAACGAAAGATTGAAGAAAATCCTAGGCGGTGGCATACATTGTTGAATGAAGCACTGTGGTCTTATCGGATGGCTTGTCATGGATCAACCAAGGTGTCACCTTATCAATTGGTGTATGGACATGATGCAGTTTTGCCTTGGGAGATTAAGGCTGGATCTAGGCGATTATCTTTTCAAGATCAATTGGCTGCCGATGATTATGCCACTCTAATGACCGATGAGTTAGATGATTTAGCAGGGCATCGGTTAAAGGCTTTAATGAGTATAGAAGAAAATAAGAAGAGAGTTGCCAGATGGTATGATAAAAAGGTGAAGGCTAAGGAGTTTGCCGATGGGGATTTGGTATGGAAGTTGATTTTGCCAGTCGGGACTAAAAGTTCAAAGTTTGGGAAGTGGTCTCCTAATTGGGAAGGTCCTTATCGGATAAAACGCTCAGCTCCTGGTAATGCCTATATTCTAGAAACTCTCGAAGGAGTTGAATTTCCCAGAGCATTAAATGGCAAATATTTGAAGAAGTACTACCCCAGCATATGGATCGATGCATAAAAGGTTAAGTGCCGATAACACTCCTATCGGCTGAATTTAAATGTTCAAGGGCAGACTTAATGTTTCAAAAGATGCCGATAACAGTCTTATCGGCTAGACTAAAAGCTAAAAACGGAGAAACAAAGGTGTGTCGCCGATGAAAGCTTCAGATGTTCAGCAGCGCTTGGATTGCAGATATGGCGCGCAGCCGAATCTGGTTGGCTGTCTCTATCTCTTTGATATCGTCATCGGCAGAACCTTCAATTGGCTTCAGCTTCTTCTTCAGTTGCAGCGCTTTACGACCATGGACGTTTCGTTCCTGTTCAAGATGCTTGATGGTCTCCGGCAGTTGACTATCTTCTTGCTGAGCTTGGGATAGGGCATCTTCTACTTGCTTGAGTTCAGCCAGCAGAGCTTCTCTTTTTGCCGATAGATCAGACATTTTCTGCTTCAGTGCATCGCCTGAGGACTTTAAGATGCCGATGTTCTTATGTTTCTCATCGGCTAAGAGTTTTTCTTTCATCATCTCCTCAGAGAGCTGGATTTGAGCAGCTCTGTCGGCAAGGCGTCGAGTAGCTCTCTGATACTGTAGCCGGCGACTTTCTAGATGTGCAGCGTGGAAGAGTGCTTCTTCGGCATCGGCAGGAATTTGGCCCCTGAGAGTCTTGAACAGGGCCTTGGCTGGGTCAGAATCGTCGACCAGTTGAGTTGTGTCTTGATGAAGTATGGCCGATAGCTCCTCCAGCCTAGCTCTGGTTTCTGCCGATACAGTTCCAACTGCCCGAGAGGAGCTTGCTTCCTCGCCTTCTTCTTCGAAGATATCAATAGCGAAGGAGAACAAGCTGTCGGGAGAATCTTGTTCCTAAAAATGAAAATGAAATAGGTCAATTTTATGGTCAAAACTTCGGCAGATGATACCGATGGGAAAGTGGATGACTTACTTGCTTCAAGGCGATTTCCTGCCGTTGACTCAGAGAGGCTGATGGAGCTGCAGGTTGATCGGCAAATGTTGCCGATGGAACGATATCGCCTGAAAGAGGACAGGAGGGATTATAAGAATAAATGGAAATAAGTTTATCGATAGGAGTATTGTTGGGACATGTTACTCGGAAGAGGAACAACAGTTGTTTGAATTGAGGAAACCGCCGATGATATAACTGGACCTGCCGGGCCAGTTGTTTGTTCACCTACGTCAGCTGACGTACCTGCCGTTTGGGGTTCTTCTTGCTGAGGTTCTTCCATCTGTGGTGCTTCCTGTATTGATTGAGGAGATGGTGCTTGCTGTGCCTGGACTTCTGGAGGAGAAGGGGAAGATTCCACCGGAATTGGAGACACCGGAGGAGGAGGAGGAGTTGCCACTTTCTGACGCTTTGTTCCGGTCTTAGCACCTTGGGCGCCTTTCCTCTTTGGCTGGCTAGATTGGGGGGGATCGGCACCTTGGTGTTTAGCTTTTGCCGACGCACCAGTTTGCTGCAACAACGATAAAGAGTTTATGAGCACAGATAACCGATATAAAGATAGTCAGCATAAATAAAAAGGGTTTTAACAGATTGCCTTGAAAGCTTGCGCCAGAGTGGAAGCAGTTACCGTTGGTGATGTCTGAGTTTTCCTGGTGGTAACTTTCTTGAGACGCGCACCCCGGTGCACGATGGAAGCCAGAGTGGGAGCATTATGGCCGATTGAGGAGATCGGGCCTGATGGGAATAAGTCGATCGGCTTGCCACTCCTGCTAACCGATGGGGGGGTGTTGTCAATCTGCAAAAAGAATACAGGGGTAAGCTACTGATGGGAATAGTATTAGAAAATGAGACAACGGTTTAAAATACTTACAGTGTCGTCAGGGACTTCGTATTCGGGGTCGATCATGCCGCGGTATGAGAGGGCCGATCTACAGAATAGATTCTCCTTCCATTCTGCCCACCATAGCTTGTATGCTTGAGTGATAAAGGCAGCTGGAACCCATTCTGACAGATCTACGTCTGTATCGGCATTTGGTGGTAGCTGGGCTACTCGAGTCCACTCGAGGAGGTTAGCGATGGGTTCTCTGGGCTTTATTACATCGGCATAAGGAAGTGCGATCGGCAATTGGCCGAAGGCTAGCTGGCGAGCTAATGCCGATGGATTATAAAATTCATAAGTTTGGGGAGAAGTTTTCGTGCTGCCGAAGAAGTTCACTGGTATGGCTCTGGGAGTCACGATTGCCATCATCACCTCATTGTCCCTATCAAGAGCTTCGTCGAACGGATTGAAGGTCAGAGGGAGCATGCTATCTGGGTCGTCATAAGCCAGCCATGGTCGTTCATCTCTGGCCAGACCCTCATACAGCGTTTCGAAGAATCGGCCGATCTGATCCGGAGTGTTCCCTAAACCAGGTAAAACTATAACAGCTTCGCCAAAGTTCAGGGGGGCACGTGTTGCCGATTCCTCTTCACCCAACACATGGTTCTCGGCTATATCTCTTGGGAAGTGCTGAGAGAACAAGTTGAGATCGAGGCGCTTGTGCAGGTGCAGATTGAGCCACATATTAATAAACCACCAAGGACCTCCCAAGTTGCCGATAGGTTGGCCGAGCAGGAGTTTCTGGACTATCTGGTGAAGAAGGTGATAGACAGCGCCGAGCAAGTAACGGCCGAGAGGAAATTGACCACCGCTAGCCAGTCTTTCTGCTGCCGATAGATAGACAGAAGTCGGTCCTGCCGATCGACCACAGAATACAAACTTGTCTAGCCACATGTTCAGGAAAGTGGTTTGTTCGTTTATGGTGACAGGCCCTCTCCCACGGTACTTCTGGATGTACCCTGACCAGCCGCCGATAGTGCGAGTCTCCACTTTGGCACTAGGGGCGGTATCAAAAAAATGGGTGCTATCGGCAGAGGATATGTCTAACCCAGTAAGCATGGCTACATCGGCAAGGGTAGGAGAAGCAGGGCCGTGGCCAAAAACAAAAGCGTTGAGAGTGTCTGACCAAAAGTAAGATGCGGCTATCAGCAATGACTCGTTCCTGTGCATATCGGCAATGGACAGCCTAATGCATTGAGCTAATTTTCTCTCACCCCATTGAACTTCATGAGAGTTGCTGACCCTCAAGAACCAGTCTTTCCACCCTACAGTAGGGCTAGGCCAAGAGCGAAAGGTGTCTTTCCATAGATCTAGAGCAAAGTTTTCAGCTCTAAAGGGAATCCTGTTGGTTTCTGCGTTGATAAGGTCGGTTGGATCTGGATCCCCTAGAGGGCCGAGGCATTGAAGATGTGGTTGATCGGTAGGAATGACAATTTTGTTGGATAACTCCTGGTGTTTTGGGGAATAAAGATACAAAGAAAAAGGAGAAGGAAATATTCGGTAAGGTAAATCGCAGATGAACAGGAATGCAGGAAAAAGGTACGGCAGATGAGATGGAAGTCTGACCTCAGGGACGACGAAGCCGACGGCCATCTTGTCGTGAAGGGGACGCTGGAAGACGCCGGAGTTGATGAAGAAGAATGCTTGTCGGAGATCTTGAGGATTGAGAATGGCGCCGCCGCTGGAAAAGTGAAGTTGGATGGCAGAATGATGTAATGGGGGAGGAGTACCCAAGAAGGAACTATTTATAGGGCAAGATGGACAAGGGCAAATCTGACTTATTTCTTTGCCGCATCCGAGAAACCCGAGGGTACTCAAGTGGATATGGTAACTGTTCGCACGATAATCCAGGGATTGTGCAGGTGATTTGACAGGAAGCGGTCGTTATCTAAAGATATTTTACTGTGCACGATCTCCTGGTCGGTCCATCGGTGATATTCTATAACGGTCGTCTTGCCGATGGGCGGATAGAGGGGAAGTAACCGTTTTTGCGAATATCCTGGGCAGAGCATCGGCAGATCTTTGTAACGGTATTGTTGCCGATGTACGACTAAGGGAGATGCCCGTTTGGGAAGTTGTGGATTTCGAGGGATCTGCGGAGGATTAGGATCAGAGTTGCCCAGATTGAGGTTGTCGGTTACCAGGTTAGGAGCATTAATTGCGGAGAAGACATCATTACTGCAGAGAATTTCGGAGCATTAATAGTTTTATACTCCGAAACTGGGGGGCATGTGTTGACACCATTTTTGGGCACGTGTCCAGGATGGCAGGACAGGGAGGCAGTACGATGCGGGTTGCTGGTAAGGATGGTTGCCGATGAGGGAAGGGTTGAATGTGACTAAGTCCCCAGACAGTAATATAGTGCCGATGACCAAGTAAAAGGGTCTGCCGATGACTATGGCAAGGGGATTGCCGATGACGCGAAGGAGGAGTCCGGAAGCTGCCAGTTATCATGTGGAGGAGTTTCGGTTTGTCACGAAGGATAGTTTTATTATTTCCTTATGTTATTCGTGTCGTTTTGTATACGGGTTCCGTGTAATTTGGAATTCGAATTCTAATCGTGTCTGGTCGTAACTCTTTAAGCAGGGTATAAATATAAACCCTAAGACCTTGTAATCAGGACATCTATCAATCAATCAAACACACGTTTTTACTCATATTCTAGCATTTACTTTTCGACGACTTCGTCATACGTTTTCTTTTTGTTACGAGTTCTTAGGAATTCGTCGACTCAAGCTCGGCGTATCCTTAAGTTCCGCGTGAGTACCTCTTAGCCGTGACATCCGGGCGCATCGCTGTTGTCAGGACTAAAGTATTCGAGTTATCACCTTTGCCGATAGTAAGGTCAAATCGGCTGGCACGCCTTAACGTTTGAATCGGGTATTAGCCTTTTGTGTTTGCAGATCAGTTTTGCATCAACAATCTCTAGTCTATGCCTTGATAGATTTTGCCCCTTGATTTAATTTCATCTTCTTTAGATCCCTTGAGCAAAATTATAAATAACGATACCTGGAATACTTATCCTGGTGAAATGCTACAATGAGGTGTTTTATCTGTGTGCTTGCGGATAGAATAGATTATTTTCTAGAGAGCCCTTTACATTTATAAATACCTTTGTACACTCTGGCACCATGCTGGGGATGACAACCTAGTATCTAAGTGGTGTTAGCTAGTGTCAACAAGCATTTCTGGCGCCGTTGCCGGGGATTTATACGAGTCTCAGGAATAAGTCATAAAGGGAATCATAAGGACCAAAAGGGTAATATATAGGAACGGTAAGGAAAGCCAGTAAAATCAGTCAAGGTTATTCATATAAAATATTAGACTAGACTATAGAGAAATAATTGCATAAAAAGAGCTACTAAGTGAGAAATCATAACAAGGCACCTCTGCTTTGGCAGGTTCACCCTATTGTTTTTCTATGTTTATATTTTTATACAGGGTATATCAGGATTGACTTTGGGTACATTCAACTCTTCATCATCAGAACCAAAGCAATCAAGAGAAGAAGAAGCTAGCTACCAATTGCTGAAGCTATGGCACAGAAGACCCTACAAGAATTCTCTGCTCCAAGCCTTGAGAACATTCCAACTGGTCCAAGATTTGCAGTAGAAGAAGGAATACCCGAGTTTGAGCTCAAGTCAAGCCTCGTCAATTTGGTACAAGCTACACAATTCAGTGGAAAGGCACATGAAGATGCTAACACACACTTGCATAATTTCTTAGAGACTGGAAGCACAATCCACATCAACGGAGTTGACAAAGACGTCATACTGCTTCGCCTTTTTCCATTCTCACTAGAAGGGAAAGCGAGGAAGTGGTTCTACACTCATCAAGATAACATCAACAACTGGACGAACTTCTTAGATGCCTTTCTATCAAAGTTTTTTCCTGTAGGCAAAACAACTGCCTTAAGAGGAAATATTGGCAGTTTCCAACAACAGAAGACAGAAGCCATTTCAGAAGCATGGGAGCGTTTTCAAGGATACATATCAGATTGTCCTCACCATGGAATGGCCACATGGTTACTTATGCAGACCTTCTACCATGGATTAACCCAGAAGGCTCGTGAGTGCCTAGATGCATCTGCTAAAGGATCATTCTTGGAGCTTACAACTGGAAAAGCAGAGATACTTTTGGATAAGATAGCAGAAAATCAAAGCTGGTTCCAAGATAAAGCTCAACAATGTCATCAAACTGAAGAAATACCAGAAGAAGTAAATGCATTATCAACTAAGATGGAAAATCTGCTCCATTGGATTGACCAGAGGGCCAAGTTCAAAGAAGATCAAAGGGCCATTGAGACAGCATACAAATATCAATCAACTTTGAGTCAACCCAATAGCAAAGGTATGAATTCACGTAATACTTTCAAGCAACTTTCATTAAAAGAGATAATTGCTCAACAAACCAAAATGAATGATGAAGTTAAACAAAGGCTAGATACAAATGAATCATCTCTAAAAGATATACACAATAAAATGGATTTTCTACTAACTGCCTTTGATGAGCAAAACACTCTTAATAAAAGGGTAGAGTTTAAATTAATAAAGATAGCTGTTGCACTGCCTGTTGCTACTAACCTTGAGCAGGTAAAGAATATAACTACTAGAGGAGGTAAAGCCACCAGAGATCCCCCATACCCAAAAGAGAAACAAAGAACATCAGCACCAGTGCAACCAGCAGTGATAGAAGAAGATCTGCTACAACCACCAAGAACTGGAGAAATGAGGAAAGATTTTTACGACACCAACTATTTGCCATTTCCCAGGAGAAACAGAGGACTGCAGTCGGATGAGCAGTTTGGTTAGTTTGTAGAGGTAATTCAGAAATTATCCGTCAACATACCTCTGCTCGATGCCATACAGGTACCTACATATGCAAAGTACATCAGAGATATTCTTAACAAGAAGAGACCACTGCCCACCACTGAGGTTATCAAGCTGACATAAAAATGTAGTGTGGCCATCCTCAACAAACCACCAAAGAAGAATGAAGATCCCGGATGTCCCACTATTGACTGCTCAATCGGAAACCAACACTTCAACAATGCACTTTGTGATCTCGGAGCAAGTGTCAGTGTGATGCCAGCATCAGTCTACAAAAAGCTTGAGCATGCAACCTTAGAACCAACATCAATGTGCCTACAACTAGCGGATCAATCAGTTCGACACCCGTTGGGCATCGCCAAGAACATTCTAGTCAAGATCAGAGATATCCTGGTGCCAGTAGACTTCGTAGTACTGGACATGAGCCCTGACTCAAAAGTGTCCATCATATCATCCTTGGAAGGCCATTTCTGAGCACCGCCAATGCCCACATTGATGTCGGGAAGGGAGAAATCAAGTTCAACATAAACGGTCAAGAAGAACACTTCACATTCAAGCCCAGACCAGAGAGAGACTCTACAGTGAAGGAAGTTCATGAAGAACCACTGGAGACACCATCTCCGGAGGAAGGTAACTCAGAAGATTAAAAGATTTGGAGGTCCAGCTTGGGGGACCTAAAAATCCCAAACCCTCACCGGGAGGTAAATCGGTATTTATCTGCATTATTAATTTTCTCATATTTAAATTCTTGCATAATTAATTCTTGCATTAGTTATACATATTCATAGCATAATTATAATAATCAAAAAGCCCCATATAAATAATATTCGTGGTGTGTAACAACCCATATTTATTAATTATTATGGAGGCACAAAAATATTTCTCATAATCATTTTAATTAAGTTTCAATTCTCATAGATTTTTCCTGCATTATATTTAATTATATTAATCTTCTAGAAGCATGACCCACACTTCTTGGGTCCCACATGTCATACACTTCACCTCACATACATCCCATCACATAATTTCATTCACCAACATATCTCCACTAACAACATCTTTTCACCGTCCAACCACCACCAACACACTATTATTCAGCGTGAGATCAAAGCAAGGAAGCAAGTGGAGGAGGCACACCCAGGATGGGCATCACAAGTGGGCGCCCACCCACCTACCAAGGGCGCCCGCCCTGCTCCCTCTTCCTCCTATAAATAGCCACATTCTACCTCCATCTTCTTCACACAAACACTCCAGAAAACCACACAAGTTTCAGTTTCCCGAGAAGGAGCTCTTGTAGTGAAGAGAAGAAAGTAGAGAGAAAGAGAAGAGTGGATGAGAAGGTTGGGAGTTCTTTTGAGAGAGTGATTATCACCTAGTAAGTAGTGATCCCGCTGTCCAAGCGGAAGTAAAAGTTGTTTAGGGGGAGGCTCTACCAAAATAGAAACTTATCTTGAACGATTAACCCCTAGACTACTGATATTCCGGACAGCTGACCACTAACATTTTCTTTCACATTTTCCACTAGTTGTGTTTTGCCAACTTTTGTTTACAGGATGTTTAAGAAGGTGAAGAATGCAGGGAAGGCTCTCAAGAACATTGGTACAAGGAGTTTAGCCCGACACTCCTCACAGCCATCAAAGATGAGCGTCGCCCGACACCCACACAAGCTCCAACATCTTCATCAGGTCAGCAAGTCAAGGTCCTTCTCAAGATAGGAGACCTAGGACTGAAGACCCGAAGAGAGAAGGAAGTCTATCAGCAACTGAAGAATAAAGATTTCATTCATACCCCTACTCTCGATCCAATCCTACTACAAGAAACAGGTATGGACACTGAATTCGACTTAATTTTTCAGATGATGGGTTGGACAAATTTTTGGAATATAACTGAGCTAGGTTCTCGTCTTCTCACCCTGAATTTCTTTGCACCTTACAATACTATGAGGGGGGAATTGTTTTTCGGATGTTCAAACAGGAAATTATGTTGTCTTGGAGAGAGCTAAGCGACCATCTTGGTTTCTCTTCAAGATGCATCCTGGACATTGACTCCGATTTACCCAACTTTGAGAGACACTAGTTTTGGAGAGAAATATCTAGAGATAATTTTTATAGTCAAGCCCGAACCAGTGACATGGAACACCCCACTCTTAGGATGTTCCACAAATGGCTTGGGTACAATCTTTTCTATCGCGATGATATTAGGAAAGTAAGAGTAGGAGATTTACAACTTTTATATGCTGCTATTAGTAAAGTACCCACTTCGCCTGTTACACTATTAGTTTCACATTGGCTTCGTATACCTAGTCTTCAGGGACCAGTAGGATGTACTTCACTTATCACTCGTCTAGCCTCTAATCTTCACTTACTAGAAAATTCATCGTTGGACTTCATAGAAGAATTTATCATGGCTATGACACATTTAGACAAGCTCGGATGTTAAAGAAAGAGGGGAATATAATGTATATGCTATATGATGATAAAGGCAAGATTCGGTTACCTAACCCGAACCTTGGCCTCTACGTTGTTCAAAACTTTTTGATTGAGATTGCAGCAATACCAGTGAACCAGAGAACTCCACAGCGAGTGGCATCTGAAAGGATAACCACTCACCGAGAACGCACCTGGTATGGAGCTGACCTCGGACCAGAAGAAGTAGCACACCTGCATTATTGCCATTACAACCCTTGAGTCCTTCGAGACCCATGGGTTCGTCATGCGCAACCACAAGAGCCAACAGAGGAGACATGGCCAGAGAGCCAAGATCACCAGTGGACAAACCCGCCTTTTCATACGGGCAGGTACTCCATTGATCCATATGGAGCTTCAGGATCCAGACCTCCACCCCAATTTGATGCAGGACGATACTCCGACGCCTCCTACGCTTTCACGAATGACTACTATCAAGAGGCCGGTGCTTTCTTCACCCGTACCGACAACACACTCCTTGACATCCAGAACACGCAAGCAGAACATGGAAGACTCCTGGAAGAGCAACAAAAATGGAACCAGGACCATGCCGCTGCAGTACAAGAGCTGAGACAAGATACAACAACAATGAACGACAACATCACAACCATGATGCGGTTCTAGAACATCGGGTAAGACCGATAGCAACATTCAGCTTGGGGGAGTTCCTCCCCAATTTATCAAGTAAGTTTCTATTTGCTCTTCTTATTTATTCTTTTCTATTTTATCTTAAAAGAAAAAAAATTAGAAAACCCAATAAATATTTTCTTGCTTTAATTTACTGCATTCTATAAATATGAAAACAAAATAAAAAGAGTGTGTAGATAAGTGTGCTTTATTTTCCTGCTAAGTTTAATCTCTAGAAAAATAAAAGACCAAAAAGATACATGATGACAATAATGAACAGTTGCTCTGTTTGCTTACTTATAAGTACCTAGCTTCTATATTAGAGTTCTTCCAGGAATTACTAAAACTGAAATTACTATCTTTGGGAAGCAAAAAACTAAAGTCTAGGAAGGAGAAAGGCATGATATAAAGTTGAGCTGCTGTTTATCTTGTTCCTGCTACACTAAGTTCTGGAGATTTATTTTGAATACTTGCTATAGCATCTTTTACTATATTCACATTGAGTTTGATCGAGCTGTGTAGACCCTTAGGAGCTTTTCATGTGGTTAAATTAAGATATTCACTTGCACACATCTACCATAGCATTCATTACCAATCATTCAAATTGCTAAAAATATTATCACTCACTGTCCCGAATATTGTTATTCTCTCTCTCTAAAAAGATTTAATGCAGAAGAGGCATGGGTTATGCAAAAATATGCGAAGAAATAAAAAGGGGCAAGTGCCCAGAACCTCGAAAAAGAAAGAAAAAGAGTGAGACGAGCGGTAAAAATGGACAAGTGTCCGAAGTAGAATTAGGGGTACAAAGATGCCCACTTGAGCGGAAAAAATGGACACGTGTCCGACAGTAGAATTAGGGGTATCTACTACCCACCTGAAAAAAAAAGAAAAAAAAAGAAAAAAAAAGAAAAAGAAAAGAGATAGCCCATGTTCTCCCAAAGCAAAGATCAGAGAAGAAGGAGACATATCAATATGAGGAGCAATGAGAACCAAGTTTTATTATTACTTATACATTTTTATCATCACTATCATTTACTCCATCACACATGCACATCTTGATTTAATTATATGCTGAGTTCCTTTGGATCCATGGCTCGATTAGACAACATATGTATAAGCTGTTTTCACTCCTATGAGCTCCACTTAAATATTCCATTAGCTATAGGTAAGTGACATTTTGGTAAGGATCCACAAATACTACATATAGACTTGAGAGAATCATTGCTGGGAACTCTGAGTATTATTTTGAAAAATTATGAAAAAAACTCTAGAACAAAGGTGAAGTATAGACAGGAGGAATAGTGCTTGGCTTAATTATTTTGTCTTTCGATTACTTAAGACTTGAGTGCAGGTACTAAACTCCATAACACTTCACTCTAATCTGGAGGAATTTTTATGTAAAAAGCATGTGTGCCTGTCAGGAAAGAAAACATCGAAGCAACTCCTGATCTGTCTGAGTTTAGCTAGTTGCTCAGGGACGAGCAAAGGGTAAGCTTGGGAGAGTTTGTTGACGGTCCTTAAGTACTAAAATTAATAATCAAATAAATGTGAAAAAGGATCAATATGAAACAAACATCTAGAATTAGGGTTTTATCAGACAGAATTCTATGAGCTTTGGTGTTTATCTATTTCTGCAGGGGGTTATCAGAGAATACGGAGAGAAGGCCCACATGTCATGTTTACAACGAGATAATTATGTGCCGCACAATTTTCCTCAATCTAGAAGAATCCAGAAGCCATGGGAACGAACGAGAAGGGAATCGGGCTCGGGGGCAGGGCGGCCGCCCACCCCCCTTGGGCGCCCGCCCAGGCCAGGAGTCCAATCAGGACTCTGCTTCGGGACTACGCTCCACCAACCTAAAGGATCAATCTAAACCATACAATCTATGTCGGTTTGATCCAATGGCTCACGTTCACTTGAGGGGACTATAAAACCAGACCCCCTGGCCCCTGGAGGAGAAGAGAAGAAATCATTATTCAGAGGTAGGCATCAAAGTTAGGGTTTAGAGCTTCTCTCCCACATAGAATTAGAATTAGCTACTCCCTAATCCTTCAAGTTTAGAGGTTTGATTAGATAGCAATTAGAGAAGTAGAGCACTACGCTCTGGATTCGGATCTTCGGTAATAAAGATTGGTATAATTCATATCTTTCTCTAATTCTTTGTTATAATTGCATTATGTCTCTAATTATTATGTTCTTAGCTTGCTCTAGTTCTATATTTGATATAGTTCTAATTGATAATGAGTTTATGTATAAGTTTGCAAAGCGCTTAGCTCTTGACGCGAGGGAGTTAGGTGATAGATCACATGTGAGCGTGGTGCTTAGATGTTATTTATCTGCAAATGTATCCTATTGGCCGGGTCGTGTGGTAGTTCGCGATAGTGACAGCTTCGTTGATTCTTATATAGTCCACCCTCCGTTGATAGGACAGGAAGAACCGGTATTGTGGAGTAAGTCATGCGATGCTATGATTTACTTTATCAATGTTCCTTATACATGAATGAAGAGTCTTTTATGCTATATATGATCTTGTAGATAACTAGAGTAGATTATGACTTAGTAGTTAGTAGATAACTTAGAATCCATTCTCTAGCTAATCCGACATCACCTACATATACGAGGAGTAGTCTATTTTCTAATCGCTGTGTTATCTACCCATGAACTTATACTTTATTATCATTATCTTTATGGTTTACCCCCTGCTAAAGTAAGTGACTGTGTGACGAGTTTCTCATTAGTAATCATGTTATTGCAAGTTTATCTCTAGTCTATGCCTTGATAGATTTTGCCCCTTGATTTAATTTCATCTTCTTTAGATCCCTTGAGCAAAATTATAAATAACGATACCTGGAATACTTATCCTGGTGAAATGCTACAATGAGGTGTTTTATCTGTGCGCTTGCGGATAGAATAGATTATTTTCTAGAGAGCCCTTTACATTTATAAATACCTTTGTACACTCTGGCACCATGCTGGGGATGACAACCTAGTATCTAAGTGGTGTTAGCTAGTGTCAACATCAATGCCGAAGGAGGATGATATGCCGATGATGGTGAAGGAGGACATGGGAATCATCGAAGGGATAGTGGTGGTGTACCGATTGCCTAGGATAGATAAATTGTTGTTTTCTATAATTGTTAGAGTTTATTTTTATGTACGAGTTCTGTTTCATTTGGAATTAGAATCCTAGTCGTATCTGGTTGTGATAGAGTATAAATATAGGCATAGTAGCGATGTAAGAAGACAATCCAATCAATCGTACACGAAGTGTTTACATCTATTTTTGCATCTACTTTCGACGACTTCGTCAACTCGCATATTTTCTTTTACTTACGAGTTCTTAAGAATTCTTCAAGTCATAATCGACGAGTTCTCGACCTCCGCATGAATACCTCTTGGCCATGACATCCGGGCGCATCGCTGTTGTCAGGACCAAAGTATTTGAGTTATCACCTTTGTCCATTGTAAGGTTAAATCGGTTGGTACGCCTTAACGTTGAAATTGGGTATTAGCCCTTTGTGTTTGCAGAAGCACTTTTGCATCAACACACACTTGGACCCAAGGGTTGGGATTGACTCCATGGAGTACGCCATGGCTCATACCATGGAGTGGAGCCCCTAGTGGGCCCAAACCCCGGTCCGTCGACATAGGTTATGGGGCCCAAAGGGCTCATTTCCTTCTCCCCTACATTGAACAAGCTAAGAGTACATGTGGAACTTTACTAGTGATAAATATGTTCATGTGATGCTTATCTTCAATCAAGGACTGTTGATAGGCTTTTGAGTATATAGAACTTGGTCTTATTTCCTGTCAACAATCATTTGGATGCAGGTGTGCAATCAAATACTTTTCTGTGTTAAGAAGCTCTATATGAAGGTTGGACTACCACCCCAAAATGGCCAATTGGAAAACCAATTTCACATTCATCAATCTCATAGCCTCTCGAGACAATGTGCGAAAGATGGGCACATTAGTGGGGTCGGCCGACCACACCTTTGTGGGCCCACCACCACCACTGTGCTCAAAATTTCACCAGGAAGTCACCTACAGAAGATGAGCCTTTGGTTCTACCAAAGTGGGATTGACCGATCCCACTCTGGGGCCATCCAGCCACCTGGTTTGCACCAACCGACATGGGATTCCTTCTAGAAGACAACACCGGTCCCACCTGTCATTGGGTGGGACGGCCGATCCCAAGGTTGGGAGCTTCCAAGGTCGGTTGCACCCCACCAACGTCCCCATGATGAACATGTGATGGAAATCCCCAATCGTTGATCATATGGCGGTTCCAAGGTCGGTTTATCCAATGGTGCATGCTGGAGGTCACGCGGATTGCTAACGTGGCAGTGGAGTAGCCCCTACTCCACCTCCTGCTATAAATACCCCCTATAGGCCTTCATCTCATATCATCTCACACTTCAAGATCCACTTGTTACATTGTAGGGTAGTAGTGTTAGTCTAGTGTTGGAGTTAGAGTTGAGTCGAGCGAAGCTCAGAGTCTCCGGAGTCGTCTTCTAGAGAGTCTAGTATTCCTCTTTACCTTTCCTCTTGTAAGAATTTGAGTATTTAATATATTTACTTTTCCTTTACTTTTGTAAGTATTTACTTTCAGTATTTAATGAGTGCAATATTCTATTGTAGTGTCCAAGTTTGTCTTATAGTAGTTATATACTAGCTAAGTTAGTCTTAAGTGCTTGGGTTGTTTTCTAAACCGGTAACACGGTGCTTGGACTAGGTCACATACTTAGTCTGAGTAGTAGGACTTAGCATAAGCGTGGTGCTTAGACTAAAGCCTACCCTTGAATACCACAATATCAAATGTAATAGCGGGAAGCGGCGAAGTGTGACAGGCCTCTGCTTCCCAGTAGGTTCTATTCATGTTTGGTACGGTCTGTTGGCACCCACAAGAAATGAGTCCGCTTGGATAGGAGTTTCGTCCTCCTATTGCAGTTAACTTCCAACAAACAAGTAGTTAAGTTTAGCGATGTTAGTGTGTGTCCTCTACTAGATTAGATTGGTTTATAGGAGTCTATCCTCACTCGTTGTCCTCCCACCTAGCTAGCTCTCTATAATTTATCTTTAGATTAGGATCTGTGTGAGATCACTTACCTATCCTTAACCCTTTGGATGACCTTGAGCCTAGTTAGTTCACTTCACATTCCCCGTGGAAAATACGATACCTGGAATACTCCCAGTGAAAGCTACATTGACTACCGTATGCTTGCGGTATTTCTGTTTGCCACTTCTAGAGTCAACAGGCTTTTTGGTGCTGTTGCAGGGATGGAATTTTAGTCTATCTTTTTTGATGACATTATGAAATGCCAACAATGGTTAAAAAGAGTACTTATCTACTGTCAACAAACTCCCCCAAGCTTACCTATTGCTCGTCCCTGAGCAAAGATAGACTCAGTGATGGATCAGGAGATGCTACAATACTTTCACGTCTCACAAGTACACATGTGTTCAAACAAGGACTCTCCTCTAGATTAGAGTGAACCATTCTAACTCAAGACTCACCCATATTACCTTTCACCATAGGGCTTATAGATATCACTTAGGTCTTAAGCAGTTGAAAGACAACGGTTAAGTTGAGCACTTGTTGATGGTAGATAACTCCTAATTCTAACCATCAACTAAACATGAAAACAGGACCTATTTGAAAGCACTTAGTAGATATAAGGTTATCACTAACAGAATTCCACTAGTTTTGGTGAATATCTATTTCTGCATGGTGTCAACCAAAATTAGCCAAAGATGGTCCACATATCAGATTTACATAGAGAGAACACATGAACTTCAACTAAGGAACAATCTAGAAGACTCAAGGAGCCACCACCTAAAACTTGGGACCCACATGATAGAAGCCACGGGTAGCCGCCCCTAAGAGGTGGGGCGGCCGCCCAAGGGTGAGAACCAATCAGGTTCCACCTCGTGGATCCTGCCTCCACTACCTTTGAAGAGTAATCTTGAGCATACGTTTAAGTCGGTTTGATCCAAGGGCTGTGGTGCTTCTTAGGGGCTATAAATATGACCCTAACCCCCTTGAGGAGCTAATTCAGAAATGTTGATTCATATTTTCTAGAGAGAATTAGTTAGAGAGGGGTCCCTCGAATGGATCTGTCTCTATAGGGTTATAGCAACAAGAGAGATTGAGAGAGTATAAGGTGGAGATAGAAGTTGAGAAAGCCCGGCGTTTTGGTGTCTTCTTCTTTGTATCTTTGGGATCAAGTCTCCTAACCCAAGGCTTGGTTCTAGAATCATTCAGTAATTTGACTTCTAATACTAGTAAGTTATTGTTCTTATTGTTCTTTGGTTTACGAGTTTATTTTATTCGCTTTGCATAGGAAATAGAGTAATCATTCATAGCGTAAGTGTGGCGCTTGGGCTAGGAATACTCTTAGATTCTCCCTGTTTGGCCAGATTTGTGGTAGCATTGGGGGCAAGTGACAATCTGCTCATGTCTCTGTAATCCATGTCCCATTAGGAGGTAAGGTAGGATACATGGTGCCAAGGTTAAGGACTCTATAAGGTGTCTCTTTTTTCTAGATACTCACCTTAGAACAATAACAACACACTTTGCATAGGTTAGAGGAACATTGACAAAGGAGTTCTCTCTATATTGCTTATATCTTGCTATCTTGTCTTGCAGCCTGTGGGTAGTAGGTAAGATCGGGTTAGTCTTTTGCATGCTTTCTCCTAGTGGTAAAAAATAAATATGATACTCTGGACTTATCTCCTGAGTGAAGCACTTATTGATATCCGTGCGCTTGCGGAATATTTCTCTTTGGTTCTTTTGTGTGTGTAACTAATATCAACAGGCATTTCTGGCACCGTTGCCAGGGAGGAAGACGATCTACAAAGATAAATTAGTCTTACTCTACCTTGTAGTATACTTTTATCTTTCTCTATTATCTCAGTGTTTCTTATATCTTACCTTTTACTTTATGGATACCTTAAATTCCATTCCTATCATTCAGTTCTCTGTGCCTAGGGAGAGCAGCCTAGTGCCACATGAGTCATCACAACCTATCCAAACATGAAGCTGAGTCCACAGTTGATTGCATTGGTCCAAAGCCTATCCTTTTTAGGAAAAGGAGATGAAAATCCTTACCTACACATTAGAGACTTTGAGCAAACATGTGACTATTCGCATTGAAGGCATATCCGATGAAACTCTCCATTAGAAGCTATTTCTTTTTTCATTAAAGGTAAAAGATAGACAATGGTCTAATAGAGCTGTAGGTAAGCAACAAGGAGATTGCGGATCTTTATGTTCCAACTTTTGCCTAGATTTCTATCCCATCTCCCAAATCATCGACATTAGAGTCAAGGTTCTGACTATAAAGCAAGAATCTAAAGAATCATTGGCCTCAGCCCCGAATCAATTTACTACACTCTTAGCATCCGGTCCAGACCTTAGTCTACCAGCCCTATTCTTTAACAACATTTTTACAAAAGGTCTGAGTAGAGAAAGTAGAAAGTTGCTCGACACTACTTCAGTAGAATATTTTTGTGTCTCCTCCGAGAAAGCAAGATTAATCCTAGATCAAATCATACCCACTAAATTAGATTACCTCCTAGAAGTTGAGCCTCAACCCTAGTTAACCAAAACCAATTCTTTGCCAGACACACCATCTACTTCAGCTAGCACATGTCTAGATCAAGAAAAAGAAGAAATTCAATTCTAGATTTCATGCTAGAAGTATAACCTGATCTCTTTTTTGAATCTGGAAACGTTTTGAATTATCACTCTATGAAAAGGCTACAGAGAAACACTAGAGAGTCTTTTAATCCCCTCAAGGACATTCCCCCTATAAGAACCTCAGGAGAATTAGTATCTGTCATAAATAATGAATGGTTAAAAGAATCAGAGCTCTCTACTGAAATAATCCATTTAGATTCATCTTCTATTCCAATTCGTTGCATAAACAATACGGATCAAATAAATGCTCTCTATAATCTAGTTGTGGGGTTAAATATCATGTCTATGCCTCTTGTGTAATATTTAATACAAGACATGACATTAATCCTACCAATAAAATTCATGAGAAGCCTCTCAGGACATACTATCCCTAGTTTAGGAATCTTACATATCCTACCCATTCAGGTAGAAGGAACCTATTGACGTGAAATAAGACCCAGTTCTATATACTCAAAAGCCCGTCAACAGTCCTCGATTGAATGAAGATAAGCATCACATGACCATGTTTATCACTAATAAAGTTCCACTTGTACTCTTAGCTTGTTCAATGCAGGGAAGAAGGAAATGAGCCCTGCGGGCCCCATAACCTTAGTCGGCCGACCATGGTTTGGGCCCACCAGGGGCTCCTCTCCATGGCATGAGCCATGGCATACTCCAAGGAGTCAATCCCAACCCTTGGATCCTTGTGTGCTTGCCCTCAATGGTTCAAACACTTATAACATGGATCCTTGGGCCCACATGGAAGCAAGAGAGTGTGCAACCAGACTCAACTTTGGACAACACTCCACGTGATAAGTGGGGACACCACCAAGAGGCCAGTGGTGGGCTAGGGGCCCCAAAGGTCGGTCGGCCGACTGACCAATTGGGTCATGCCACCAACCTAAGGACCTTCCAGAAGGTCAGTGGGACCCATTGTCAGCCACAGTGCAGGTCGACCGACCTACATGTGGGCCCCATCATGAGTCGGTTCACTCCCACCGACCTCCCCATGATGAACATGTGATGGAAATCCCCAACCGTTGATCACATGGCGGTTCCATGGTCGGTTTATCCAACGGTGCATGCTAGAGGTCACACGGATTGCTGATGTGGCGCTGGAGTAGCCTGATAAGGACATTGCCACGCTGCATACGTTGACACCATCGTCTTTTCCATGTAGCAATTCTTCTCCAACTCAGCTACCACGTCACTCTCGGATTCAGCAAACATGTCATCAGTGTTTTGATCATAACTTCTTCATACGACATCGAAACAGGGTGATCTTAGACTCGTTGGAAAGGGGACAATGACGCCGTCATTTTGGATCTGGTCCCAGCTCCAGATATTTCGTGGATTAATCATTATGTCCACGACAAGGTGATGCATCACCTATTTTGGGCCAACTTGGTAATGTATCGAATTCGGGCCTTAGGCCCATGTTGTGAGTGTCTCCCCCTGGTTGCCTCCAACCCTAGGTCACTTCTCCTTTATATTCCATGCAGCCGCCTCTGTTTAGACTTCAGTTTTGTTTAGAGTTTAGTTTTCCATCGAAAAACTGAATCGTTCATTGTAACTATGGTGACAAATCCTTTTACAGTGATCCAGGGCCCCCGTTATTGATCTCCTCCACTGTGTCGATTAGTCCTTTGGAACCGAGTTTCTTGAACCCTCATTTGAATATTCACGTCATTCATATCTGCAATTTTAGATTGTGTTTGTACTTTCTTGCTTGTGTTCTTCGATTCGCTTACAGGAACAACCTTCTTGGCGAGGTCAATCAAGTTGTGCTTGGTTGATAACGAACGGAGCAGTGGTGTAATGGCTGCAGGTTTTGAATTGTGCTGATTTGAAGCTGGATCACCAACGTCGAGTTCTCCACAATGGAATTTACCAATTACCTCTCGGAAGATCGAGCCTGATCCTCATCATAGGCCCTACTCCATCTCTCCCCTATAAATACCCCATAAGAGAGCCAAGTTAAGCATGATGTATCTTAGGAAGAGCTACTCTTAGCTAAGTATGATAATAGAGGGAAGAGAGTGAGGAGTTCCCTAAGGAGGAGCCCTGGCTTGTTGGGAGTCTTCTTCCAGGAGCGCCTCAGCAGATGCTTGTCTTCTAGTAAGTCTTCCTTCTAGCTGCCTTTCATCTACGTACTTCTAGAATTTACTTTTTGTCTTAGTTTATTTTAAGTATACAACCGGCCTACTAGCACATTGCTTTGCCTTGTGTGAAGTGCTCAAAACCTTAGCTAGGTCTAGAGTAGTAGAATTAGTGTACACGTGGTGTCTAGACTAAGTCTGCCCTTGTGGACTTCTTGTCGCACCTGAATTACGCCAGCAGCAAAGCGTGATAGGCCTCTGCTGGACATTAGGTGTTCTCTTTAGTGTGCTGTTAGGCAAGTTGCAAAAAATAGTTGGCCTGCATGGTAGCTGCCAAGGGAAGTGTTTTGCCACACTCTTTTCACCTATCAGCCATAGTAGGAAGGTAGTTAACTCCCGGTATATTAGGATAGCTTAGCCAGAAGTCAAATAATAGAAATACCTCTCCACTCAATCCTAAGCCCTTTGATCATCATCTAACGACTCAATTGGTCTAGTTAATCACTTCTCGTTCCCCATGGAAAATACGATACCTAGAATACTCCTGGTGAAGTGCTGCATTGACCACCGTCCGCTTGAGGTAAAACTGTTTGCCACTTCTAGTGTCACACTAGCATTTTCTAGTGTTCTGCCAAGGACTGACAATCCTAGGTACTGACGCTAAGAAGAGTCAACAAAACCCTAGGACATTTAATCTTTATATCTTTGACATAGGGGACTTTGACCTATTGATAGGATAACCTTTTAGACGACTTCTCTATGAAGGGCAATCTGGGAAACTAAACATTCACTTAGGCAAGAAACTTCAATTCCCATTATCCATTTCACACTACTTAAACTCTAGGACCAAACCTTGTCCACAAGATGACCCATTAGAGAAATTTAGGGCTGCATCCTTAGACTTTTTAGCCAAGCTAGGATTAGAAGATGAAGCTAGATTCTTCATAGAAGAAGAAGCTAGCCATTATGAGGAAGAACCTTTAGATGAGTTTGCAGTACCACCTAAACCTCTTATTGAGCTTAAACCTTTACCATCCTGTCTTAGGTATTATTTTCTAGGTGACGATCTAGAGTCTCATATCATTATAAGTGATAAACTCACTCAGGAGTAGACTCTTCGTCTAATGGCTGTCCTAGAAAACATCACTCAGCCTTTCGCTACTCACTCCAAGACCTCAAGGGAATTAGTCTTGCTCTTTGCACCCATCGCATTCCCACACATCGTAATATTCCACCATCTAGAGAACCCCAACGTAGACTCAACAATGCGATGAGAGAGGTTGTAAAGAAAGAAGTTTTAAAACTATTACATGTGGGCATCATTTATGTTGTGTCGCATAGTGAGTGGGTAAGCCATGTTCAAGTTGTAATTAAAGGCGAGGTATGACTATTGTCCAAAATGAGAGGAATGAGTTAATCCCTCAACGAACCATCATAGGATGGTGGATGTGCATAGACTAGAGAAAGCTTAATAAGGCAACTAAGAAAGATCACTTTCCATTTCATTGATGAGATGCTAGAGCAGTTAGCCAACCATTCCTTCTTTTGTTTTTAGATGGATATTAAGGGTATCACCAAATCTCTATCCATATTGATGACCAAAGCAAAACCACCTTTACATGTCCCTATGGAACCTATGCCTATCGAATAATGTCTTTTGGGTTATGTAATACACCAGCTTCTTTTCAAAGATGTATGATATCTATATTTTATGATATGATTGAGAAGATTATGGAAGTTTTCATGGATGATTTTTCTGTTTATGAAAAAATCTTTGATGATTGTCTAGAAAACTTAGATAAGGTTTTGCAAAGGTGTGCAGAAAAGCACTTAGTCCTTTATTTGGAAAAATGCCATTTCATGGTTAGAGAAGGAATAGTGCTTGGACACTCAGAGTCTGAAAGACGCATTGAGGTAGATAAAGCTAAACCAGAAGTAATCGAACATTTACCTCCGCCTATTAATGTAAAAGGAATTAGATGTTTCCTTGGCCATGCTGGTTTTCATCATAGGTTTATAAAAGATTTTTCAATCATTGCTAGACCTCTTACACGCTTATTAGCTAAGGATGTTCCTTTTGAATTTGATGATGCATGTTTACAAGCTTTTGAAATTCTTAAGAAAGCACTCATCTTAGCACCAATCATTCAACCCCCTAATTGGTCTTTACCTTTTGAAATTATGTGTGATGCTAGTGATTATGTTGTGGGAGCATTATTAGGACAAACTAAGGATAAAAAGCATCATGTAATAGCTTATGCTAGCAAAACACTAACAGGACCTCAACTTAATTATGCTACTACTGAAAAAGAGCTCCTAGCTATTGATTTTGTTATTGAGAAGTTTAGATCTTAATTAATGGGAGCTAAAGTCCAAGAATTTGACTTAGAAATAAAAGATAAAATGAGAGTAGAAAAATTTGTTGCCGATCATTTGTCTAGAATGCAATTTGAGAATCCACAGGAACTACCCATTGAAGACTCAATCCAAGACGACATGCTCTAAAAAATCAACAGGTCTGACCCCTGGTATGTAGATATTGTTAATTTTATGGTTACAGGTTATGTACCACCAGGAGGCAACAAAAGGAAGCTAATCTTGGAGAGTCGTTCTCACATATGGGATGAACCATACCTCTTCCAAGTATGCTTTGATGGTTTACTCAGAAGATGTGTACCAACTGAAGAAGGAATCAAAATAATTGAAAGATATCATTCATCACCATATGGTGGATTCTTCTGGCCAATAATGTATGAAGACACACGAGAATTTACTCAGAGATGTGGCCTATGCCAAACACATGGTAATGTCAATTCAAGGGATGCCATGCCGCTCATCAAAAATCTCTAGATTGAGCTCTTTGATGTCTGGGGGATTGATTACTGTTGACATTCGTTAAGTGCAATAAGAATAAGAAAAAATCCGCAAGCGCACAGAACATCATCATAGCATTTTACCGCGAGTATTCCAGGTATCGTTATTTAAATTTTACCACTGGGAGGCTAAGGTCGAAGACTCTGATAACTTACTATCATGCATCTACTAATTTAATAAACCAACTAGACTAAAGTAGGGGTAAATGATATATGATAGGTAATAATATAAAGGTGAGAATTCTATGATAAATGCGTAGATAGCCATAGCGGGAGGACAACGGGAGAGACCTAGGTTCTTATATACTTCTCTATTACTTCAGTTATATGATAACAAAGAATGAATAGATATAGCAATCACATATTAGAACTTTGGGACAACAGAACACCAACCACAGAAAGAGATGAGAAGGGGACTGGGAAGCTCTGACTTCGGTCCTACAAACACCGATCCGAACGAGGTGGAATACGTCGACCGTTAAGGCTGTCACTACCCTAGGGCTACCACAACAATCCGCAGGACTGGGTGCAACCTCAGGTAACCTCTAGTATAGACACCACGTCTACACTAATGATTACTACTCTAATTACCATGAATAACTAGAGCACTCGATGCGAACGGAGATCCTATGCCAATATAACAACTACACTACTCGATAATAATAAAGGCATAAAAGTAAATAGAGAAGATAAATATATTAAAGCATAAGTCTTACAATATAAAGACATACCAAAACTCTGAAGACTTCTCCAGAACCGGAGTGCAGCTCCGCTCTCCCTAACTACCCACTAGAACTAATCTACTACATTGGAATGTCCAGCCCTAATTTTCTATAGAGGAAAGGTTATCCTTCGAGGGCACCTCTCAACTCTATGATGATCTGTTCTCCTCCAGGGGCCAGGGGCCTTGCTTGTATAGTCCTCCTCCTTTGTGCTTTTTTGGTTCAGCAGGTGATGTGGTACTAACCTTTCCACCATATCTCATTAAAATGCACATAGGCCTTAATGGACCAAAATCTGATTTGGGCCCAATTAATCCCGCAGCTCTTTTATGTGGAGTCCTTCTTTTATTAATATATCTTGATTCCGAACTCCAAATATAGCAAATAATATATGCATTTCGATCTGCTCGATGAGATGTTTGTAATGGTGTACTCCATTCTGTGATTAGTGCTTGTACCAGGGCGGGCGCCCTAGGAGCAAGCGCGGGCGCCCTGGTCCCAGGCCCGTCTCGTCTCCGCTTCGGTCAAGTTGCTTCTAGAGTCTTCCTGATTATGGAAAATTACCGCACACATTAATTCTCTATGTAAACCCGATGTGTGAGCCTTTCCTTCGTATTTCCTGATAACCCTCTGTAGAAATAGACAAACACCAAAACTCGTGGAAATCGGTCACATGAAACCCTAAGTCTAGGTGTCGGTTGCATTTGGATCCTTTTTCATGATTAGTTGACGGTTAAATGTGAGCATTAAGGACCGTCAACAAGCTCCCCCAAGCTTAACCTTTGCTCGTCCCTGAGCAAAGATGGACTCAAGAGTATCTGTAGTGGTTTCGTGCCTTAAAGGTACACATGCGTTCAAACAAGATCTCATCTCTAGGTTAGGGTAAACTGTTAAGATTTAAACTTACTTATTTTACCTTCCACCATGGGGCTTGCAACCGTCACTTATGTCTTGAGCAGTTAAAAGATAGAACGGTCTATTCAAGCGCCATATCTCTTGTTCTTCGATTAACTATAGCTCTGGAGTTTTTGCAGATTTTCAAATAAAACTCATAGATTCGTTATATGACTCTCTCTAGTCTCTCTTTTGTGGTATTTCTAGATCCTTACCAAGGCAGTAATGGTATATGCCTTCTCTCAAGGTATGTGGTATTTTTGGTATGAGGCATAGTGACATTGCCTTCTCTCTCACCCAACTCTAATAAGGTTTTTATATCTAGAGCTCATTGGTGGGAGATAAAGTATACATACTTACAAGACATTTATTGCATAGTCAAACCATGGATCCAGAAGAACAAGTCAATAAGTCAAATCAAGATGTGCATGTGTGGCGAATGAATGGTGATAATTGTGAAAATAATGGTGAAAGTCTAATTCTACTTTTGCTCTTTTGAGGGGGTACATACCTTTCTTGCACTTGAGGATTTTGAGGGGAATAAGACACTCTATGTTTTATTTTTCTTTTCTCTCAGGTGGGTATCTTGTACCCCTAATTCTACTGTCGGACACTTGTCTATTTTTACCTCTCGCCTCACTTTTTCTCTTTTTTTTCTTCTTCTTTTTTTCGAGGTTTCGGGCACTTGCCCCTTTTTTTTCAGAGCACTCACCCTCCTGGAATAATGTAACAAGTGGTAGTAACCAAAATATCTCGAGCATTTATTTCACGGGGAATAACATGGATATGTCGACGAAAGCTGGTCGGCAGTCTACCTTGGGGTATACCCACGGTAGTAGTTTATCGGTAGACGGTGCGCAAACTACGAACTCAATGGTGACGCAAGACACGGACAAGCTTTTTATCCAGGTTCGGCCGCCGAGTTGGCGTAATACCTACGTCCTGCGTCTGGTTGTATTGATTTGTGTTGAGAGAATATGATGTGATGTGATGTGCCCTAGGGGGGTCCCTTGCCCCTCCTTATATAGTCTGGAGGGCAGGGTTACAGATCTGGAAACTAATCCTAGTCGGTTACAATTGCCACGGATAATTTGATATCAATTCCTATTCTAACCGACTAGAATCCTGCTTGATCTCCACATCTTGTTTCCTTGCGCGAAACTCCAGGTTGTCGGATCAAGCCTTGAACTCGTCTCGTAATGGGCCAAGCTTCCTGGCCGAAGTCTAGCCGTAAGGGTATAGGGGTTTATCCCCCCACAGCTAGTCCCCGAGCACCATGTATTGTGATGTAACACGCCGTCTTGAGCTTCTTCGATCAGTGAGGCTTGACGTCTTCAATAAGCAGGAAAGTCGCCCGAACAGTTGCAACGGTATTTTGACCAACTCAAAAGATAGTTGATCAACATTGACATCGAAGAAGCAGGTTGTTCGAAGAATGCATGGTGCTCTTAATTAAAAAAGATTTCTTACCTGTTGAAGTGTGCCCACTTTACTTTTATGAAAAGTATAGACCTCAAAATAGCAAGCATATTCACCGCAAGGTGAAGTGTGCCCACTTAGTCCCCGAGCCTGGTAGTAGGTGACGTAGGCACGTGGTGCCAGGGTCAAAATAAAAGTCCTCAAAGAAATTCTGTAACTGAGATGCATCGCCAGATGCATCGTACCGATGTAGTCCCCGAGCTTGCTGGAAGGCGAAGTATGAGCCTTGTAGCAAGGTCTAAAAAATTGAATTTACCAGTCCCTGAGCATATCATGCTCGTCTGCAATTGAATAGACTAATCGACCAGTCTCCGAGCATATAACGCTCGGTGGTCGGTACAGTCCCCAAATTCTCAAATTGGTGGGCTGGTCGACCAGTCCCCGAGCGTATAGTGCTCGGTGGTCGGTGCAGTCCCCAAGTTTATAAATTGGTGAGCTGGTCGACCAGTCCCCGAGCGTATAGTGCTCGGTGGTCGGCACAGTCCCCGAGCACAGCGTAGGGACCGGTGGACAAGTCCCCGAGCGTGGTTGGGAACGTAAACGTGCTCGGTGGTCGGCACAGTCTTCGAGCACAGCATAGAGAGTAGTCGACAAGTCCCCGAGCGTGGTTGGGAACGTAAACGTGCTCGGTGGTCGGAGCAGTCCCCGGGCACAGCGTAGGGAATAGTCGACGAGTCCCCGAGCGTAGCTTGTCGACTGGGCCAAACCCCTGAAAAATAAATATAAAGAATAGGTAGTACATGATGTATAAATAAACTTTAGATAAAAATCAGTACTGAGATAAGTTTTAGATTTTTTGTTATAAAATTAGCACAAGTAGTTAATTCATCCTAGAGCTTGTACCAGCTCTGGTCTAGCCAACAATCAGCATGAGGTGCGGAACCTAGACACGCGTGGGATTGCCAGCATCGCCAGAGAGCTACTGCTGACCACCCGGAACGCAGAGGGCGGATCTCGTGCACGTGTAGGGAGGAGTCGGAGACAGTACCGGCTCTGGAAAGCTCGTGTAGGAGAAAAAACTAGTGTGGCTAAACAAAAAGTTGTTTTTCAAGGATAAAAAATATTATGCCAAAAATAAATAAGATATTAGAAGTGTACTTATCTTTGGATGAAAGTCTAGTCGGTGACGACAAAATTGTCCGGCCCTCGAGCTTTTCGACTTGTCATGACGGTGGTCGCTGTTGTCGTAGCGTCGTTCTTCGCGGCAATTATTATTGCGACTGGTGGTCAGAGCAAGTAGGCCAAACAATTTGGTCGATGGCCCGAGCAGGTCGGTGTTGTCGATCTGCCTCCCTTTGTAGCAGGGAAGCGGGTGACGCGTTGTCGGCGTGGTCGGAGATGTTGCTGGAGTAGTCGGAGTCGTAGCCAGCGTGGTTGAAGCCGCCGCCGACGTCGATGAAGAAGTGGTTGGCGCAGATCGGATCTACACCTCCTCCGTGGTCATGGCGGTGAAGTTGTTGAAGCTGACGGTGAACGTGAAGTCGCCCGCCATGGCCGCGAAGTCAGGGATGATGGCCATCTTGTTCGTCGGGAGAGCTGTACGCACACCCCCTACCTGGCGCGCCACTGTCGACGAAAGCTGGTCGGCAGTCTACCTTGGGGTATACCCACGGTAGTAGTTTATCGGTAGACGGTGCGCAAACTACGAACTCGATGGTGACGCAAGACACGGACAAGCTTTTTATCCAGGTTCGGCCGCCGAGTTGGCGTAATACCTACGTCCTGCGTCTGGTTGTATTGATTTGTGTTGAGAGAATATGATATGATGTGATGTGCCCTAGGGGGGTCCCTTGCCCCTCCTTATATAGTCTGGAGGGCAGGGTTACAGATCTGGAAACTAATCCTAGTCGGTTACAATTGCCACGGATAATTTGATATCAATTCCTATTCTAACCGACTAGAATCCTGCTTGATCTCCACATCTTGTTTCCTTGCGCGAAACTCCAGGTTGTCGGATCAAGCCTTGAACTCGTCTCGTAATGGGCCAAGCTTCCTGGCCGAAGTCTAGCCGTAAGGGTATAGGGGTTTATCCCCCCACAGGATAGGATAATGTTTTTTGACTATTCTCTCCTAGATAGGAGTAGAATAACTTTGGGTGAATCTAGATATGGAAATGAGTGGATGTATGTGGATGCGTACTACTGGAGTAGAAGCAGCATGTATGAGCGAACGTGCAAGTGAATCTTGATTTTAACCGCATGACAAGCTCCTAATGGTCTACACAGCTTGACCACACTCAATGCTCATAAGCAGTAAAAAGTAAACGTATGGTTCATAGTCTAATAAGCTTGTATATATGGCTGTGGTAGGATTTTAAACTCTCATCATACAGAAACTCGTCATGCAACATTTTAAAGATTTTCAAAGATAAAATTCTCCAGAATTCTATCATCTCTAGGAACAGATAAACAACAGCTCAACCTTCCCATATCATATCTGTTACCGACTTAGACTTTTGATCAGGTACTCTTCCCGCAAATTTAGGTTTAGAGCAAGCTTTAAATTATAACAGTTATGCCTAAACTTGAGAGAGAGATCAAATCTGAAAACTATGTACTTGACAGAGCAACTATTCATCATATCCATGTAAGAGTTTATCATTGAAGTTTAGTTTGGCATAGACACTTTTTTTTATTTAGCAAACTAAGCAGAGAGATATATAAGCACAAAATATTTAATTGGGTTTTTATGATTATGCATTTTTTTATTATTTGAGTAAGGTATAAATGTGAGTAGAAACACTTAGCTGGATAAATGGGGGTGCTCTCCCCCAAGCTGGATTTTAACGTAATTTCTTCTGATGTAGCTAGCAGGTGGCGTAGGTGTATTTGAATGTTGGCAGCACCCTGATAGCGATTAGGATATCCTCCGTCTTCTAGTCTTCCTTGATCCTTGAATTCTGTGGAGCTCAAATAGACAACAAAGCTTTGTGGAACTGGTTAAGTGTTATCATAAAATCTCTTAGCCTTTATCATGTTGAGCTCCCTCTAATAAATATTACTCTCTTTAGTAGGATCATAAATTTATTTTTATATTTTCATTTTTACAGGACAAGAATATATTTATTTTATTTTTACGCCACCACAGTGAATTGGTTTTATGCCACGAGCATACTCACATGGGGCTTACTGTTTTTAACATTTTCATTTTCTTTTCAAGATAGCATGATTAACTGACAAGTTATTTAAGAAAAGTAAATAATTTAAGAAAAAAAGAAATGCAGAAAGGATAAATATGGATAACTACCGATTTTACCTTTCGGCGAGGGTTCAATGTTTTAAGTCTTCTGAACAAGACTTCTCACCGTGTTTATTCTTTAGGTGCGTCATTTGAGTTAGGTGTGGAACTTGACATCTGCACCTCTTGATACGGTATCACTCATGTTTTTCGTTTGCCCAGCAGTTCGTATTGCGGTGTTGGCAGCATCCTCCTCAGTGTGTTTGTGCTCGTAGATCCAGGTCCTTCACTTGGTAGAGTCTGGGAGTTGGAAAACTCCTCCATGTTTTGCTCGAAGTGTATCCTGCTCATAGAGACATGGCAGAGATCAAGTGCACGGGCCCTGTTGGTGGAAAACACCAACATAACCAAAAGTGTATTTGTTCTTCTCTAACCTTAAGCATAGTGAGCAAGACAAAGTTGATGGATGATAAGATCATGTGTGTAGTATTTAAAACATTTGTCAGATTAGATCACTCAACCTTATGGAAAGATAATCTATCTAAGTAAATGTTTTTTTTCTTTACATGACTGTCATTTTCCAAAGATCAGATGTGCAACGTTTTAGCTCATATGGTTAAGAGTGTGGGAACAAGAAGGTAGTACCAGAAACAAAGATTAAAGGACTAAACATGTTGAATCAATTGGGTTGGTTAATTTGGAGTTATAAATCATACATGTTTGTCTTTTTTTCCATGTGCATGACAGAATCAAGGAGAAGCTTATAACAGTGACAGTCACATACCTTAAGATGTTACCTTCATTGAAGAGTGATGGTACAATATCACCTTGTGGAAGCTTTTCTTTTTCAATGGTTGTGCATCTTGTTCGTGGCACTCTTCGTCTCGTTCCATGGATTATCTCTCGAGCTATGTCTTTCTTGTGCAAATTGTTAAACTTCATGTGTCTCCTTCTTTCTCTCCATTCTGAATTTATCTTAGGACTTCTTAAATCGATATTGAAAATTTTCCTGCAGGGGTTAGTCCAACAAAATATACAATGTCTACACAAGCAGTTTTTAGTTCAATAACCAAACTAGACTCCATGTCTAATCGGATTAACGAAGGCTATTTAACCTAAGCACCATGCTTAATTTAAATGCCAATGGAAGTATGTCGAGTACTTCCAAACCAACACTTACTTGTGAATAGACAAAGGTAGCATGACAACATTATAGAGATCTACTCAAGTGGGGATGAAGTAGAATGATTAGTGTTTAACAAATTGAGCATGTCTTAAGGGTAGGGACAACCAACATAGCAACATGGCAAAGGATGTTTTTATGTAAAGTATTCCCCCTAGCTTGAACATGTCAAGTTTGGGTGAATTTAATTCAATGTTGCATGATGATTGGTTGGACATACCTTGTTGTTATTCTTCACTCTTTTACTTCAAGCCTGAATCGTAAAGATAACGGGATTGCTTTCCCCAAGCTGAATGTTGACATAGTCTTTAATCTTGAATCCGCACAACACAGATGTTCTTCAATATTCTTGAGCTTCAACATGTTAGTGATGATTGCAGCACTTCCAAGTTGATAAAGATATCTTGATCATTGGGGATTCTCTCTTTAAATCATGTTAAACTCAAATAGACAACAAAACTTGTGGCACCGATCAAACATTATCAGTTGGCCAGTTAAGCCTTAGTTGTCCAAGCTTTTTAGATTTTTCTTAATTTTTTTCTAAGTAGAGTTTCAACAAGATCTCTTTCTCAATATATATATATATATATTTATATATTTGGGTTTTAATCTTTTTATGAAGCAAAAGGAAATGGAACAGGATGAATGCATGTTTATTTTCTTTTATTTATATTTTTTTTATTCCACCATGGTGAATATCCGTGTGAGCTTTTACACACCACACAATTTATTCACATAAGGTTTTAGTATTTAAGATGCAATGAAAAATATTTTTATTATTTTTTCTAATGCAATAATAATGCAGAAAGATAAATATGTTATGGAGAAATAAATATGCTAAAAACAAATGCAGAAAAGATAAATACAATAAACCTACTAAAGCTAGTGATACATTAAATTAGCAGACATCAAGATCATTATCAAAATCATCACACCAATTGCTTCCCTGGCAACGGAGCCAAAAATGCTTGTTGACATTCGTTAAGTGCAATAAGAATAAGAAAAATTCCGCAAGCGCACAGAACATCATCGTAGCATTTTACCGGGAGTATTCCAGGTATCGTTATTTATATTTTACCACTGGGAAGCTAAGGTCAAAGAATCTGATAACTTACTATCATGCATCTACTAATTTAATAAACCAACTAGACTAAAGTAGGTGTAAATGATATATGATAGGTAATAATATAAAGGTGAGAATTCTATGATAAATGCGAAGATAGCCATAGCGGGAGGACAACGGGAGAGACCTAGGTTCCTGTATACTTCTCTATCACTTCAGTTCTATGATAACAAAGAATGAATAGATATAGCAATCACATATTAGCACTTTGGGACATCAGAACACCAACCACAGAAAGAGATGAGAAGGGGGCTGGGAAGCTCTGACTACGGTCCTACAAACACCGATCCGAACGAGGGGGAATACGTCGACCGTTAGGGCTGTCACTACCCTAGGGCTACCACAACAATCCGCAGGACTGGGTGCAACCTCAGGTAACCTCTAGTATAGACACCACGTCTACACTAACGATTACTACTCTAATTACCATGAGTAACTACAGCACTCGATGCAAACGGAGATCCTATGCCAAAATATAACAACTACACTACTCGATAATAATAAAGGAATAAAAGTAAATAGAGAAGATAAATATATTAAAGCATAAGTCTTACAATATAAAGACATACCAAAACTCTGAAGACTTCTACAGAACCGGAGCGCAGCTCCGCTCTCCATAACAACCGACTAGAACTAATCTACTACATTAGAATGTCTAGCCCTAATTCTCTATAGAGGAAAGGTTATCCTTCGAGGGCACCTCTCAACTCTATGATGATCTGTTCTCCTCCAGGGACCAAGGGCCTTGCTTATATAGTCCTCCTCCTTTGTGCGTTTTTGGTTCAGCAGGCGATGTGGTACTAAACTTTCCACCATATCTCATTAAAATGCGCATAGGCCTTAATGGACCAAAATCTGATTTGGGCCCAATTAATTCCACACCTCTTTTATGTGGAGTCCTTCTTTTATTAATATATCTTGATTCTGAACTCCAAATATAGCAAATAATATATGCATTTCAATCAGCTCGACGAGATGTTTGTAATGGTGTACTCCATTCTATGATTGGTGCTTGTACCAGGGCAGGCGCCCTAGGATCAAGGGCGGGCGCCCTGGTCCCAGGCCCGTCTCGGCTCCGCTTCGGTCGAGTTGCTTCTAGAGTCTTCCTGAGTATGGAAAATTACCGCACACATTAATTTTCTATGTAAACCCGATGTGTGGGCCTTTCCTTCATATTTCCTGATAACCCCCTGCAGAAATAGACAAACACCAAAACTCGTGGAAATCTGTCAGATGAAACCCTAAGTCTAGATGTCGGTTGCATTTGGATCCTTTTTCATGATTAGTTGACGGTTAAATGTGAGCATTAAGGACCGTCAACAATTACATGGGGCCATTTCTGCTGTCAAAGAAGTATGAGTATATCCTGGTGGTAGTGGATTATGTCTCCAAGTGGGTTGAAGCCATGCCATGTAGGAATGCTGATAGCATGCATTCAAAGAAGATGTTCGAAGAAATAATATTTCCAATATTTGGAGTTCTAGAGACGACTCCATCGACAAGCATGTCAAGCACTACTTGTTGAAACATGGGATACATCACAACGTTGCTACTCCTTACCATCCTCAGATAAGTGGTCAAGTAGAGACATCGAACAAGCAAATAGAGAATATTTTATAGAAGACAATAAATGAGATGGGGACAACTTGGAAGCACAAGCTTCATGATGCACTTTGGGCATACCGGATAGCCTGCAAGACACCCATCGGGATGTCACCATATCAGCTTGTCTATGGAAAAACTTGTCACTTACTAGTT
This sequence comes from Sorghum bicolor, assembly GCF_000003195.3. NCBI lineage: Eukaryota > Viridiplantae > Streptophyta > Magnoliopsida > Poales > Poaceae > Sorghum > Sorghum bicolor. Next base: position 39,445,897 of record NC_012874.2, on the reverse strand, counting down.
GAGTTAGAATTCAAGGCTCACTGGGCTGTGGACCTAGAACCAGCTGGAGGCAAGAGGAAGATGCAACTCTCTGAGCTAGAAGAATGGAGAGAAAAAGCATATCACAATGCCAAGATTTATAAAGAGAGTAAAAAGATGGCATGACAAAAGGATCAAGAAGGAGTTCACCCGAGGCAACAAGGTATTACTTTTTAATTCTAGGATGAAGCTTTTTGGGCATGTGAAAGGATGAAGATGCACAAGAGGGGGGCGAATTGGGCTTCTCTAAAAATTTAAGCAACCTATAAGCCTCAATTCAACCCTTGTGCCTAATTGTGTCCCGAAGAGGTACCACATAAAAGTTTTGCAACCTAGTTATAATCCTATTCTAGCATGGGAATTCTAAGAATGTAAAGTGCTAAATTTAAATGCTATAATGTGAAGGATGAGAGAAAGAGGAACGACGTGATGTTTTGCCGCGGTATGGGAGAGTCGCCACTCCCCACTAGTCCTCGTTGGAGCACCCGTGCAAGGGTCTTGCTCCCACTTGATCTATGCCAGAACCAAGTGCTCTCTACATGATGATTTTTTGACACTCTGTCACGGTGAATCACCCACAACTGCTCACAAGCTTGGCACGAGCCACCCACAAGAACACCGGGTGATCTTCGTGCCTCCAATCACCACCAAACCATATAGGTGATGGTGATCACCAAGAGTAACAAGCAATGAACACTCACTTGACCGAAACAAGGCTAAAGAGAGTGGTGACTGCACACTTGAACTCTTGATCTCACTAGAGAAGGATCACTCAAGAAGTCACTCAAATCTCAATCATCTTTAGGCTCTTGCTTCTTCCTTCCACCTCGAGGTGTTTCTCAGTTGAACAAATGGGCAAGAGAGCCTCTATGGACGAGTTGGCCAAGTATTTATACTCCCCATTAAGTTCAGAAGCCGACCACACAAAATCAGTATATTTCATGTGCACCAGACGCTCTTGATGTTGCCCCGGACGCTCGCACAGAGAGTCTAGTGCCTCACAATGGCTAGTTGTGTTTTGAAAACCCTTACCACACTAGACACACAGGGGCGTCCGATGCCCTCACCCTGGATGTGTCCGGTGAGGAAACTCTTTTGACATGCTCCCTGTGTAAGGGAACGGATGCACCCGGAAGCGTTCGGTGCCACACCATAGACACATGTCACGAAGGCTCATCTCTAGCATACACCAGACGCACAAACAGTCCTACTGCTGTATCCAATGCCAGCGTCTGATGCGTAAACTCGATCAACACTTTGTTGAATCGTGAACTTTCCAAAATAAAGTTTGATCCTCTCGATCTAAGGACACTCTGTCTGAGCTGCCTAGTGCTAGATTTGACAAGTGTTCACCACACCTAGACCTAAAGCCTTGCCTAGGTCAAGCTACGTGTTTGTTGCCACCCTAAATAGTACGGTCAAGGAAAAAACATAGTCCTAGACTACTCTAAGCACGCTTCAACTCCAAATGGCACTTAGACCAAAATGATTCCTTGAAAACCAAAATGATTTCCACCATGAAGTGGGCACGCACTCAATAGTCCATCGATCACCATTACAATGACCTAGCTTAAATGATTGCTGCCGCAAAACACACGTTAGTCATAGTTATCAACATTGTCATTAATCACCGAAATTCACTAGGAGCCTAGATGCTTTCAGTATGGAAAACTTCAAAGCAAATGGGAAGGACCCTTCGAGGTAGTGAGCTCATCGTCACATGGAGCCGTCACACTTCGGAACAACAAAGGTACATTATTCAAGATAAATGTCAAACACGTTAAATTATTTCTAGAGCCCAACAATGAATTAGAGGAAGAAGACATAATTACTTTCTTTCTCAATTAGAATAATTGGGTCTAACCATTTTAATTTTGAATTGTCGGAGAAAATCAACATTTTCCAAACAGAAACGTAATTAATAAAGTATATGAAAAAGTTGAGGCACAAAGGGCTCAAGGGCGGTCGGCCGCCCAAACCCTAGGGGCACCCGCCCGGCCACCGAGGCCATTCACCGCCGCCTTTCTCCATTCCCATCTTGAGGCCTTCCTTATTTATAAAAAGTATATCTTTAGAAATTTTTCCCATCTTTCATTAGGATACCTTCCAAAAATACTTTTTTAGACCCGCAACCCATGCCTATGGTCTAATCTCATCCCATCATAGCTTTTCTCTTCTCTTAATTAGAAGCAAGCATTCAAATCAACATAAATTCATTTACACAGCAAATACTGTGCCACACATTTTCCCTAACAACTATACATCCATGCAAAGCTAGTCAAACAAGAATCACATTTTTCTGAGCCATATTCTATTTACTGTGCATTTTCCAAATAATAGCAATAACATGTATTAAATATATCTATAGAGAAAAGATACTTAAAATGATATGCAAGGGCACTAAACGGTAGATTTTGATTTATAGAACATGCCAAAATTTATTACAATATTTTTGAAGCTACAGAACTCAAGTTATGAATTAATTAAATTTTAAATAAATTTTTGGAAAACATTTTTCTGAAAATCAAATTCAAAAACCGTTGAACCCAGCTAGGTGCACCCGGTGCAGTGCACCCGCCCTCATCGTGAGCAGCAGACAGGTGGGCCACGGGTCCCATGAGTCAGCTACCGCAGCAGGGGGAGGACTCCGGCGAGCCGGAGCTCGCCGTCGGCGACCCCTTTCGTCGAACCGAGCACTCCTAGACGTTCTACTACTCAAGGCGAACACAATGAACCTATTTACAAGACCATAGATGGACCACAGCGAGCTCGCAGCCAGCCATGGTGGAGCGGTGGCGCTGCTAAAAGCCCAAGTTTGGTTTTGGTAATTAATGACACCAAGTTGCTAATGCCTTGTGTTTAAGTGATTTGAGCTAGGCATAGCAACACATGTGATGAAGGTGCATGGTGGCATGGAAAGGTGGCCACATGATCACAAAGGGATGAAACATGAAGTGAAGATCATTGTGACAGACGATGAGCAAAGTTATCATGGCAAAGGTATAATCATAGAGTTTTACTTTTGTCGGAGGATGAGCAGAGAAGTGATTGACCGGGTTTAGGATAGATAGCCGACTATCAAGAGGAGAAATCATGGTCATCTCTCGAATCAAGTGCTACTAGGTCCATATCTTGAGCATATGCATTAGGATCTAATAAATTGCTAACTTAACTCCTTTGGATAAAAATGTTTGTGAAAAGCTAACACACATGCACTTTGGTGGTGGACACTTATTGGTGTTAGCACATTTCCAAACTTGTTGGTGTTAGCACATTTCCAAACGGCGCTTTTGAGAAAATTAAGGGTATATTTTCTATTGCGCCGATGGGAAATTTGGAGAAGTCGCAGGCATCGGACGCTGACTGCTGAGGCACCGGACGCTGGCCTCAGAGTCCAGTGTGCTTGACCCAGCTAGGGTTGAGCACCGAACACGCTCTGAGAGCGTCTGTGGTTAGCGTCCGGTGTGAGGGCGTTTTGCAATCCTCCCTGTGTTTAAGTGCGGTGAGCACCGGACGTTCAGGGTGCGTCCGGTGGCTCACGTCCGGTGACCCTACAGGTTTGCGGAACTCTCTGTGCATGAGTTCGGTGTGCACCGGACGCGTCCGTTGTGGACCTGCAGAGCGTCTGGCACGTTGCAGGTGTAACACCGCAGTGTTATGGTTGCATCAATCACATGCATAACATGAGCATCATCATCTACTCAAGCATATCATGATCATCATCTACCTTGAGTCATGTCATTTTATGCTCAAATGACTAAACTTGCTTAAATAAGCTTCCTATGGTTGTGTTTACTTGTGCCATGCTCATGCTTGTGTGCTATGCCTTAGTATATAGTTTTTCTATGCTTAACTCAACCTTAGGAACAATATTCATGTTGATCACTTCTCCAAAATAATCACTTAAGTCATACTTTCATGTATAGGCCCTAGAAACCTCTTTTGCTTAGGCTTTTAAAAAGTGTTTCATAAAGTGTTTGCATGTCAAAAATTTCTACAGAAAAGTTGTAGCAAATTTTATAAGGAACAAAAGTTGTTTAATGGCCATCTCATGAAAATGAGCACATCTAGCTCAAAAGTGACCACAAGATAGATTTGGGGCTGTTTCGAACACTTACAAAATTTTCTAAGTCTGGTATCACAACAGTTTGCTCGAGGGTATGTTGTTTAGCTTCCAGTTTGAATTCAAGGCCGAATCAAACCTTGATATTGTAAGCAATGTTGGAGTCCTCATGTAGATCTACAGCATAGAGCAATTAGCCAGCAAAATCATCGTATGGATTAGGAGATAATTGCAGTGCAAAATCGGGTTTCAGTCGGGATCAGAGAGTGAATGGAGTCGCCGTCAGCATAGGGGAGCTCACCGGTGACGCCGCGTGTCTAGACTCGTGGCGTCCGTACGTCGCCGTTGGTCCCGCTTGTCAGTCCTCAGCATGTCCTACAGCTCGCCACGGCGCCCCCGGTCGCGTGGACAGTGCCATTTCCACTCAGGTTCGCCCTCTCTCTCGCGTCCGTCGTCTTCTCCGTGTCGCCGCCGCGGCTTCGGCAAGCTCACATGCTCGCGTCTCAGCGTCTCTAGCCAAGCGACTCCGTCCAGTGCTCCGCTAGCTTCCCCGCAACACCGTCGTCGAGTTGGCTGCGGCTGCCGAGCCTCGGTAAGCCCGCATTGTCTTCTCCGTCGCGAGCTTACCTCACTGGAGCTTCGCCATGGTCACCGGCGTCGTGGCCAGGGCTCTGTAGTCCACCATTTCTCTTCGTTCTTGTCCCAAAAGCTCCGCTGAGTCGTGCTGATGCTCGTCTGAGTCCTCTTTCGCCCGGTCTCCAACCAGAGACACCGGCGGTCGGCCGCACACCACCACCATGCCGCCATTCGCGAGGGCGAGGTACCTAGGGTTCGTTAGAGTTAGGGTTTCGGGTACCATTCGATGCGGAATGGAGTGAGGATCACGATGGTGCTCTTGGCCATCGCCGAGACCTCGCCGTCGACGAGATCTCTAGCGGTCAAGTCGCGCCTCTGCTCTCGGGTCACTGATGTGTGGGGTCCATTGACTTGCGGGGTCCCCTGTCAGTCTCTCTTTCTCCTTTGTTTTGATTTAGGGTTTGTGCTGTTTTTGCAAAAATCATATCTCTAGTTCCTGTGGTCCAAAAATTATGAAATAAATTTTGTAGTGATCCTTGAGATGGCTAGTTTTTAATAAAAATACAACATGCACTATGTTTTCTGGGAAAAATAATGGTTATGATTTAATCTTGTTATTTAAGTATAAATTCATATCTGTTTGTATACTGTCCTTTGGCTATGAAATTTTTATGCTATGCTCTGAGTGGTATAAGAATGCTATGATAAATATTTCATGATTTTTGGGGTATTGTATCTTTGATATGTAATTTATGTTGGTAATATGGCTTGTTTTCTTGTTTAAATCATAATAAACATTTGGTGCTTATGCTGGTGCTCTACTCTGGTGTCAAACTTGTTTATGGTAATAGTAACATGTGAATAATCTGAAATCTGTTGTTTGACACTATCTAAGCTAAGTTTCTTAATTTATGAAATAAGCACCTTGTCACATATTAAATTCTCATCTTGAATTTGGCATGTGCAATTGTTCTGAAAATTTTATGGTAATGTCAAGATCCTATGCTTGTGCTTGTATAATTTTTGTAGAATTTCTGTGCACTTTTGCTAATATCTTGTAATTATGTCCCTTTATAGAATTAAATAAATAAATGCCTTGTTATTAAATGTTTTGGGGTTAACATATATTGTTCAGGTAATCTTATGGTATGCTAGTGTTTGTAAGCCATTTGGTTGCCACTAAATGTGTTTTGGTTATGTCATCAAATAATTAATTAAAGGGTTAAAAGCTGTTCTAGACAGCAAGGGAGTAATCTAACCTTTGTTTGACGATAACTTGGTTTTCTGGTAGACTTGTCTGAATCAAAGTTGTTGTAATCTTTATGAACTAGCTGTGGTTTTAATTTGGGATCATTTGGCCCAATAGTCTAAAAGTTATGGATCTTCCAAGTTAGGTTCCAGAAATAGGTACTTTCTGTTTTTCTGGGACAGAACCTGGAAATTTGTTTAATTGACTTGTTTAACTTATGAATCTTGCTGTGATGTCTAAAGATGAAATGTAGACAATTTCATAAGATTTCCAGAATGTCCTCATTTATGTTTGTTGGATCTATATAGCATTAGTTATGATCTGTTTACTGAGTTGTCTGTTATGTGATGCTTGCTGTTTATAGTTGACTTGGCAAGTTTTGCTAAACTAATTAGTCATCTTGTGTGAACTTGTTATGAAAGTTACTCTATAAATGAGTGTCCAGTGAAGTTCTAATTATGTTATCAAGCATTCATCCTCATCTAAGGTGCACACATTCTTATTCATCGTGCATGTAATAGGTGCACCGGAAACGACCACTTCGTTCGAGCTCAATCATGTGAACCCCGAAGGCCAGAAGATCAATCCGGGGGCAGAGGTCCAGCAAGCTGGACATGAGGAGCCCGAAGAGGAGATCGAGTGCCCTAATCATGAGCCTGCATCGTTCGTGAAAGGCAAGCCTCGGAGCATCTTAAGTCTCCCACTTTAATTTCGAAAGTTTACTTGAATATGTTATATCTATTGATGCATTACGTATAGGAGTTGTGATGAAACCCTTGCTGCATTATACTTATTCCTTGTCCAGATATATTACCTTTACCTGGTCATAGAATTAGGATCGAGTAGCAGCTTAGTCATGCTTTAATCGGTAGAAGTCGGGTGATATCCTGTCACTTTCGCGAAATATAGTTGTGTCGGATCACGATTGGCTATATGCGCTATCGTGGAAAAAACCTGATTAAAATGAATTGAGCCGGGCAGAGTTTTACAAGGTTGTAGTAACTCCGTCTGTGGCAGCTAAGGACCGGTCGTTGTACGTCCTCTTGTCATGTTGAACGCATGCCTGACACTTAGTTGGTCGGATAACTCGTTCTGACCGCGAAGCCTAGTAGTATGACTCCGGCCGGAAGACCGGCAAGTATATAGTGCGCACTACCGGAGGAAGTGCGGTGTGCGGGGGACCATTGGTGTAAGTCCAAAGGTAGGTGAGTTAAAAGTACTGACCTCCCTGGCAGAGTGGTAGCCCTGGGAGTGCGGCGCTGATCGGAGTCGCGATTCCTGAGTCGTATCAAAGGTGACCCGTTGGCTCTCCGACGGGGGATGCTTGGGATAGTGCTAGGAATAAATCTCCAGCTGGATAGGAATCGATTCAAATCGCTGTCTCTCCCGGATAGTGAGAACTTGACAGAGCAGCGGCAAACGTAGCATTCACTAAAGAACATTGGTTCGTGATAATGATGATAGCAAGGAAGAGCATATGAAGAACTTGATATGGTTATTATTGTTTGTATTAATCAAAGTGAAGTGCTTCTCTTTCGCCATCATCTCAGCACTCTTCTTGGAGTCGCTCTTAGCCATTTTTGTGCAAAGAAGCTTTGAACAGGATCTGGTGTATTTGGAGGCAGCAAGGAAGACGAAGGCAGCCGGCTAGCATGCAACTGCTGGGTGAAGTTTTAGCACTACTCCTTTTGGCTCTTTATAACAGCAGCACCACCTCCTCCACTTCCCGACTCCTAGGGAAATGTGCAGCTATTGCGGAGGAAACGACATTTTGGTTTTCATTTTTTGTTGCAGTAAATTTGGTAGATTTATTAATGATTAATGGTTTTCCTTTCTCGGTCCGTGTGACGAACGGCTGTGCTATCAGACGGCATCCCTTTTCACGCGCCGGACTAATGAGATGGCCGGACGCTTTGTCATGTCACCAATTAATGAAGGGATATGATATTTTCTAGATTTAAATAAATGATTTATTGATGATAAGAAGTTTGGGCGGACTCATCCAGAATCTAGGGACTGCACCGACCAAAGGGCACGGTATGCTCGGGGACTGGTCGACAAGTCTGTTTATGAATCTGGGGACTGCACCGACCACCGAGCACGATATGCTCAGGGACTGGCCGACCAGTCTGTTTATGAGTCTAGGGACTGCACTGACCACCGAGCATGGTATCCTCAGGGACTAGTCGACCAGTCTGTTCATGAATCTGGCAGAGATTACCAATTACATATGAATCTACTTTTCATGCAATTGAGAGGTGGTATTAATTATTTAGATCTTGTTACAAGGCTCATACCTCGCTGTTGACATCGTTTTTGGACACGAATCAGGGTAGTCAGTATCAGCAGTCAAAGAAGTGATGTGTCTGGCCAATAGAAGGATTGCCGATAGCCAACATTGCTGATGATAGGACAACAGGGAGAAGATGTCTCTGAGTCTGGCGGCGGTTGCTGAGCTGTTTCGATTGCTGATATTGATAATTGACGATGCCGATGAGGAGGAGTGTGCCAATGATGATGAAAAGATGCAGGTTATATGCCGATGACGACTAAGGGAGACATGGGAGTTGCTAAGAAGGCAATGGTGGTGTACCGATCGACAAGAATAGATATAGGTTGTTATTTTCCATAATTGTTAGGGTTTGTTTTATGTACGATTCCTATTTGGTTTAGAATTACATCCTAATCGTGTACGATTGTAACTCTTTAGGACAGAGTATAAATATGGGCCTAGTAGCGATGTAAGAGGACAATCGAGCAATATTATACACACATCTACATCTACTTTTGCATCGACTTTTTCGATGACTTCGTCAACTCGCATATTTTCTTTTACTTACAAGTTCATAAGAATTCATCGAGTCATACTCGACGAGTTCTCAAGTTCCGCGTGAATACCTCTTGGCCGTGGCATCCAGGCGCATCGTTGTTGTCGGGACCAAAGTATTCGAGTTACCACCTTTGTCGATTGTAAGGTCAAATTGGCTGGCACGCCTCAATGTTTGAATTGGATATTAGACTTTTGTGTTTGCAGATCCACTTTTGCATCAACACATCTTTTGGCACACCCAGTGGGACAGATCTATCAACAAGATCAACATGGCCACTGCTGATCTCAACACGGAGAACGTTATTGCTGTGACAGAAGCTGATCTCAGGGATGAGCAGAAGCAGGCTATGGCAAGGGTTATGGAAGAGTACAAGAAGCTTTGCTTGAAATCTTTCAGCATCAATAGGAGCGGTGAAGTAATCTAGAAGCAAGAGTTGCCGATGCCTCGGCAGATTACTTTTGAAGCCAATCCTGGTAAATTGCAAGATATGGTTGACAATGCTTTTAATCGTGCTTTGATCAATAAATCTAGTGTGCTATTCAATACTGTCTTCAATGTTGTTGCTAGAACTTTTAAAGAAGGACAGGCACCACCATTAGATGTTGGCTCGGCCTATCATCAGCCTGGGTTGTCATCGGTTACGGCTCCATCGGCTCCTCTGGCCGTTGCGGGTACAGAAGTTACTTCTCCTCCAAGCACATTAGGGATGACTAATGGGCAATCTACACCGATGAGATCTAATCCAACAACAACAGAGGGATGGGTTCAGCCTAATACAAATCTATCAGCATCGACAATGTTAGGATCTGTATTTTAGAATTGTCAAGTTCCTCCCAATTGGTGGGGATATGGTATGCCTCCGGACTTTTTTGCAAATAGTTCAAGAACATCTCACGTGGCTGACTTAGCAGGAAAAGCTCCTATGACATCGGCACCTCCAGTGTCGCCGACGACTCAAATTTCTCAATATTCTACAACTACTACTGCACGGCCTGTTACTGGGAGTTTTCAAATGCCAATGTTCTAGATCCCTAATGCAAATTCATCGATAGATCCATTGCCGACGCAGCAGAGGTTCATGACTCACACAGGGTATGTCAACCCAGCAATGACAACCAATTATCAGCTACCGGCAAGACCTGTGCCGATGAATGCTAACAATGGGTGGACATGGCAGTTTGACTTTCCACATATGACACAACAGAATCATCAGGCTGTGGGATTCCAGCAAGGACAGATGCATGTCGGTTTTCAGAATCAAGGACCGGCCAATCAGTCGATGAATCTTGCTCAGCAGATTGGTGGCCAACAAGCTATGGCCAACGCTATGTTTCCTGGAGAACGCGCACCCTAGAGACACATGGAAGTTTATCAGCAGGTGCCAGAACTTCAACCCGCACATTAGCAGGATGCCGATGTCTATTGTGCCAATAAGATAGCAGAAGTTATGATGGATCAGTTTGGGATAAAACTGAAGGTCAATACTTATTCTTATCGGACACCGTATCCTCCTGCATACGATTTGATTTCACTTCCAAATCAGTACAAGGTGCCAGATTTTACTAAATTCTCTATGCAAAATGACACATCAACTATGGAGCATGTTAATCGGTTCATCATCTAGTGTGGAGAAGCTGCTAACAGAGATGAATTAAGAGTTCATCTATTTTCATCATCTTTGTCAGGATTGGCATTTACTTGGTTTATTTTGCTGCCTCCAAACTCAGTTATTACCTTGGCTGATTTAGAAAAGCATTTCCATAAATACTTCTTTTCTATAGTACATGAGAAGAAGATTACCAATTTAGTGAGGCTGAGATAGCGCAATGATGAATCGGTTGAAAGCTTTGTGTAGAGGTTGCGGGATGTAAAGAACAAATGTTATAGTCTGGTTCTGGATGATTGGTAGTTAGCTGATTTGGCTTTCCAAGAATTGTTGCCACACATCAAAGACAAGTATGCTTCTCAAGAGTATGAAAGTCTGAGTCATTTGGTGCAGATGATTTCTGATCTAGGTATCAAGGCTTTTGAACCTAGGAAAGCTTCGAATAAGAAAGTGTCATTTGTTGATCAGGCAATGAGTTCAGATTTGGATGAAGAACCAGTCATTGGCTTGGCAGAGTGGGTGAAAAACAAAAGGCTAATGTCCTATCCTTTTGGCCAAAAAGAACCAGAGAAATTTGCTTTCGATATCACTAAAGTCGATAGGATTTTTGATTTCTTGCTTCAAGAGGGATAGATTAAATTATCACCTAATCATGTGATTCCATTAGCAGAATAGTTAAAAAAGATTAAGTATTGTAAATGGCATAATGCAATGTCACACAGCACAAATGAGTGCAAGGTGTTCAAGCAGCAGTTGCAATCGGCTATAGATTCTAGGAGAATATGTTTGATAATTCCAAAGCTCAAAAGCCGATGAAGATTGATCAACACCCTTTCCCTGCAAACATGCTGGATTGCCAAAGGTAAGACTAAATTCTTAACATCAGAAGCAGTTGAGAAGAACGCATCAGTGGATCCCCAACATCAGGTAACTACCAATGACGCCAATGGCAAAGGCTTGATAAAAGAGGGCAGTAGCTCTGGATGACCTCCTCGCTCTGGTGTTGTAATTACTCATAGATGACATCGGGAGACATGGCAGCAGCGAGAGGACCGGTATCGTCGTTAGCAAGAAAACTGACGCCGAGAAGAAGAAAGGTGCCGACAAGAGTGGAATCAGCATAAAGATCATAGGAACTTCCCATTCTTTATTCATTGCTGGGAACAAAATATTCAATTACCGAATGTCAGAGACTGTCCTGAATGCAATAGTTATAATCAGTATGATCAGTGAGATCTACGATTTTAGAACAATGATCGACATTTTGATGAGCCGATCAGAGGAAGGATGTCAGTTCATGACCGGCTGGGGGCAGGTTTAGTGTACATGACATCCTCGGTGAACGTATTGGTCATTTTCCAAGGAACCAAAAGGAGATTGAAGAGATGGCAAATGCACGGGTTCTCGATGAATTTATATTTTGCAGGGATGCTAACACTCATCGGGTGGAATCAAGGGAAGTTCTCTATTAGCCAGCATGGAGATCAAAGCTTCCCCAATGGTGTTCGGAAGGGTTAACAAGGACATAGAAAAGGAGGATGCAGCGAGAACGGCGAGAAGAGTGGAATAGGGAAGAAAGTTCTTCTAAGTCTGAGAATCGGCAGCAATCGGATCCCAAAAGAGGGGGACCATCGACAGATGTTAACATGGTGTTTATGTTGCTGATGGAATTCCTCGCACCCCTTAGTGATGATGAAGAGACAAGTCTCCCTGGCCAGATAGCTCAGTTGGCACTTGATCCAATGACAGCTATTTTTGAGAAGCCTTTTGATGATCAAAGACAGCATCTCAAGGCTATGTTTGTCAAAGGCAGGGTTGATGGACAGCCCATTTCCAAAATACTCATTGATGGGGGGGCCGCGATCAACATCCTACCATATGCAGTATATCGGAAACTTGGCAAAGGGGATCAGGATTTGACCAAGGCCAACATGATGTTGAAAGATTTTGAAGGGAATGTGTCTCTAGTTAAGGGAGCTATATGTGTTGAATTAACCATCGGTAGTAAGACCCTACCTACAACCTTCTTTGTCATCAGTGGAAAAGGTGCATATAATTTGTTGTTGGGGAGAGATTGGATTCATGCCAATTGCTGTATTCCTTCTACAATGCATCATTGCCTTGTTCAGTGGGTAGGTGACAAAATTGAGATTGTTCCGGGAGATTCTTCATATGTCATTGCATCGGCAGAGTCAGATACTTATGAGAGAGGACCAGATGCATTTTAGGGGAAGTTTGGGGAAAAGATTTTCTCAAGGTTGCCGATTATGAAATTCCACCGATTCAAGCAGTCGGTTCTGATGAGGAATTTTAATGGATAGGTTCGCTGATGATGGAAAGTTAGGACAGGGGTTTACATCGGCTGATGATCTAGTAGAAGTAGATATAGGTAATGGTGATAGACCAAGGCCTACTTTTATTAGTGTTATGTTAGATTCTGAATGTAAGCAGCAATTGACCGATTTGTTAAAAGAATATAAGGATTGCTTTGCTTGGGATTATACCGAGATACCTAGTTTAGACCGATCAATTGTTGAACATTGGTTGCCTATTAAGTCTGGATTTCTGCGCATCAGCAACCAGCACGCCGATGCAATCCTAATATTCTTCCTGATATTAAGGCTGGAATAACCAAACTTATTGAGGCTAAGTTTATTCGGCAATGTCTGTATGCTGAATGGATTTCTAATGTTGTCCATATTATAAAAAGAATGGAAAGCTTCATGTTTGTATTGACTTTAGGAACCTCAATAAAGCCACGGCGATGGATGGTTCTCCAATGCCAGTTGCCGATCTGTTGGTTGATGCTACAGCTGGACATCAAATTATTAGTTTTATGGATGGCAATGCAGGGTACAATCAAATATTCATGGCTGAATAGGATATTCCCAAGACTACATTTAGATGTCCTGGTCATGCTGGATTGTTTGAATGGATAGTTATGACTTTTGGCTTGAAAAATGCAGGTGCTACTTATCAGAGGGCTATGAATTTATTTTCCACGAGTTCATCGGCAAGTTGGTAGATATCTATATTGATGATGCGGTGGTTAAGTCTGGGGATGTCATGAAACATCTAGCCAATCTGCGAAAAGTGTTGGAATGCACAGGGAAACATGGCTTAAACATGAACCCTAATAAATGTGGATTTGGTGTATCGACAGGAAAGTTTCTTGGTTTTATGGTGCATCAAAGAGGAATTGAAATTAGTAGGAGTTCCATTGATGCCATCAGCAAAATAGTTGCCCCCACCAATAAAACTGAACTTCAATGATTGATTGGCAAGATTAATTTTATCAAACGATTTATATCTAATTTGTCGGGTAAGATTCATGCTTTTAGTTCTTTGCTTAAATTAAATGCCGATCAGGAGTTTGTGTGGGGAAAAGAGCAGCAATTAGGCATTAATGAAATCAAGAATTATTTGGCATATCCTCCAGTTTTGGTTCCACCTCAACATGGAAAGCCGTTCAGATTGTATTTGTCTACCAGTGATATGGTCATCGGTTCAGCTCTCATTCAAGAAGATTGGTTGATGTTGAGACAAGATATTCGGCAATTGAGAAATTATGCTTATGCTTATACTTTTCTTGTGTCAAATTGAGACATTACTTGTTATCGGCCGAATGAACTGTTGTATGCAAAGATGATGTAGTCCGATACATGTTGTCAATGCCGATTATGAGTGGTAGAATCGGCAAATGGAAATTAGCATTATCGGAATTTGACTTGCGTTATGAATCGGCTAAAGCAGTCAAAGGGCAGATCATGGCCGATTTTGTAACTCAACATTGCGGTGTAGTGGATGCTCTAGAAATTGTTTCTTGGACACTCTTCTTTGATGGATCTACATGTGATCGGGGGCAGGTATCGGTATAGTGTTGATTTCCCCTCGAGGAAAGAAATATGAGTTTTCTTTACCGATTATTGCCACGTCAACAAACAATCAAGCTGAGTACCAAGCTTTAATCAAAGGTTTAGAATTATAAAAGGAGGTTTATGCTGTCGAAATTTTGATGATTCTATGCTCATTATAAATCAATTGGCTGGGAGTTATGAATGCCGAATTGAAGTTTTGATAGCGTATTATGAAGGGTGTATACAATTGTTGAAGGAATTTAGGGATTTCCGATTAGAGCATATTCCTGGGTTGCACAATGAAGAAGCTAACCGACTCGCTCAACATGCCTCGAGATATCAGCCCATCTTGGAAATATTATCGGCAGCCAGTACCAATGATTGGAGAAGAGAAACTATTGATTATTTAAAAGATCCATCTAGAAAATTTGAGAGGCGTGTTAGGTTTCAAGCTACAAAGTATGTGCTCCTTGAGGAAGAATTATATTATCGTACAATAGATGGAGTTTTGCTTAAATGTTTAGGTGATGACGAATCCAAAATCTTGATGGGCGAAATTCATGAGGGAGTATGTGGAGCGCACCAATCAGCTTTTAAGATGAAATGGATGATTAGAAGGAATGGATATTATTGGCCGACTATACTTGAGGATTGTTTCAAGTATTTCAAAGGGTGTCAGATGTTCGGTAATATTCAAAGGGTGCCTGCATCGGCTATGAATCCTATTATTAAACCATGGTCGTTCCGAGGTTGGGCTATTGATCTCATCGGTCAGATTTATCTGCCATCAAGTAAGGGGCATAAGTTTATTCTTGTTGCCACTGATTATTTCACTAAGTGGGTTGAGGCTATTCCTTTGAAAAAGGTGGCATCGGCCAACATGATTGATTTTGTGAAGGAGCATATTGTTTACCAATTTGGCATTCCTCAAACGATAACTACCGATCAGGGTACCATGTTTACATCGGGAGAGTTTGATGAATTTGCAATCGGTATGGGAATTAAGTTGTAGAATTCTTCTCCTTATTATGCTCAAGCCAATGGGCAGGCCGAAGCTTCTAACAAAGGGATTATTAAGCTCATTAAGCGGAAGATTGAAGAAAATCCTAAGCGATGGCACACACTGTAAAATGAAGCCTTATGGTCATATCGGATGGCATGTCAAGGTTCAACCAAAGTATCACCGTATCAACTAGTGTATGGACATGATGTAGTACTGCCTTGGAAAATTAAAACTGGTTCATGGCGGATGTTTTCTCAGGATCAGCTAACTGCCGATCACTGTGCTACTTTGATGAAAGATGAGTTGGATGATATAGCAGAGCATCGGTTAAGAGGTTTAATTAGCATAGAGGAGAATAAAAAGAGAGCGGCCAAATGGTATGACAAGAACGTAAAGGCCAAAAAGTTTGTGTTGACACTAGCTAACACCACTTAGATACTAGGTTGTCATCCCCAGCATGGTGCCAGAGTGTACAAAGGTGTTTATGAATATGGAGGCTCTCTAGAAAATAATCTATTCTATCCGCAAGCGCACAGATAAAACACCTCATTGTAGCATTTCACCAGGTACATATTCTAGGTATCGTTATTTATAATTTTGCTCAGGAGAAAAGGATTAAATGAAGATAATGATAAACCTTCAAGGTATAGACTAGAGATAAACTTACAAGAACATGATTACTAATGAGAAACTCGTCACACAGTCACTTACTTTGGCAGGAGGTAAACCATAAAGATAATGATAATGAATTATAAGTTTATGTGTAAATAACACAGCGATTAGAAAATAGACTACTCCTCATATATGTAAGGTGACGACGGATTAGCTAGAGAATGGATTCTAAGTTATCTACTATCTACTAAGTCACAATCTACTCTAGTTATCTACAACATCTTATATAGCATAAAAGACTCTTGATTCATGTATAAGGAACATTGCTAAAGTAAATCACAGCATCGCAAGACTTACTCCACAATACAAATTTTGCCTATCCTATCAACGGAGGGTGGACTATATAAGAATCAACGAAGCTGTCACTATCGCGAACTATCACACAACCCGGCCAATAGGATACATTTACAGGTAAATAATATCTAAGCACCACGCCTACATATGATCTACCACTTAACTCCCACGTGTCAAGAGCTAAGCGCTTTGCAAACTTATACATAAACTCATTATCAATCATAACTATATCAAATATAGAACTAGAGCAAACTAAGAGCATAATAAATAGAGACATAATGCAATTAGAACAAAGTATTAGAGAAAGATACGAAATAATCGAATCGAGAGCGTAGTGCTGTACTTCTCTAATTCCTATCTAATCAATCCTCTAAACTTGAAGGATTAGGGGGTAGCTAATTCTAATTCTTTGTGGAAGAGATGTTCTAAACCCTAACTTTGATGGCTACCTCTGATAATGATTTCTCCTCTCTTCCCCTAGGGTGGAGAGGCCTTGATTATATAATCCTTTCAAGTGAATTTGGGCCGTCGGATCAAACCGACATTGATCGCACGGTTTTCCTTGATCCTTTAGGTCGGTGGAGCACGTTCCAAGAGTTTAGTTCTGATTGGCCCCGAAGCCAGGGCGGGCGCCCTACCCCCGAGGCCGTCCGGTCTCCCGTTCGTTCCCGTGGCTTCTGCACTCTTCTAGATTAAGGAAAATTGCGTGGCATGTAATTATCTAATTGTAAACATGACATGTGGGCCTTCTCTCCATATTTTGTGATGACCCCTATTGATATTTGGTAACCCCATCAGGAAATGATCCGCAAGCGCATGGATATCGGTGAGCACTTCACCTGGGAGGTTATCGAGAGTATCGTATTTATATTTTTACCACTGGGAGAAAGCGTGCATCTGACTAACTAAGTCTATTGCTACTACCCATTAGGCTACAAAGATTGTTTCTCGATGTGAGCGATGTATAGAGAAGACTGCAACCGTAGTCTCGTTCTAACCTTGGTAAGGATGATCTACTATTCTATTGGGGAAGCTTACGGAATCTAGACACCACAAAGGTTGTTCAACCCGCACCTATAAACCCTATCCTTCATGCTAACGAGATATGGTCTACAAAGGTAACTCGGAAATATCATGTTCCTCCCTACTACCAAGGTCCAGCTAGTCAGAGGATATCTATGAGTACCCTAGCCCAAACACCACGTTTACGCTAGCAATGATTACTCTAAACTCAACTGGAAGAGATTAAATTAAACTCATAAACCAAAGAACAATAAAACAAGAACTTACTAGAATTAGAAGTCGAATTACTGAAGAATCCTAGGAGCAAGCTTCGGGTTAGGAGAACTTGATCCCGCAGGTACAACCTCGGAGTAGACACCGACAGGCCGGGCTTCCTCCGATCTACACCTCCACTCTATCTCTCTCAATCTAGTAGAAACTAGAAGATCTAATTCTACTCACATTGGATGCTAAGCCTAAAAGAAATTTTATTTAGAGGAGAGGTATTCCTTCGAGGGCTCCTCTTGTAACGCCCTAGGTGTTAAGCATGCACTTAGTCTTATCAAAACATTCATAAGCATTCTCATCAAGCATAGCATCACATGAGCATGTTATCCATCCAAAATGAGATTTTATGTGCTTTATTCTATGTGATTTAAATGTGTTATAAATATGATGCTTACTTCTAAAATTGTGAAATATTCAAATTAGGTTGAATTGTGTGAAAAAATATTTAAGAATATTTTTGTGAAATATTTGGAGCTATGGAAATTGAGAAATTGATTTTTTACTAAATTTCCCAAAATAGATTTATTTAAAAACCTAGAACTAGTTTTAATCTGTGATTCAAATTCTATTTCGAATTTGGCTTTGCTTATTAAAACAAAGTTGTAGGGAATTTCATGGGGAACAATTCTTCTTTTTACTCCAACCCCTGAAAAGTTTTGTAAAAGCTTCAAAAGTTCATTTAAAACTTTTTGGAGAAAAGAAATTCAAAAAAAAATTAGAAAAGGGAAAAGGGGGCGCTAGCAGGCCGCGGCCTCACTTCTGGCCCGCTGGCCGAAGCCGGCCCAGCCCGCCCGCGCTCTCTCCTTCCCCGCCCCCGCGCTCGCGCCCGCGCCGTGTCCGCGCGCGGACGGCCGCGCCGCGCCGCCGTGGCGAGCCGGCAGAACTGGGTTGCCGCGTGGCGAGCATGCGATCGCCTGGACGCGCCCTGGTCAGCCACCAGGAGCGCCCAGCCGCGCCCGCCTCCGCCATCGCTGCCATTTGCGCCCGCCAGCTCTCGCTCTCTCGCCCTCGCTCCGCGCGCACAGAGCGCCGCCGTCGCCATTGGAGCCTGAGCTCCGCCTCGGCCGTTCTCCCCCAGCGCGTATGCCATTCTTCGATTCGTTCTCCCCCGAGCTTCGCCCACGCTCCGCCGTTGCAGAACACCCGTCCGAGCGTTCGGTGAGGCACGGTGAGCCCCGCTCGCCCTCGTTTCTTCTCCGGCGAGAGCGCCGCCGCCGCGCACGTGGTCTGCATGCCTCCGTGCCTTTCGGTGCCGCTTGGTTAGCGCATCGTGTTCGCCTTGGCACTGCGATGCTCGCGAGGCGCTCCAACCACGCTCTACCGGGCCAGCGTCTCGGGACGTCGGTGAGCAGCGCCGCCGCTCCGCCGTGGCCGGTGGCGAGCCTGCTCCAGTCCGTTTTAGGCCGCGCAAAAGGGTGCGCTAGGTTCGCCTTGAGCCGTAGAGCGTGTAGGCCAGCTTGATTCGCCGAGAAAGGTCGCCGACGGTGAGAGCTCTCCCCTCTCTGCGCTCTGGCCAGCGGGTCCTCTCGTCAGCGACCACGGGTACACTGCACCGGGTGCACCTAGCTGGTCCCGGGGTGGATTTGAATTGATTTTCAGAAAAATGATTTCCAGAAAATGGTTTAAATGTTCTAAAATCCATATCTTGAGATTTATAGCTCCAAAATTAGTGAAATAAATTTTGATGTGTTCTAGAATCTCAGATCTGCAGTTTGGTAGGGTTCCATGTTGTGTTTTAACAACTTTTCTGTACAAATATATTTAATCCATGTTTTTTCTGGAATTGGAAAATGCATAATAATTAAAATATAGCTTAGAAAAATATGAAACTTGTTTTATGGGCTCTGCATGGATGTTTAGGCTCTAGGAAAAAGATGTTACACATTATTTGCTGTATGTATGAACTTATGGTGATTTAAATGCTTGTATAGCAGTGGTTTATGATTTTTAATAAATATTTGGATCATGCAATTAATCTGGAAATTTTTGTGGGTGTTTCTTATGATATTAAGCAAATTATAAAAATATGAAATCTGCTGTTTGACACTTATACCATAGTAGAGTAATTGTACTTACCTTTATGAATTAATTTTGTGATTTTTGTAGCTCAAAATATGTGTCCAAAAATTATGAGAAATTTATGGTAGACTTTATGTTTGACTAGTAGTCTCCTGTAATTTTTGTGGAATTTATTGATAAACAGAAATGCATGCTATTTTTGATGGGCCTAAAAATGAATAAAGAAATTATGAATTGTTATATATGGTGTAACAAGCATAAAAGGGATTTGGTGTATCTTTGAAGCATTTTGTGAGTTTGCTTGTTACACTTGGAGATAATTTGTAGAAAAGAAAGAATTAGATGCTTAGTGTGTTTACATGCTCTTGGATGATGTTGACTACCTTGTAGATGACCAACTAAACCATCTCTGCACCATGTCATAGTCATTTGGTATTCTCTCGCATGAGCATTGCATCCCGTGCATCTCGCACTCCACTCATGAACACACATGCATCATACAGGCTCAAAGGAGAACAAGGTGGGACCCGAGGAGCAGGAGGAAGCACAGGAGCAGGAACCTCTGGGAGTGTCAGAACCCGGAGAGGAGTTGCAGGAGTGCCCGGATCATAAGCCGAGCACGTTCGAGAAAGGCAAGCCCCGGAGCATTCTAAGTCTCCCTATTCTCGCTAACTCAATTAATATATTATGCTTGTTTTACTATGTTGCCTTTAAGTGATAGGAATTGTTTGATACCGTTGATGCACATGTACTCCTTGATATCACTATCCGTTTATCTACTTTGTCCTATGTAGATAGGCACGGAGTCTATGCTTAGCTGGCTTAGCCCGGTAGAAGTCGGGTGATTTCCTGTCACCTGCGAGATATAGGTGGATACCTGCTTGATTAAGCGGTGATGGCTTTGGGGAAGAATAACCAAGTGTGGAGTGGAAATTTGAGACCGGGCAGGGTCTTATGGTGGGTTGACTGTAGTGCCCCTGCCTGTGTCGATTAAGGACCGATCGTTGACGGCCCTCTTGTCATGTTGAATGCATGCCCCACACTTAGCTAGAAGGATAAGTCGTTCTGACCGCGAAGCCTGAGCACTATCCGGGCCGGGAATGGGCCCGATGTATGCGATGTATTGGTGATGGTTGAGGAGAACGACGAGGGCTTTGCACGCAACCCTGGTATACCTTGGATACCTCGGTCGCCGGAACGGTCCTCGGGTACGGGCGGTGCCTGTCGAACCCGCGATTTGGTCCTGGATAGTACAACACGGTGATCTGTAGCTCACTTGATCAGTGAGTGTGGTTTGTGTGGGGAATACCTCGCCAGCGGGTTAGAAATCGATTCGAATCGCCATCGCTCCTGGATAGTGAGCACTTGACATGAGCCCTGTCCTCGTAGTAAGGACTATGAAACACTTGGGTTAAAATGATAAATGGTTTCATGAATGCTATGATAAGGTACCATCACATTACTATACTTGCTTGTAATAGTGTAGGTGCAAACCTAGATAATAGGTTATAATACTTCAACTTGAGCTAATTAAAAGAAGAAGAACCTCTATAGAATATGGTTAATAGAAGAGTGCTTTTATGCAAAAAGTCATTAGCTACCCCCACTATATAGCCTTCATGATTCCTTGATGAGTCTTTATTTTCTGGTTTATGACAGGTAAGTCTAGCTGAGTACATTCTCGTACTCAGGGTTCTACTCCCATGTTGTTTCGCAGATGGTCAAATGTACTACGATTATTGCATCCTCTGCCTGTACCCAGCTATGGGTGATGACTAGACCAAGGGCGATGGTCACTCTGTCTTCTCTTTTGCTTTTCTGGGAATGACCAAAACTATGGCACTGTATCAGACTAAGTACGTGTGTGTGTATTTTCAACTATGAAGCTTCCGCTACTTGTGAACTTGGTTTGTAATAACTTTAAGCACTCCGATGTGTTTGATGGATGTTTTCGAACTGGATGTAATTGTGGATGGTGACCGCTGAACTTATTACGATCTTGGTTGTATGTACGATAAGTGGTTTGAAATCCTTCGAGATTTCATGAACTACCGGGATTATATGGGCTTAAGCTCGATGGTTTGACTATGCAAATGGTCGGTATTAGGCTTAATCTCTTATAATTTGGACGGTTCTGTTACACCTCTCAAATCTATGATGAACTTGTTCTCCACCAGGTGCCAGGGGGTCTGGTTATATAGTCCTTTCAAGTGAATATGGGCCGTTGGATCAAACCGACATTGATTGAACGATTATCCTTGATCCTTTAGGTCGGTGGAGCGTAATCCCCGAAGAGAGTCCTGATTGGACTCTGGGACAGGGCGGGTGCCCAAGGGGGGAGGGCGGGCGACCTGCCCCCGGGCCCGTTCGCCTTCTGGAGTCTTCTAGATGACAGAAAATTACGCGGCACGTTAATATCTCTATGTAAACCAGACGTGTGGACCTTGCTTCCGTATTTCCTAATAACCCCCTGCAGAAATAGACAAACACCAAAACTCGTGGAATCCTGTCAGATAAAACCCTAAGTCTGGATGTTGATTTCATTTGGATCCTTTTCTTTGTTTATTTGATCATTATATTTGGTACTTAAGGACCGTCAACAACTCCCCCAACCTTACCTCTTGCTCGTCCCTGAGCAAGGATGTACTCAATAGTTTTTGTAGTGGTTTCATGCCTTAAAAGTAAGATCTCATCTCTGAGTTAGAGTAAACTGTTAAGACTTAAAACTTACTCATTTTACCTTTGACCACGGGGCTTGTAACCGTCACTTGTGTCTTGAGCAATTAAAAGATAGAACGGTCAAGTCAAGCGCCATGTCTCTTATTCTTGATCAGCTATAGCTCTGGAGTTTTTGCATATTTTCAAATAAAACTCAGAGATTCCTTGTATGACTCTCTCAAATCTCTCTTTTGTGGTATTTCTGGATCCTCACCAAGGCAGTGATGATATATGCCTTCTCTCAAAGCATGTAGTATTTGTGGTATGAGACATAGTGATATTGCCTTCTCTCTCACCCTACTCTAATAAGGTTTTGATATCTAGAGCTCATAGTTGGGAGACAGATAATATATACTTACAAGACATTTATTGCATAGTCAAACCATGGATCTAGAGAAACAAGTCAATAAGTCAAATCAAGATGTGCATGTGTGGGGAATGAATGGTGTATGGTGATGATGGTGATAACAATGGTGAAAGTCTAATTCTACTTTTGCTCTTTTTAGCTGATACATACCTCTATTGCACTTTGAAGCTTTTTGTGGAGAATGAGATGCTCTATATTTTTCTTTTTCTTTTCTCTCAGGTGGGTATCTTGTACCCCTAATTCTACTGTCGGACACTTGTCCATTTTTACCTCTCGTCTCACTTTTTCTTTTCTTTGAGGTTCCGGGCACTTGCCCCTTTTTATTTTCTCGTATTCTTTCTCTCTTTTTTTAGAGCACTCATCTCCTAGAATAATATAGCAAGTGGTAGTAACCAAGATAACTTGAGCATTTATTTCATAGGGAATAATAGGGATAGGATAATCTTTTTGGCTATTCTCTCCCGGATTAGGAGTACAGTAATTTTGGGTGGCTCTGGAGATGGAAGTGAGTGGATATATGTGGATGCGTACTTCTGGAGTAGAAGGAGCATGTGTGAGTGAACGTGCAAGTGAATCTTGATTTTAACCGCATGACAAGCTCCTAAGTGTCTACACAGCTTGACCACACTCAATGCTCATAAGCAGTAGAAAGTATTTGTATGGTTCATAGTGTAATAAGCATGTATATATGGCTATGGTAGAAATTTAAACTCTCATCATACAGGAACTCATCATGTGTTATTTTAAAGATTTTCAAAGATAAAATTCTCCAGAATTCTAGCATCTCCAGGAACACATAAACAGCAGCTCAACCTTCCCATATCATATCCGTTAATAATTTAGACTTCAGATCAAGTACTCTTCCCACAAGTTCAGGTTTAGAGCAGGTTTTAAATTATAACAGTTATGCCTAAACTTGAGAGAGAGCTCAAACTTGAAAACTAGGTATATGGCAGAGCAACTATTTATCATATCCATGTAAGAGTTTATCATTTAAGTTCAGTTTGGACTAGACACTTTATTTATTTACTAAGCAAAGATATATATAAGCACAAAATTTCTATTTGGATTTTCATGATTATGCATCTTTTTATTATTTGAGTAAAGTATAAACGCGAGTAGAAACACTTAGCTGGATAAATGAGGGTGCTCTCCCCCAAGCTGGATTTTGACATAATTTCTTCTGATGTAGCTAGCAGGTGGCGGAGGTGTATTTGAATCTGGGCAGCACCCTGAGAGCGATTAGGATGTATTCCGTGTGCTAGTCTTCTTTGATCCTTGAATTCTGTGGAGCTCAAATAGACAACAAAGCTTTGTGGAACTGGTTAAGTGTTAGCATAAAATCTCTTTGCCTTTATCATATTGAGCTTCCTCCTAATAAATTATATTTAGCAGGAGCATGCACTTATTATTTATATTTTTATTGCAAGATGAAAACATATTTATTTTATGCCACCACAGTTTAAACCATAAGTCTACTCACATGGGGCTTACTTTTTTAACATTTTTATTTTCTTTTCAAGATAGCATTTGCCTGATTAACTAAGCAGACTATTGAAAGGAAAAGGATAACTACCAAGTTTACCTCTTGGCAAGGCGTTTGGTGTTTTTAAGTCCTCCGAATGGGACTCTCTGTTTTCTCATTCGTCCTGGGATTCACTGGATGGCGTGGTCGGTGGTTCCGGCAGCTATAACTATCTTCCCTTTCCACATCTGACTCGGTGCTATGGTCTTCTCAGGATGGTGCTGTTCAAGCTGTATGTCTTCAGACCTTACCACTTCTCCTTCGTAGTCTACCCATCCGTCCCTGGTGATTTGCCTCCTCTGGTTTCTGTTGCGTCGCCTTCTTCGGAGGCGAAGTGCATGTGGACTTCTTCGGTTCCAATATAGATGATGGCTTTGATAGTGTTGAGGAACGGTCTTCCAAGGATGGTGGGTGGATCGTACTCGTCTTCTCCCAAGTCAATGACCTGAAAATCATCTGGAGCTGAATGTATGTTGGTTGTAGGGGCATGGTTCCATGCAGGAGCTGATAAGTGACTGCGGCCATTACGTTGTCATCAGATCCGGTGTCGTAGAGTGTCTTCTGAAAAAAGTATCCATTGATTGTACACTCGATGCTTGGAACACCAGGGTCATCCTTCTTGATTAGAAAAGGTGACTTGAGTCGACGATCTTGACCTCCTCCGACAAGGATCCAATGTTCTAAGTCTTCTAGACAAGACTTCTCACCATCTTCATCCTTTAGGTGCATCATTTGATTAGGTGTGGACCTTGACATCTGCACCTCTTGATACGGTGTCACCCATGTTCTTCGTTTGCCCAGCAGTTTGAAGTGCGGTGTTGGCAATATCCTGCTCATTGTGTTTGTGCTCGTAGATTCAGGTCCTTCACTTGGTGGAGTTTGAGAGTTGTAAAACTCCTCCATGTTTTGTTTGAAGAGTACCTGTTCATAGAGACAAGGCAGAGATCAAGTGCATGGGCCCTGTTGGTGGAAAACACCAACAGAACCAAAAGTGTATTTGTTCTTCTCTAACCTTAAGCATAGTGAGCAAGACAAAGTTGATGGATCATGAGTGTAGCATTTGTCAGATCAGATGGCTCAACCTAATGGAAAGATAATCTATCTATATTTATGTTTTGTTTATATCTTCCAAATATTGAATGTGCAACATATTAGCTTATATGATTAAGAGTGTGGGATCATGAAGGTACTACTAAGAACAAAGATTAAAGGACTAAACATGTTGAATTAATTGGGTTGGTTAATTTGGAGTTACAAATCATACATGTTTGTCTCTTTATTTTATGTGAACGCCAGAACCAAGGAGAAACTTATAAAAGCGATAGTCAAGTACCTTAAGATGTTACCTCAATTGAAAAGTGATGGTATAGTATCACCTTATGGAAGCTTTCCTTTCTTAGCGGTTGTGCATCGTGTTTGTGGCACTCTTTGTCTTGTTCCATGGATCATCTCTCTATGATGAATGAGCTATGTCTTCCTTGTGCAAATCATTAAACTTCATGTGTCCCCTTTGTCTCCAATGAGTTTGTATCTCATGACTTCCCAGGTTGATATTGAAAGTTTTCCTGCAGGGGTTAGTCCAACAAAATATCCCATATCTACTATAGCATACTATCGGCTCAAAAATCAACCTAGACACCATGTCTAATTTGATTTAGGAGGTCATTTTAACCTAAGCACCATGCTTAATTTAAAAATCCTTTGGAAGTAAGATCATTATTCCTAAACTAAGCACCACGCTTAATTAAGAGATAAATGAAACTACTCCAAACCTAGACATATACTAAAGCAAATAAAGGTAGCATGAAAGCATTTATAGAGATCTACTCATGTGGAGATGAAGTAGTGTGATTAGTATTTAACAAATTGGGCATGCCTCAAAGGTAGGGACAACCAACATAGCAACATGGCAAAGGATGTTTTTATGTAAAGTACTCCCCCAAGCTTGAATTTTGCAAAATTCAAGTTTGGATGAATTTAATTCAATGTTGTATGATGGTTGGTTGGACATACCTTGTGCTTGTCATTCATCCGATCTTCTTGCTCCAATCCTGGAAACGTTAGTGACAAGAATACCCGAAGGAATATTTCTACAATTATCTTTATATGCTCCATACACAAGGCAATGTTGTACATAATTAGAAGTTCATGTTACGATCTAATAAGTGCTTGTTTTAGGACACTAAGCTTGTTCTTGGGAAACCATCAAATTATGTTGGTGAAGTGGTTTCCCCTCCAACACCAACCTAAGCATGCCTATATCAAGATCAATATCTGTAATATTTATTATAGACATATGCATCGATAACCACCCATTTAGAGTTTTTATAAATAGAAAGGAAGAGGGGGTTGGAGATCTCAAATGTGGTAAGGTTAGAGAGACCAATTGTTTGGGGAGATGTTTTATATGAGCAAGGACTTGGTGAGGTATTTATGAAATAACTTCCATGCTCACTATTGTTTCTCTCATTCTCAAACTCCAAGGATGATTCTTCATGAATGCTTAAAATTCCTTTAGGATTGTCTCTCGGGTTTGTTTTATCTATCCATTCAATAGTGATAGCACATGGATTTTTGATGCCCTCAAGCCATTGATGTTGCTCTTCTCGATCCTCCTTGTGGTCTTGGTGACTCTTATGCATGGGATGTCTAGAGAGATTCATAGGATCATCGGGAGGTTCAAGAGAAAGAGCATAGGAGAAATTATTAAGCTCAAGGATGGGTTGGATAGCCGAATCATGGGATTGAAATGTTTGGAAATTGGCAATTGAAACTTCCTTTCCTCGTCTGGGAGATGATTCCTTCTCTATCTCTCGAAATTTTTATGAAGACTAGTGCAAGAAGGATATCCACAAATGAAGACATACCTTCCTTTACTAATAGATAAAGAAAGAAAGACTCTACCAAAGGGTATATGATTAAGTCCAATGTGAAAATATCGAGGAAAAACATGGTCTTGTAGGGCTAGGTTTAAACCAAAATTTATAGAAAGATTAAAACAATCCCTAGGTGTAGCTAAAAGTTCATTATCTTCTTGATTAAAAGATAGGACCTCAGCTATAGAAAAGGGTTGGTTTTGACCTATTGCAATTAACTCCGGACACAGATCATAATTAGGGGCAGGACTTGTTGACTCCCATGGTCTATGGCTAGTCTCCGAAGGTGCAAAAAATTCAATAATAGGTATGGAATTTGAGTTATCCATAAAGATGGAAAAAAAGATAAAAGAATAAAAGTATAATACAAGATAATAGCAAGACTAAAAGTTATCTCAGCAAACCGTCTTTCTCCCCAGCAACGGCGCCAGAAATGCTTGTTGATATTTGGTAACGCCATCAGGAAATGATCCGCAAGCGCACGGATATCGGTGAGCACTTCACCCGGGAGGTTATCCAGAGTATCGTATTTATATTTTTACCACTAGGAGGAAGTGTGCATCTGACTAACTAAGTCTATTGCTACTACCCTTTAGGCTACAAAGAATGTTTCTCGATGTGAGCGATGTATAGAGAAGACTGCAACCGTAGTCTCGTTCTAACCTTGGTAAGGATGATCTACTGTTCTATTGGGGAAGCTTACGGAATCTAGACACCACAAAGGATGTTCAACCCGCACCTATAAACCCTATCCTTCCTGCTAATGAGACATGGTCTACAAAGGTAACTCGGAAATGTCACGTTCCTCGCTAGTACCCCGGTCCAGCTAGTCAGGGGATATCTATGAGTACCCTAGCCCAAACATCACGTTTACACTAGCAATGATTACTCTAAACTCAATCGGAAGAGATTAAAGTAAACTCATAAACCAAAGAACAAAAAAACAAGAACTTACTAGAATTAGAAGTCGAATTACTGAAGAATCCTAGGAGCAACCTTCGGGTTACGAGAACTTGATCACACAGGTACAACCTCGGAGTAGACATCGACACACCTCCACTCTATCTCTCTCAATTTAGTAGAAACTAGAAGATCTAATTCTACTCACATTGGATGCTAAGCCTAAAAGAAATTTTATTTAGAGGAGAGGTATTCCTTCGATGGCTCCTCTCAACTCTATGATGAACTTGTTCTCCTCCAGGGGCCAGGGGGTCTGGTTATATAGTCGTTTCAAGTGAATATGGGCCGTTGGATCAAACCGACATTGATTGAACGGTTATCCTTGATCCTTTAGGTCGGTGGAGCGTAATCCCCGAAGAGAGTCCTGATTGGACTCTAGGACACGACGGGCGCCCAAGGGGGGAGGGCGGGCGCCCTGCCCCCAGGCCCGTTCGCCTTCCCGTTCGTTCCCGTGGCTTCTGGAGTCTTCTAGATGACAGAAAATTGCGCGGCACGTTAATATCTCTATGTAAACCCGACGTGTGGGCCTTTCTTCCGTATTTCCTGATAACCCCCTGTAGAAATAGACAAACACCAAAACTCGTGAAATTATGTCAGATAAAACCCTAAGTCTGGAAGTTGATTTCATTTGGATCCTTTTCTTTGTTTATTTGATGATTATATTTGGTACTTAAGGACCGTCAACAACCCCCTGCAGAAATAGATAAACACCAAAGCACGTGGAATTGTGTCAGATAAAACCCTAATTCTAGATGTTTGGTGCATCTTGATCCTTTTCCATGTTTTATTGATGGTTAATTTTAGTACTTTAGGACCGTCCACAGTTTGCCGGTGGAGATTTGGTGTGGAAGCTGATTCTACCGATTGGGACTAAAAGCTCAAAATTTGGAAAATAGTCTCCTAATTGGGAGGGTCCTTATCGGATAAATCGATCTGCCCCTTGCAATGCTTATATTTTAGAAACTCTCAAAGGAGTTGAATTCCCTAGAGCATTAAATGGAATATATTTAAAGAGATACTACCCTAGTATCTAGATTGATGTGTAAAAGTTTAAGTGCCGATAACAATCCTATCGGCTGGACCAAATATCAATTGTATCTAGGGCCATGTATAAAGAGTTTAAGTGCCGATAACAGTCCTATCGGCTAGACCAAATGATCAAAGTTTTTGAGAAAGAAATTAAACAAGCTGCCGATGAAAATTTAAGAGGTTCAGCAAGGTTTGCATGGCCGATATTGCATGCAACCGGATCTGGTTGGCCTCCTCTACCTCTCAGGTGTCTTCATCGGCAAAACCTTCCACCAGCTTCAGCTTCTTCTTCATGTGCAACACTTTGTGGGCTTGGACATCTCTTTCTTGCTAAAGAGTCTTGAGCACATTGGGCAGTTGGCTTTCCTCCTGTCGGGCTTGAGTCAGAGCTTCCTCCACCTGCTTGAGTTCAGCCAGCAAAGCCTCCCTTTTCGCCGATATATCAGAAATTCTCTGTTTCAGTTCGGCGCGTGAGGATTGCAGAATGTCAATGCTCTTATGCTTCTCATCGACAGCATGCTTCACTTGCAGCATCTCCTCTTTA
The DNA here is from genome assembly GCF_000003195.3 of Sorghum bicolor. Classification (NCBI taxonomy): domain Eukaryota; kingdom Viridiplantae; phylum Streptophyta; class Magnoliopsida; order Poales; family Poaceae; genus Sorghum; species Sorghum bicolor. Next base: position 39,416,400 of record NC_012874.2, on the reverse strand, counting down.
AGCTGGGCATAAGTAGCTCTATCGGCAAGGCGCTGAGTGGCTTTCTCATACTGAAGCTGACGATTTTCTAGGTGAGCAGCTTAAAAAAGGATCTCTTCAACATCGGCTAAAATCTGGCCACAGAGAGTCTTAAATACTGCCTTGGCTGGGTCAGAATCATCGACTAGCTGGGCTGTGTCTTTGTCGAGGATATCAGTAAGGGGAACCCCAACTGATATCAATGACGAGAATATCTGTACGCAAGTCGAGGTCTCCAACTCGACGCCCTACACAGTTGTACGCACGGTCCTCGACGACCGCAGCCTCGAAGACGGAAAGGGCGTCCTGTGAATCCACCAGAGCTCGAGCGCAGGCTACCATCGAATATGGAAACAGGCTCGAGCGAATCGGAAGGCGTCGAGTGCAAGGACGCCGCCCGCCGCCTGACACGGGCACGGGAACCGGGGCATTTAATGCGCCTACCGCGTTCTAACCTAACCCGCCAGTCATGGGAAGCGTGATAGGAACAAGCACCCGTCCCGTCATTCTTTTTGCAACCTTCCCCACCAAACGAGCCAGAGCATGGCAGGACGCAGGAAGTGGGTCGGAACGTCTAATCAAGACCCCCTCGAGACGCCCAAGATGCTGCCACGACGTACAAGCGTGCAACAGATAAACCGGCCTAGGACGGCGCACAGAGCAGGATAGGGGGCACGCGTAATCATCATCAAGCTACCAGGACAAGATGGCTCGAGACCACGCCGGTACGGAGGCCTCGAGTAGGTCAGCGCGCCATACCTCTATCGACCACTACTCTGACGCCTATACATGTACCTGTAACACCCTATGTGTTAAGCATGCACTTGGCACTTATCAAAGCAATACATGAGCATTCTCATCAAGCATAGCATCATGAGCATGTCATTCATCCCAAAATATGATTTTATGTGCTTTATTACATGTGCTTTAAATATGCTAAAAATATGATGCTTGCTTCTAAAATTATGAAATATTCAAAATAGGTTGATTTATGGGTAAGAAGAATTAAGAATATTTTTGTGCAATTATTGGAGCTATAGAATTTGAGAAATGGAATTTATACAAAATTCCCAAAATGAATTTATTGAAAAACCTTGAACTAGTTTTAATTTGTAATTCAAATTCTATTGGGAAGTTGGTCTTGCTTATTAAAGCAAAGTTGTAGGGTCTTTGTTTTGGAACAATGTTGCTTTTGGGAGCAAGAGGTGAAAATGATTTTAAATTGGTCCAAATGAATTTAGAAAAGAATTTGAGAAAAGAAATTAAAAAAAATGGAAAAGGGGGCACGCGCTGCTGGGCCAACCCCGCCCCCCTCTCGGCCCAGCGAGCGGCCCGGCCTGCTGCCCCCTCCCCCTCTCTCCCGCGCGCGCGGCGCCCGCCCTGTCCCAGCCAGCGTCGGCCACGTGGCGGCCGTACGCCGGCGAGGAGCGCGCCACGGCCGGCCACCTACACCCCCCTGGTCGGGACGCCGGCTCGGGCTCCCAGGCCATTCCATCCATCCTGTGACCCGCGCCCCTCTCCCTCCTCCCTCCGCTCGCGCAGCACGGCCGCAGCAACTCCGCCGCAGCGCCATCGCCGGAGCAGCTCCGCTGCTCACCGCCGGCCACTCCAGTGCCCCAACCTCGACGCCGAAACCACCAGAGCGCTCGCCGTAGTAGCGGTAAGCTCATGCGAACGTTCTACCGAGGTGAGATCCCGTTGAGCGCCGTGAATCGGTCGCCGGAGTTACCCCGAGCTCGCTGGAGTGCTCCGCCGCGACGGATCTTGCCGTTTCCTACCTCTTTTCGCTGGTTCTTGGTTGCGCTAGGTCAGTAGGGTGGTGAGGAAGCTCGGAGAGTCGTTTGCGCACGCTCTACTGCGCCGGAGCGGCCTGGCCACGGCGAGCAGCGCCGCCGTGCCGCCATGCATGCTCGTCGGAGGTGCTCCGGCCATCCTCCGGTCAATCCGAGGGTACCGCTGGGTGCGCCTCGCTGCGGGGAGCACTATGGTGCTCACCCCGTGGCCGGGGACCTCACCACCGGCGAGATCTGCTCGTCGGAGGTGCACTCCCTCTCGGTCTCGCTGACCAGTGGGGTCAGAGGCCCACTGTCAGTCACAGGGGGACTGTGTTGGGTGTGGATCCGGGTGTGTTTAGCCTTTTGCGTCGGTTTTCTTAAATAAATGTTTTCCAAAAATTGATTCAAAACTTGTAAAATTCATATCTTGAGTTCTACAGCTCCAAATTTGATGAAATAAATTTTGGTGTGCTCTATATTTTCAGATCTACAGCTTGATGTAATTGCATGTCATATTTGAGTAACTTTTCTGTATGAATATATTTAATCTATGTTTTTGCTAAACTTGGAAAATGCATAGTAATTAAAATATGGTTCGGAAAAATGTGAAACTTGATTTGTTGGCTCTACATGTATGTTAACTCACTGGGAAAATATTGCTATACATTATTTGGTGTATAAATGAATTTATGGTAATTTAAATGCTTGCATGGCAGTGGTTTATGAATTTTACTAATTAGTTGGATCATGCAATCAGTCTGTAAATTTTTGTGGATGTTTCTTAGGATATTAGACAAATTGTAAAAATATGAAATCTGCTGTTTGACACTTATACCATAGTAGAGTCATTGTACTTGTCCTTATTAATTAATCTTGTGATTTTTGTAGCTCAAAATAAGTATTCAAAAATTATGAAAAAAAAATTTACAGTAGACTTTATGCTTGACTGGTAGTCTTCTGTAATTTTTGTGGGATTTATTGATGAACAGAACTGCATGCAAATTTTGATGGGCCTAGAAATGAATAAATAATTTATGATTGTTGTATATAGGTTGAATAGAATAAGAATGGGTTTGGTGTATCTTTGAAGCAACTTGTGGGTTGCTGGTTACACTTGAAAAATAATTGTAGAAGAGAATGCAATAGATGTTTAATTCAATTACCTACTCTTGGATGATGTTGACTACCTTGTAGAGAGCATGACCAGTTAAATCGCCTATGCATCATGTCATGATCCTTTGGTACCTTCTCATACAAGCATCCACTCGGGCATCTCGCACTCCACTCATGAGCACACATGCATCATACAGGCATGCAGGAGAACGAGGTGGGACCCGAAGAGCTAGAGGAGATTCAAGAGTAGGAACCTCCGGAAGCACAGGAGTCCGGAGAGGAACTACAGAAGTGTCCAGATCACCGACCCAGCACGTTTGAGAAAGGCAAGCCCCGGAGCATTCTAAGTCTCCCTATTCTCGATAACTTACAGGATATACTATGCTTGTTCTACTATATTGCACTTAAGTGATAGGAGTTGGTTGATACCGTTGATGCATTAGTACTCTTTGATATCACCCCTCGTTTATCTACCTTGTCCTATGTAGATAGGCGCGGAGTCTATGCTTAGCTTGCTTAGTCCGGTAGAAGTCGGGTGATTTCCTGTCACCTGCGAGATATAGGTGGATACCTGCCTGTTTGAGCAGTGGTTGCTTTGGGGAAAGGAATAACCAAGTGCGGAATGGAATTGGAGACCGGGCAGGGTCTTATGGTGGGTTGACCATAGTGCCCCTGTCTGTGTCGATTAAGGACCGATCGTTGACGGCCCTTGTTGACGGTCCTTAAGTACTAAAATTAATAATCAAATAAACATGAAAAAGGATCAATATGAAACAAACATCTAGAAATAGGGTTTTATCTGACAGAATTCCACGAGTTTTGGTGTTTATCTATTTCTGCAGGGGTTTATCAGAAAATATGGAGAGAAGGCCCACATGTCATGTTTACAACGAGATAATTACGTGCCACGCAATTTTCCTCAATCTAGAAGGATCCAGAAGCCACGGGAACGAACGGGACGCGATTCGGGCTCGGGGGCAGGGCGCCCGCCCTGGCCAGGAGTTGGATCAGGACTCTCTCTCTGGACAACGCTCCACCGACCTAAAGGATCAATCTAAACCATACAATCTATGTCGGTTTGATCCAATGGCTCACGTTCACTTGAGGGGACTATAAAACCAGACCCCCTGGCCCCTGAAGGAGAGGAGGAGAAATCATTATTCAGAGGTAGCCATCAAAGTTAGGGTTTAGATCTCTCTCCCACAGAGAATTAGAATTAGCTACTCCCTAATCCTTCAAGTTTAGAGGTTTGATTAGATAGCAATTAGAGAAGTAGAGCACTACGCTCTGGATTCAGATCTTCGGTAATAAAGATTGGTATTATTCATATCTTTCTCTAATTCTATTGTTCTAATTGCATTATGTCTTTAATTATTATGTTCTTAGTTTGCTCTAGTTCTATATTTGATATAGTTCTAATTGATAATGAGTTTATGTATAAGTTTGCAAAGCGCTTAGCTCTTGACGCGAGGGAGTTAGGTGATAGATCACATGTGAGCGTGGTGCTTAGATGTTATTTATCTACAAATGTATCCTATTGGCCGAGTCGTGTGGTAGTTCGCGATAGTGACAGCTTCGTTGATTCTTATATAGTCCACCCTCCGTTGATAGGACAGGCAGAACCGGTATTGTGGAGTAAGTCATGCGATGTTCTGATTTACTTTATCAATGTTCCTTATACATGAATGAAGAGTCTTTTATGCTATACATGATCTTGTAGATAACTAGAGTAGATTATGACTTAGTAGTTAGTAGATAACTTAGAATCCATTCTCTAGCTAATCTGACATCACCTACATATATGAGGAGTAGTCTATTTTCTAATCGCTGTGCTATCTACCCATGAACTTATACTTTATTATCATTATCTTTATGGTTTACCCCCTGCTAAAGTATGTGACTGTGTGACGAGTTTCTCATTAGTAATCATGTTCTTGCAAGTTTATCTCTAGTCTATGCCTTGATAGATTTTACCCCTTGATTTAATTCCATCTTCCTTAGTTCTCTTGAGCAAAATTATAAATAACGATACCTGGAAAACTTATCCTGGTGAAATGCTACAATGAGGTGTTTTATCTGTGCGCTTGCGGATAGAATAGATTATTTTCTAGAGAGCCTTTACATTTATAAATACCTTTGTATACTCTGGCGCCATGCTAGGGATGACAACCTAGTATCTAAGTGGTGTTAGCTAGTGTCAACAAGCATTTCTGGCGCCGTTGCCGGAGAATTATTGGAATTATAGGATCTTATAGGAATCTATATGAGTCTCAGGAATAAGTCATAAAAGGGGAACAAAAGGGTAATACTTAGGAAGGCCAGAAAATCAATCAAGGTTATTCATATAAAATATTAGACTAGACTATAGAGAAATAATTGCATAAAAACAGCTACTAAGTGAGAAATCATAACAAGGCACCGCTGCTTTGGCAGGTTCACCCTGTTGTTTTTCTATGTTTACATGTTTTACAGGGTATAACAGCATTGACTTTGGGTGCATTCAACTCTCCATCTTCAGAACCAAAGCAATCAAGAGAACAAGAAGCTAGCTACCAATTGCTAAAGCTATGGCACAAAAGACCTTGCAAGAATTCTCTGCTCCAAGTCTTGACAACATTCCAACCGGTCCAAGATTTGCAGTAGAAGAAGGAATACCTGAGTTTGAGCTCAAGTCAAGCCTCATCAATTTGGTACAAGCTACACAATTCAGTGGAAAGGCAGATGAAGATGCCAGTGCACACTTGCAGAATTTCTTAGAGATTGGAAGCACAATCCACATCAATGGAGTTGACAAAGACGTCATACTACTTCGTCTTTTTCCATTCTCACTAGAAGGAAAAGCGAGGAAGTGGTTCTACACTCATCAAGATAACATCAACAACTGGACGAACTTGTCAGTTGCCTTTCTATCAAAGTTTTTCCCTATAGGCAAAACAACTGCCTTAAGAGGAAATATTGTCAGTTTCCAACAGTAGAAGACAGAAGCCATTTCAGAAGCATGGGAGCGTTTTCAAGGATTCATATCAGATTGTCCTCACCATGGAATGGCCACATGGTTACTTATGCATACCTTCTACCATGGATTAACCCAGAAGACTCGTGAGTGCCTAGATGCATCAGCTAAAGGATCATTCTTGGAGCTTACAACTGGAAAAGCAGAGATACTTTTGGATAAGATAGCAGAAAATCAAAGCTGGTTCCAAGATAAAGCTCAACAATGTCATCAAACTGAAGAAATACCAGAAGAAGTAAAAGCATTATCAACTAAGATGGAAAATTTGCTCCATTGGATTGACCAGAGGGCCAAGTTCAAAGAAGATCAAAGGGCCATTGAGACAGCATACAAATATCATCCAACTTCGAGTCAAGCCAACAGCAAAGGTATGAATTCAGGTAATACTTTCAAGCAACTTTCATTAAAAGAGATAATTGCTAAACAAACTAAAATTAATGATGAAGTTAAACAAAGGCTAGATACAAATGAATCATCTCTAAAAGATATACACAATAAAATGGATTCTCTACTAACTGCCTTTGATGAGCAAAACACTCTTAATAAAAGGGTAGAGCTTAAATTAATAAAATTAGCTGCTGCATTGCCTGTTGCTACTAACATTGAGCAGGTAAAGAATATAACTACTAGAGGAGGTAAAGCTACCAGAGATCCACCATACCCAAAAGAGAAACAAAGAACATCAGCACCAGTGCAACCAGCAGTGATAGAAGAAGAAAGCCCAGTTGGAGCAGAAGATCTGCCACAACCACCAAGAACTGGAGAAATGAGGAAAGATTTTTACGACACCAACTATTTGCCATTTCCTAGAAGAAACAGAGGACTGCAGTCGGATGAGCAGTTTGGTAAGTTTGTAGAGGTCATTCAGAAATTATATGTCAACATACCTCTGCTCGATGCCATACAGGTACCTACATATGCAAAGTACATCAGAGATATTCTTAACAAGAAGAGACCACTGCCCACCACTGAGGTTATCAAGCTGACAGAAGAATGTAGTGCGGCCATCCTCAATAAGCCACCAAAGAAGAAGGAAGACCCCGGATGTCCCACTATTGATTGCTCGATCGGAAACCAACAATTTAACAATGCACTTTGTGATCTTGGAGCAAGTGTCAGTGTGATGCCAGCATCAGTCTACAAAAAGCTTGAGCATGCATCCTTAGAACCAACATCAATGTGCCTACAACTAGCGGATCAATCGGTTCGACACCCGCTGGGCATCGCCGAGAACATTCCAGTCAAGATCAGAGATTTCCTTGTGCCAGTAGATTTCATAGTACTGGACATGAGTCCTGACTCAAAAGTGTCCATCATCCTTGGAAGGCCATTTCTGAGCACTGCCAATGCCCACATTGATGTCGGAAAAGGAGAAATCAAGTTCAACATAAATGGTCAAGAAGAACACTTCACATTCAAGCCCAGACCAGATAGAGACTCTACAGTGAAGGAAGTTCATGAAGAACCACTGGAGACACCATCTCCAGAGGAAGGTAACTCAGAAGATTAAAGATTTGGAGGTCTAGCTTGGGGGACCTAAAAATCCCAAACCCTCACCGGGAGGTAAATCGGTATTTACCTGCATTATTAATTTTCTCATATTTAATTTCTTGCATAATTAATTCTTAGTCATATACATTCATAGCATAATTATAATAATCAAAAAGCCCCATATAAATAATATTTGTGGTGTGTAACAACCCATATTTATTAATTATTGTGGAGGCACAAAAATATTTTCCATTATCATTTTAATTAAGTTTCAATTCTCATAATTTCCTGCATTATATTTATTTATATTGATCTTCTAGAAGCATGACCCACACTCTTTGGGTCCCACATGTCATACACTTCATCTCACATACATCCCATCACATAATTTCATCCACCAATATGTTTCCACTCACTTGACATCTTTCCACCGTCCAACCACCACCAACACAATATTATTCTGCGTGAGATCAAAGCAAGGAAGCAAGTGGAGGAGGCACACCCAGGATGGACACCAGGGGTGGGCGCCCGCCCACCTACCTTGGGCGCCCGCCCTGTCCCCTGCTCAGCCTATAAAAGGCCACCTCCAGCTCCCCTTCTCTTCACACAAACACTCCAGAAAACCACACAAGCCTCAGTTTTCTGAGAAGGAGCTCTTGTAGTGAAGAGAAGAAAGTAGAGAGAAAGAGGAGAGTGGAAGGGAAGGTTGGAGATCTTTTGAGAGAGTGTTTATCACCTAGCAAGTAGTGATCCCGCTGTCCAAGCGGAAGTAAAAGTTGTTTAGGGAGGCTCTACCAAAATAGAAATTTGTCTTGAACGATTAACCCCTGGACTACTGACACTCCGGACAGCTGACCACTAACATTTTATCTCACATTTTCCACCAGTTGTGTTTTCGCCAACTTTTGTTTGCAGGATGTTTAAGAAGGTGAAGAATGCAGGGAAGGCTCTCAAGAACATTGGAACAAGGAGTTCATCTCGACACTCCTCACAGCCATCAGAGATGAGCGTCGATCCGACACCCACACAAGCTCCATCATCTTCATCAGGTCAGCAAGTTAAGGTCCTTCTCAAGATAGGAGACCTTGGACTAAGGACCCGAAGAGAGAAGGAAGTATATCAACAATTGAAGAACAAAGATTTCATTCATACCCCTACTATCGATCCAACCTTACTACAAGAAACAGGTATGGACACTGAATTTGACTTAATTTTCCAGATGTTAGGATGGACAAATTTTTGGAATATAACTGAGCTGGGTTCTCGTCTTCTCACCCTCGAATTTCTTTGCACTTTACAATACTATGAGGGGGGAATTGCTTTTCGGATGTTCAAACAGGAAATTATGTTATCTTGGAGAGAGCTGAGTGACCATCTTGGTTTCTCTTCAAGATGCATCCTGAACATTGGCTCCGATTTACCCAAATTTGAGAGACACCAGTTTTGGAGAGAAATATCTAGAGATAATTTTTACAGTCAAGCCCGAACCAGTGACATGGAACACCCCACTCTTAGGATGTTTCACAAATGGCTTGGGTACAATCTTTTCTATCGTGACGATATTAGGAAAGTAAGAGTAGGAGATTTACAACTTTTATATGCTGCTATTAGTAAAGTACCCACTTCACCTGTTACACTATTAGTTTCACATTGGCTTAGTATATCTAGTCTTTAGGGACCAGTAGGATGTACTTCACTTATCACTCGTCTAGCCACTAATCTGCACTTACTAGAAAACTCATCGTTGGATTTCATAGAAGAATTAAGAACTTACCATGGCTATGACACATTTAGACAAGCTCGGATGTTAAAGAAAGAGGGGAATATAATGTATATGCTGTATGATGATAAAGGCAAGATTCGGTTACCTAAGCCGAACCATGGCCTCTACGCTTTGCAAAACTTTTTGATTGAGATTGCAGCAACACCAGTGAACCAGAGAACTCCACAGCGAGTGGCATCTGAAAGGATAACCACTCACCGAGAACGCACCTGGTATGGAGCTGACCCTGGACCAGAAGAAGCAGCGCACCTGCATTATTGCGATTACAATCCACGAGTCCTTCGAGACCCATGGGCTCGACATGCGCAACCACAAGAGCCAACAGAAGAGACATGGCCGGAGAGCCAAGATCACCAGTGGACAAACCCGCCTTTTCACACGGGCAGGTACTCCACTGATCCATATGGAGCTTCAGGATCCAGACCTCCGCCTCAATTTGATGCAGGACGATACTCTGACGCCTCCTACGCTTTCACGAATGACTACTATCAAGAGGCCGGTGCTTTCTTCACTCGTACCGACAACACCCTCCTCGACATCCAGAACACGCAAGCAGAACATGGAAGACTCCTGGAAGAGCAACAAAAATGGAACCAGGACCATGCCGCTGCAGTAGAAGAGCTGAGACAAGATACAACAACAATGAAAGACAACATCACAACCATGATGCGGTTCTGGAACATCGGGTAAGACCGACGTCAACATCCAGCTTGGGGGAGTTCCTAAATTTATCAAGTAAGTTTCTATTTGCTCTTCTTATTTATTCTATTCTGTCTTAGTATTTAATTTATCTTAAAAGAAAAAACTTAGAAAACCAAATAAATATTTTCTTGCTTTAATTCACTGCACTTTAATAAACATGAAAACAAAATAAAAAGAGTGTGTAGATAAGTGTGCTTTATTTTCCTGCTAAGTTTAATCTATAGAAAAAATAAAAAGACCAAAAAATATGCATGATGGAAATGATGAACAGTTTCTCTGTTTGCTTACTTACAAGTACCTAGCTTTTATATTAGAGTTCTTCCAGGAATTACTAAAACTAAAATTACTATCTTTGGGAAGCATAAAACTAAAGTCTAGGTAAGAGAAAGGCATGATATAAAGTTGAGCTACTGTTTATCTTGTTCCTACTACACTAAGTTCTGGAGATTTATTTTGAAAACTTACAAATCACATGATGAGTTCCTAGCATAACAAACTACCTACCACAGCCATACTTGCTATAACATCTTTTACTATATTTACATTGAGTTTGATCGAGCTGTGTGGACCCTTAGGAGCTTTTCATGTGGTTAAATTAAGATATTCACTTGCACACATCTACTACACCATTCATCATCAATCATTAAAATTGCTAAAAATATTATCACTCACTGTTCTAAGTATTGTTATTCTCTCTCTCTAAAAAGATTCAATGCAGAAGAGGCATGGGTTATGCAAAAATATACGAGGAAATAAAAAGGGGCAAGTGCCCGGAACCTCGATAAAGAAAGAAAAAAGAGTGAGACGAGAGGTAAAAATGGACAAGTGTCCGAAGTAGAATTAGGGGTACAAAGATGCCCACTTGAGCGGAAAAAATGGACAAGTGTCCGACAGTAGAATTAGGGGTATCTACTACCCACCTGAAAAAAAGAGAGAGAAAAAGAGATAGCCTATGTTCTCCCAAAGCAAAGATCAAAGAAGAGGAGAGATAGCAATATGAGGAGCAATGAGAACTAAGTTTTATAATCACTTATGCATTTTCACCATCACTATCATTTACTCCATCACACATGCACATCTTGATTTAATTATATGCTGAGTTCCTTTGGATCCATGGCTCGATTAGACAACATATGTATGAGCTGTTTTTCACTCCTATGAGCTCCACTTAAATATTTCATTAGCTATAGGTAAGTGATATCATGGTAAGGATCCACAAATACCACATATAGAGAGACTTGAGAGAATCATTGCTAGGAACTCTGAATTTTATTTTGAAAACTTATGAAAAACTCTAGAACAAAGGTGAAGTATATACAAGAGGGATAGTGCTTAACTTAACTATTTTGTCTTTCGATTACTTAAGATTTAAGTGTAGGTACTAAAACTCTATAACACTTCACTCTAATCTGGAAGAATTTTTATGTAAAAGCATGTGTGCCTGTCAGGAAATAAAACATCGAAGCAACTTCTGATTCGTCTAAGTTTAGCTATTTGCTCAGAGACGAGCAAAGGGTAAGCTTGGAGGAGTTTGTTGACGGTCCTTAAGTACTAAAATTAATAATCAAATAAACATGAAAAAGGATCAATATGAAACAAACATCTAGAATTAGGGTTTTATCTGATAGAATTCCACGAGTTTTGGTGTTTATCTATTTCTGCAGGGGTTTATAAGAAAATATGGAGAGAAGGCCCACATGTCATGTTTACAACGAGATAATTACGTGCCGCGCAATTTTCCTCAATCTAGAAGGATCCAGAAGCCACGGGAACGAACGGGACGCGATTCGGGCTCGGGGGCAGGGCGCCCGCCCACCCTCCTTGGGCGCCCGCCCTGGCCAGGAGTTGGATCAGGACTCTCTCTCGGGACAACGCTCCACCGACCTAAAGGATCAATCTAAACCATACAATCTATGTCAGTTTGATCCAATGGCTCACGTTCACTTGAGGGGACTATAAAACCAGACCCCCTGGCCCCTGGAGGAGAGGAGGAGAAATCATTATTCAGAGGTAGCCATCAAAGTTAGGGTTTAGATCTCTCTCCCACAGAGAATTAGAATTAGCTACTCCCTAATCCTTCAAGTTTAGAGGTTTGATTAGATAGCAATGAGAGAAGTATAGCACTACGCTCTGGATTCGGATCTTCAGTAATAAAGATTGGTATTATTCATATCTTTCTCTAATTCTATTGTTCTAATTGCATTATGTCTTTAATTATTATGTTCTTAGTTTGCTCTAGTTCAATATTTGATATAGTTCTAATTGATAATGAGTTTATGTATAAGTTTGCAAAGCGCTTAGCTCTTGACGCGAGGGAGTTAGGTGATAGATCACATATGAGCGTGGTGCTTAGATGTTATTTATCTGCAAATGTATCCTATTGGCCGAGTCGTGTGGTAGTTCGCGATAGTGACAGCTTCGTTGATTCTTATATAGTCCACCCTCCGTTGATAGGACAGGCAGAACCGATATTGTGGAGTAAGTCATGCGATGTTCTGATTTACTTTATCAATGTTCCTTATACATGAATGAAGAGTCTTTTATGCTATACATGATCTTGTAGATAACTAGAGTAGATTATGACTTAGTAGTTAGTAGATAACTTAGAATCCATTCTCTAGCTAATCTGACATCACCTACATATATGAGGAGTAGTCTATTTTCTAATCGCTGTGCTATCTACCCATGAACTTATACTTTATTATCATTATCTTTATGGTTTACCCCTTGCTAAAGTATGTGACTGTGTGACGAGTTTCTCATTAGTAATCATGTTCTTGCAAGTTTATCTCTAGTCTATGCCTTGATAGATTTTACCCCTTGATTTAATTCCATCTTCCTTAGTTCTCTTGAGCAAAATTATAAATAACGATACCTGGAATACTTATCCTGGTGAAATGCTACAATGAGGTGTTTTATCTGTGCGCATGCGGATAGAATAAATTATTTTCTAGAGAGCCTTTACATTTATAAATACCTTTGTACACTCTGGCGCCATGCTAGGGATGACAACCTAGTATCTAAGTGGTGTTAGCTAGTGTCAACAGCCCTCTTGTCATGTTGAACGCATGCCCAACATTTAGCTAGAAGGATAAGTCGTTCCGACCGCGAAGCCTGAGCACTATCCGGGCCGGGAATCGGCCCGATGTACGCGCTGTATTGGTGATGGTTGAGGAGAACGATGAGGGCGCGGCGCGCAACCTTGGTATACCTTGGATACCTCGGTCGCCGGAACGGTCCTCGGGTACGGGCGGTGCCTGTCGAACCCGCGAATTGGTCCTGGATAGTGCAATACGGTGATCTGTAGCTCACTTGATCAGTGAGTGTGGTTTGTGTGGGGAATAAACTCGCCAGCTGGTTAGAAATTGATTCGAATCGCCATCGCTCCTGGATAGTGAGCACTTGACATGAGCCCTGTCCTCGTAGTAAGCACTATGGAACACTTGGGTATAATGATGAATGGTTTTAAGAAATGCTATGATAAGGTACTATCATAACACTATACTTGGTTGTGATAGTGCAGGTGTAAACCTAGATATTAGGTAATGATACTTTCAACTTGAGCACATTAAAAGAAGAAAGATGTATGTAGTTATGATAATAGAATCTTGTGGTTTTGCAAAATGATCGTCAGCTACCCCACTATATAGCCTTCACGATCCTTGAAGAGTCTTTATTTTTAAGTTTATGATGGGTAAGTCTAGCTGAGTACCTTCTCGTACTCAGGGTTCTACTCCCATGTTGTTTTGCAGATGGTCAAATGTACTATGGTTATTGCATCCTCTGTCTATACCCAGCCATGGGTGATGACTAGACCAAGGGCGATGGTCACTCCGTCTTCTCTTTTGCTTTTGTGGGGATGACCAAATTATGGCACTATATCAGACTAAGTGTGTGTGTGTGGTACTTTCGAACTATGAAGCTTCTGCTACTTGAAGAACTTGGTTTGTAATAACCTTAAGCACTCCGATGTATTTTGTGAATGTTGTAATCTGGATGTATTTGTGGATGGCAACCTCTAAACTTATTACGATCTTGGCTGTGAACGATGTGTGGTTTGAAATCCTTCGAGATTTCACGGACTACCGGGATTATATGGGCTTAAGCATGATGGTTTGACTATGCAAATGGTCACTATTAGGCTTAATTTCTTATAATTTGGTCGGTTCTGTTACAGCTGGCATCGGAGCAAGGTTTAGTGAGTTACTGTTCATAAGTACGTTCTAAACAAAAATCTAAAACGGTTTAATAAAAGATTTTATTAATTAATCAATAATGATCAAGGTGTTAAAACCAAGTTTTGGGAACACTATCTAGTGTGCCATGGTCATATCCTTTATGCTCAGTTAAGGACTCTAAGGTGGCTAGTTAAGTACTGACTTGAGGGTAATGCATCATATTTTTATTTCATCGCTCATACAACGTGCAATAGTATGAGTGCCATTCATTTGAGTGGTAATGTATGGATCCATTTTTCCTCTACGCCACGGTAAGTGGGAGCTGTGAGAGCATGATCGGATACACTGCCGGTCTAGGGGAGTGTTGTTAGGTACTGTGTCATGCACACATGTTTTGGTGTGTCTTGGGAACAGTACCGCATGTTGGGAATTCCGTCCTGAGAGGCGGTGCCGTCATTAGGGCGATGATGTGGGTAGTGACACGTCATATGCATGGACAGGTGTCTGTGTATGTGGGGTGTATAGTTTTAAAACTCTTGTTTTGCACGATCAGGTGGGCTGAAATGAGTTTTCTGCAGGTACGCTAACCGCGTTCTCGCTTAGCACGTTAGTTACGTTATGAGAGAACGTTGTGTGCCACCGCATATACCGCTTAGTGTTAACTTCTGTTTCTAAGTTTGTGAGATCGAATGTTCGTGCATGCATCATGTTCATTTCATATCATTGCTTACTTTCCCCCTTAATTAATCTGTCCCAATTCTAAATAAAATAATTAAAGGTAATCCTCGCTCTTACCCAAAGTATTTTGTTTGCAGCAGATGGCACGCACTAGGCTCACCGCTCGCAAGTCCACTAGTGGGCGGGCCCCTCGCCATCCGTTGGCAGCTAGGAGCTCGCGACATAAGAGCAAGTTCCTGGAGGAGTTTGGGATGCCCACTTTGCTTTGGAGAGTGCTTAGCTCGATGGGGTATCCTGAAGGAAGGGAGCCTCGCTACTATTGGGATAAGGAGCCGCTTGGTGACGAGACCCTGGTGGGGATTGAGGCAGTTGTTCCTACCAGTGGAGGTGACCTCGCCTGGGGCGGCTGGGTGTACGAGTCCCGAGGTGTCACGCCTTTCCACGGTGCCAGCAGGGCAGCTTTCGCAGTTCTGAGGGACCTCATGGAGAGGTTTCCACAGGAGCTGGCCCACGCCTTCGCTGGGGTGTTTCCCCGGGGTGACCCCTACACTTCGGTGTGGGATCAGTCCGAGGTGAGCGCTCTAGAGAGGAGTGCGGATGAGGACCAGCACAGTGACAGCGCAGCTATGAGTGCTATGTACGCCTTGATGAAGACCTATGGAGGCCTAGAGCGTTGTTTGGGTCGCTTGTCCGGGTCTCTTCTCACTGTCCAGGATGAGAAGCGTCAGTTGCAGCGTGAGTTCGACTCTGAGGTGGAGAGACTACAGGCAGAGTTGGCCTGTGTGACCAGAGAGAGAGATCAGGCAGTCCAGAAGAACAGTGAGCTGAGTCAGTACCTGCTTACAGTGCGAGAGCAGAGGGATAGGGTGACTACCGCTCACAGGAACTGCGAGCGCATGCTAGTCCATGTGCTTGGACAGAGGAATGAAGCCTGGCACGAGGAGGACACTGTGAGGGCCCGACAGCTAGAGCTCGAGCAGCAGTTAGCCAATGCTGAGGAGTACAATGAGAACTTGCATGAAGAGATCCACCAACTGCATAACCAGCTCCACCCTCACCACCTACCTAGAGCAGCTGAGCTAGAATCTGAGGACGAGATGGACGTGGATCCCGGGATAGGAGCAGCTGCTAGTGGAGATGAGGATGAGGGGGCTCCGGCATGGACAGTGATCATAGCGAGTAGATGCTTGGGCTCTAGAGCTAGTCCTTCTTCTTTTGTGTTGTATGTTGCATGGCACGTCTTGTACTTTTGGATCTGGGTTATGTAAGACTTATGAGATGACGCTGAAAGTCCAGTATATGTATGCTGGCAATTTGGGATGTACGCGAAACTTGTGGCTTGAATGTTAAGTAATCTGTTGGTGATGTTGTGCGTAGATGATGAATTGTTGTACCTCTATTTATTGTGCGAATTTATTCCCTCAGTAAATTCAGTACGACATGATTCTACACATTTCTACCGTTGATGGCAACTCCTAACGATTGCTTATCATTGACGTATGCAGATGGTGCAAACACGTGGCGGGGGTAACAGCAATCCGGGTCTTGGAGCAGGTACATCCGGAGGTGGGGCTCAACGGAATGAGGACACAGCACCAACACCGCCACCACCACCGCCTCCTCCGTACACTGCGGAAGTGTTTTTCGCGCAGTTTCTGGGGAGCCAACACAACATGGAATAGATGCAGCGCAACATGGAAGAAGCTCTGCGCAACATAGCTGACAACTCCCGTCGTGGGGATAACCAGGGCGGCCGAGAAGTCAACCAGTACAGCTCATTCAAGGACTTCATGGATACCAAGCCACCAATTTTCAAAGAGGCTTTGGAACCACTCGAGGCAGATGAGTGGATCAACACCATGGAGCAGAAGTTTCTTCTTCTTTGGATGACCGAAGAACTCAAGGCTGAGTATGCGGCACATCAGTTGCAAGGACCCGCTGGAATTTGGTGGTCCCATCACCGTACCACCTACCCAGAGGGAACCCCAATCACCTAGAACCGCTTCACCACCGCTTTCTGGGGAAATTACATTCCTCCGGGTGTTGTTGAAATGAAGGTTGGGGAGTTCATGAGGCTGTCCTAGGGGACGAAATCTGTGAAGGAGTATCTACACGCTTTCAATAATCTCGCTCGCTATGCCCCTGAGTTTGTGAACACGAAGGCCAAGAAGATTGCTAGTTTCTAGAGAGGCTTGAATCCAAAGATGCTAAAGACCATGGCTACAGGAGCCAGGGCTACCTTCAATGCCTATATCACTAACTGCCTAACCCAAGAGAACAATAACAACAACTATAGTGCATCTAAGTCACGGAAGAGGGCTTTTGAAGACGGATCATCCCAGTCTAGGGCACCCGTGACAGGGCGACAGCAGTATCGTCCTCCTGCCCTAGGTGCTAGGTTCCGACCGCCGCAGAGGAGGAACACCGGGCATCCAACGCAGCAGAAGCTGTACAAGGTGGTGATAGCCCCTGCCAAGCCAAAGGCAATTCAAGCTGCAGCACCTGCAGCCAACAATGCGCCCAAGGGTCCATGCTATAACTGCCACAAGATGGGGCACTTTGCTAAGGAATGTCCCTACCCCAAGAGGCAGCAGCCAACCTATCCAGCTCGTGTGCATCATACCTCAATTGAGGAAATCCCGGAAGGAGAACCGGTAACAGCTGGTATGTTTCCTGTCAACCAACATCTTGCAGTCGTTTTGTTTGATTCTGGATCATCGCATTCATTCATGAGCCAAGCATTTGCACAAAAGCATGACCAGCCAGTTACAGAGTTGGGTTATGGCTATCGCATCAGCTCAGCCGGAACTGATGTGTTGACTAATAAAACAGTAACAGGAGTTACCATGGATATCAGTTGCCGGAGGTTTCGTGTAAACCTTGTGGTCATGCCAGGGCTGGTTTTGGATGTCATCATTGGAATGAACAAGATGACTGACCGGGGCGCGATTATAGATGCCGGGAATAGAACTCTTTCCCGTAGAGACCCGCAAGGGAAGGGTGTGCTTCAGGTCAAGCTACCCTGACGGTTAGACTTCGCCAGTCTTTCGTGTGCAGTACAGGTGGTTCCACTAGAACACATACCCGTGGTATGTGAGTTCCCTGATGTTTTTTTCCGAGGAATTACCAGGACTTCCCCCAGATATGGAGGTAGAGTTTGCAATCGAGTTAATACCAGGTACAACACCAATATCTAGAAGGCCGTACCGGATGCCACCAAACGAACTCGCTGAGTTGAAGAATCAACTCAAGGAGTTACTGGATAAAGGGTTCATCCAGCCAAGTTTGTCGGAATGGGTTGTCCAGCGTTGTTTGTGAAAAAGATGGATCAGTCGTTGCGCATGTGCGTGGACTATCATCCACTCAATGCAGTGACAATCAAGAATAAGTATCCCTTGCCAAGGATCGATATCTTATTTGATCAGTTGTCCATGGCAAAAGTGTTTTCCAAGATATACTTGAGGTCTGGGTATCACCAAATCAGGATCCGTCCGCAAGACATCCCGAAGACTGCTTTTTCCACCAGATATGTGTTGTATGAGTACCTTGTCATGTCCTTTGGGTTAACAAATGCTCCTGCATACTTCATGTATCTGATGAATTCAGTCTTTATGCCAGAATTGGATAAGTTTGTTATGGTGTTTATCGATGATATCCTGGTTTATTCAGAAAATGAGCAAGACCACGCCGAGCATCTGAGAATTGTGTTAACACGATTATGAGAGCATTAGTTATATGCCAAGTTCAGCAAGTGTGAGTTCTGGTTGAAGAAAGTTCCTTTCCTAGGGCACATTCTGTCTGAAGAAGGGATTGCTGTGGATCCGTCAAAAGTGCAAGAGGTCATGGACTGGAAGGCACCAACTTCTGTCTCGGTAGTTAGAAGTTTTCTTGGTCTGGCCGGGTATTATCATTGATTCATACCTAACTTCTCCAAGATTGCTAAGCCAATGACAAGTTTGCTACAAAAGGATCATAAGTTTGTCTGGACGGGAGGGTGTGAGTTAGCCTTCCGCACCCTGCGAAAGTTGCTAACCACTGCTCCCGTTCTGGCACAACCCAATATAGAGAGGCCTTTTGATGTGTTTTGTGACGCATCGAAGAGTGGCTTGGGGTGTGTGTTGATGCAAGATGGCAGGGTGATAGCTTATGCTTCCCGACAGTTGAGAAAGCACGAAGTCAACTACCCAACTCACGACATCGAGTTAGCAGCAGTAGTGCACGCTTTGAAGATTTGGAGACACTATCTGCTGGGGAATAAGTGTCACATTTATACCGATCATAAGAGTTTGAAGTACATCTTCACTCAGCCTGAGCTGAATATGAGGCAACGACGGTGGTTAGAGTTAATCAAGGACTATGATCTGGAAGTTCATTATCATCCAGGCAAAGCTAATGTAGTAGCAGATGCATTGAGCCGTAAACCGCACTATCAAGTGGTTCAACCGTTGTTTGAAGATGGGTTCAATCTCATGCATCCTGAGGTCTTATGTCACATACAACTCAGTTGTTCACTCGAGAGTCAAGTCATTGAAGGTCAGAAAACAGACAAGGGTATTTTCCACATCAAGGAGAAGATCAAAGATGACCCAAAGACTCAATTTCGAGTTGATGAAAAAGGGGTACTGTGGTTTCAACATCGGTTAGTAGTTACGAAAGATCGTGAATTGAAGAATCGCATCATGGATGAAGCCCATCTCTCTAAGCTTTCTATTCATGCTGGCAGTAGTAAAATGTATCAAGACTTAAGACCCCACTTTTGGTGGACCAAGATGAAGAAAGAAATAGCCGCATATGTAGCCCGTTGTGACACGTGTTGCAGAGTTAAGGCCATCCACATGAAGCCTGCAGGTCTGTTGCAACCGTTATCAATTCCAGAGTGAAAATGGGAAGAGGTCAGTATGGACTTTATCACGGGTCTACCAACGACAAGGAAGGGGAATGACTCGATTTGGGTAATCATAGATCGATTGACCAAATCGGCCCATTTCGTTCCTGTGAAGACTCGTTACCGACCTCCTGAGTATGCCGATATATATATGGCTGAGATTGTCAAGTTGCATGGTATTCCCAAAACCATCATGTCGGATAGAGGACCGCAGTTCACCGCTCACTTCTGGGAGCGAATGCATAAGAGTTTGGGGACCAGTCTGATAAGAAGCACGGCGTATCATCCCCAGACTTCAGGTCAAACCGAGAGGTTAAATCAAGTGCTAGAAGATAAGCTGAGGGCCTGTGTGCTATCATCCAAGGGATCATGGGAATCATGGTTACCTCTGGCTGAATTCTCATACAATAACAGCTATCAAGAAAGTATCAAGATGGCTCCGTTCGAAGCTTTGTATGGTCGAAGATGTAGAACTCCATTAAACTGGGTTGAACCTGGTGAGAGAAGATACTATGGTATCGACTTTGTGAATGAAGCTGAGAAAAAGGTGCAGATCATACAGCAGCATATGCAAGCAGCACAATCCCGACAAAAGAGTTATGCTGATAAGAGGCGAAGGGCACTTGAATTCAACATAGGTGACTATGTGTACCTCAAGGTTACGCCAATGAAGAAAGTTCAACGTTTCCGAGTTCGAAGCAAGCTTGCACCCAGATATGTGGGACCGTATCAAATACTGGAGAGAAAAGGCCCAGTGGCCTACAAGATTCAGTTACCTGAAGAGTTGGGTTCGATCTTTCCGGTCTTCCATGTATCGCAACTACGGAAATGTTTGAAAGTGCCTGAACAAAAGGATTGAACCTCGAGGAATCAAAATAAAAGCAGACTTAGAGTATAAAGAACAGCCAGTGAAAATTGTGGATGCCAAGGAACGAGTAACCCGAAACAAAGTCGTCAGAACCTACAAGGTGGTGTGGAGTCATCATGACGATCGGGATGCCACCTGGGAAACTGAGGATTATCTCAAAACAATTTATCCAAAATTTCATAAGAAATGGTTAGTAACCGAAATCTCGGGATGAGATTTCCCTAAGGGGGGAAGGGCTGTAACACCCTAGGTGTTAAGCATGCACTTGGCACTTATCAAAGCAATGAATGAGCATTCTCATCAAGCATAGCATCATGAGCATGTCATTCATCCCAAAATATGATTTTATGTGCTTTATTACATGTGCTTTAAATATGCTAAAAATATGATGCTTGCTTCTAAAATTATGAAATATTCAAAATAGGTTGATTTATGGGTAAGAAGAATTAAGAATATTTTTGTGCAATTTTTGGAGCTATAGAATTTGAGAAATGGAATTTATACAAAATTCCCAAAATGAATTTATTTAAAAACCTAGAACTAGTTTTAATTTGTAATTCAAATTCTATTGGGAATTTGGTCTTGCTTATTAAAACAAAGTTGTAGGGTTTTTGTTTTGGAACAATGTTGCTTTTGGGAGCAAGAGGTCAAAATGATTTTAAATTGGTCCAAATGAATTTAGAAAAGAATTTGAGAAAAGAAATTAAAAAAATGGAAAAGGGGGCAGGCGCTACCGGGCCAACCCCGCCCCCCTTTCGGCCCAGCGAGCGGCCCGGCCAGCTTCCCCCTCCCCCTCTCTCCCGCGCGCGCGGCGCCCGCCCTGTCCTAGCCAGCGTCGGCCACGTGGCGGCCGTACGCCGGCGAGGAGCGCGCCGCGGCCGGCCACCTACACCCCCCCTAGTCGGGACGCCGGCTCGGGCTCCCAGGCCATTCCATCCATCCTCTCGCCCGCGCCCCTCTCCCACCTCCCTCCGCTCGCGCAGCGCGGCCGCAGCAACTCCGCCGCAGCGCCATCGCCGGAGCTGCTCCGCTGCTCACCGCCGGCCACTCTAGTGCCCCAACCTCGACGCCGAAACCACCAGAGCGCTCGCCGTAGTCGCGGTAAGCTCATGCGAACGTTCTATCGAGGTGAGAGCCCGTCGAGCGCCGTGAATCGCTCGCCGGAGTTACCCCGAGCTCGCTGGAGTGCTCCGCCACGACGGATCTTGCCGTTTCCTACCTCTTTTCGCTGGTTCTTGGCTGCGCTAGGTCGGTAGGGTGGTGAGGAAGCTCGAAGAGTCGTTTGCGCACGCTCTACTGCGCCGGAGCGGCCTGGCCACGGCGAGCAGTGCCGCCGTGCCGCCATGCATGCTCGTCGGAGGTGCTCCGGCCATCCTCCGGTCAATCCGAGGGTACCGCTGGGTGCGCCTCGCTGTGGGGAGCATGATGGTGCTCACCCCGTGGCCGGGGACCTCACCGCCGGCGAGATCTGCTCGTCGGAGGTGCACTCCCTCTCGGTCTCGCTGACCAGTGGGGTCAGAGGCCCACTGTCAGTCACAGGGGGACTGTGTTGGGTGTGGATCCGTGTGTGTTTAGCCTTTTGCGTCGGTTTTCTTAAATAAATGTTTTCCAGAAATTGATTCAAAACTTGTAAAATTCATATCTTGAGTTCTACAGCTCCAAATTTGATGAAATAAATTTTGGTGTGCTCTATATTTTCAGATCTACAGCTTGATGTAATTGCATGTCATATTTGAGTAACTTTTCTGTATGAATATATTTAATCTATGTTTTTGCTAAACTTGGTAAATGCATAGTAATTAAAATATGGTTCGGAAAAATGTGAAACTTGATTTGTTGGCTCTGCATGTATGTTAACTCACTGGAAAAATATTGCTATACATTATTTGGTGTATAAATGAATTTATGGTAACTTAAATGCTTGCATGGCAGTGGTTTATGAATTTTACTAATTAATTGGATCATTGAATCAGTCTGTAAATTTTTGTGGATGTTTCTTAGGATATTAGACAAATTGTAAAAATATGAAATCTGCTGTTTGACACTTATACCACAGTAGAGTAATTGTACTTGTCCTTATTAATTAATCTTGTGATTTTTGTAGCTCAAAATAAGTATTCAAAAATTATGGAAAAAAGTTTACAGTAGACTTTATGCTTGACTGGTAGTCTCCTGTAATTTTTGTGGCATTTATTGATGAACAGAACTGCATGCAAATTTTGATGGGCCTAGAAATGAATAAATAATTTATGATTGTTGTATATAGGTTGAATAGAATAAGAATGGGTTTGGTGTATCTTTGAAGCAACTTGTGGGTTGCTGGTTACACTTGAAAAATAATTGTAGAAGAGAATGCAATAAATGTTTAATTCAATTACCTACTCTTGAATGATGTTGACTACCTTGTAGAGAGCATGACTAGTTAAATCGCCTATGCATCATGTCATGATCCTTTGGTACCTTCATACAAGCATCGACTCGGGCATCTCGCACTCCACTCATGAGCACACATGCATCATACAGGCTCGCAGGAGAACGAGGTGGGACCCGAAGAACCAGAGGAGATTCAGGAGCATGAACCTCCGGAAGCACAGGAGTCCGGAGAGGAACTACAGGAGTGTCCAGATCACCGACCCAGCACGTTTGAGAAAGGCAAGCCCAGAGCATTCTAAGTCTCCCTATTCTCGCTAACTTACAGGATATACTATGCTTGTTCTACTATATTGCACTTAAGTGATAGGAGTTGGTTGATACCGTTGATGCATTGGTACTCCTTGATATCAACCCTCGTTTATCTACCTTGTCCTATGTAGATAGGCGCGGAGTCTATGCTTAGCTTGCTTAGTCCGGTAGAAGTCAGGTGATTTCCTGTCACCTGCGAGATATAGGTGGAGCCCTGCCTGTTTGAGCAGTGGTTGCTTTGTGGAAAGGAATAACCAAGTGCGGAATGGAATTGGAGACCGGGCAGGGTCTTATGGTGGGTTGACCATAGTGCCCCTGTCTGTGTCGATTAAGGACCGATCGTTGACGGCCCTCTTGTCATGTTGAACGCATGCCCCACATTTAGCTGGAAGGATAAGTCGTTCCATCCGCGAAGCCTGAGCACTATCCGGGCCGGGAATCGGCCCGATGTACGCGGTGTATTGGTGATGGTTGAGGAGAACGACGAGGGCACGGCGCGCAACCTTGGTATACCTTGGATACCTCGGTCGCCGGAACGGTCCTCGGGTACGGGCGGTGCCTGTCGAACCCGCGAATTGGTCCTAGATAGTGCAATACGGTGATCTGTAGCTCACTTGATCAGTGAGTGTGGTTTGTGTGGGCAATAAACTCGCCAGCTGGTTAGAAACCGATTCGAATCGCCATCGCTCCTGGATAGTGAGCACTTGACATGAGCCCTGTCCTCGTAGTAAGGACTATGGAACACTTGGGTATAATGATGAATGGTTTTAAGAAATGCTATGATAAGGTACTATCATAACACTATACTTGCTTGTGATAGTGCAGGTGCAAACCTAGATATTAGGTAATGATACTTTCAACTTGAGCACATTAAAAGAAGAAAGATGTATGTATTTATGATAATAGAATCCTACGGTTTTGCAAAATGATCGTCAGCTACACCACTATATAGCCTTCATGATCCTTGAAGAGTCTTTATTTTTATGTTTATGACGGGTAAGTCTAGCTGAGTACCTTCTCGTACTCAGGGTTCTTGTGGCAGAACCCCCTAAGTGTTTGGGCCCACCGGCACCTGCCATTGTCCTAAGGACCTCTGACGGTGATGCCGGGAGTCCTCCCACTTTAGAAGTCCGATGAGCCTTACTGTGCGCTCATTCCACTGCTACCTGTGGCGTACCAAGCTGACTCGTCCTGACCACTGATAATGGTCAAACAACGAGAACTGTTTCTTCTCGCCCTTACAGGATAGCAAGTGGCCACCTTAACACCAGGATCATTCGTTGCGAAGATAAAGCAGTAACTCAACGACACAAGACCAAAATAGTATTTCAGAGTGAAACAGCGGAAGTATTACATAACATAATTTACAAAAGGAGTTCTTCCAAATAGTAGAGTGTTATTACAAGCCTGGTCCAACGGAGCAACTTAAACTTTAGTAGAGACAAAACAAATTTACAGACCCTGCCCATGGGCCACGCTCACTCTTCTTCGTCGTCAACCTCGACGACGGTCACACAACAGGGTCCGAAACAAGTCGGCTCCTGAACTTCACCTGCAACAGGGGTATTGAAACCCTGAGTACGGGAGTACTCAACAAGACTTATCCGACGGGAAAAGAGGAGAATTTAGGGATGCAGGCTTAGGGTAGACAAGGGGTGGCTGAGCAAGGAGCCAAATGTTTTGCGGAAAAGCTTACTAGTAGTGCATCCTTATTTTCAAGTTTTACCCTGAATTCCTCCCTCGCAGAGGCAGAAGAATTCGAGGATAGTCTAACTAGTTGTTTCCCACAGATGAATCCGTGAGTTCCTAACCCTATCATTAAGTATTATTTATTGATGGTCATAGCTTCATGTCGCTATGAGTCCGGGAATTGGGATCCGAACCTCATGAGACATTTTTCCTTTTCTCATTTTATCACTTAGTTGCATATTTAACTACGATGAGGGTCGAAGGAATTGAGTCTCCCAATCGGGGAGCAACGACGATTCGAATCGCTTAGCAATCCAGCTGGAGTTCCTAACCACCCGACATATGTAGAACCAAATCTTGCATATATCAACCCAAATCGAGCTCTCCCCAAATTTGACCAGGTTCGCGGCACCCGAGAGCACAGTACTCCACCATCCTACAGCCGATCTAGATGTTTTCCGGTCATCTCAGATCCGTAAGGTGGGTACACACTACTCTCGCCATCTTTCCACTCCCAGTGCGCGAGTAGCTGTTCGCGTCGAGGGATCACAAGACCGGGCTTACCAAAGGCAAGTGGCTAGTACTATAAATTCTCAACCCAGCAGGCCATCAACGGACCGGTCCTTAACCGACACAGTTGGAGACACTACTTTAAGACTCCATTCTTAAAGCAAGTCCTCCGACCGGTCTCAAGTTGAAATATCATTGGCCATAAGTGTATCCCACAACAACCCTTCAAACTTTCTTGTTTGAAAACCTATCTAGTAGCAGGGCTAAGCATCGCTACGCAGTTTTAAAATAAAACAGGTGTCAAGGACAGGATATAGATATCAAGGTAGTAAATGCAGCAAGTAGGTTAACCCAATTCTCAACTACTTAATGCAGCATTTTCAATTCATAAGTGATAAAAGATTTAAAACACCCAAGGAGGGGTTAATGCATCCGGGGCTTGCCTTGGTTGCAGGGCAGAGAGGGACCCTCGGAGACTTCCCAAGTCTCGGATCCGACTTCCTCGAACGGAGCACCGACCTCAGGGTTCGGTTCAACGGGCGCTCCTTCGGTCACGGACACTATACGCAAAATGATGAATGCTTATGATATGCGTATGGCAATTATGCAAGATGGACCGAATTAAGTACGATTTGCCTATTTAATGCAATACAGAATTGTCACTAAATAAAGTTGTTTAATAACTTAATATTTTTACCCAAGAGGTTTCATCTGTAAACTAAGACTTTACTTAATTCATAATTATCTTACATTAGGTAATTATTAAACCTATTTACCTTAATTAACTCTTAATTAATTACTAATGACAGTAATTAAGCATTAAGGCAAAATAATAATTAAATGCCAAGGGTCATTAGGGTTAATGACCTCAGGTCATCACACAATCCCAAAATCACTCAACCCTAATCATGAGAATTTAATTAATTATTATTTAATGGTTTTGGAATTATTACTTAAGTACTAAATAAGGGTTTATTAGTATTCTAATCAAACATTATCCAAATGTCATCAAATTTTGTGTGGAGCCAGGGAATAATATTCAGAGGCTCCCCACAATTTTTGGTGATTTTTGGACATACAAATAAATTATTAAAATTCCTAGAAGTTTTATTCATTAATTAAAAGAGCAAATTTTTATAGACATGCAAACTACCAGAAAACAGAATCCACCATTTTTCTTGTGTTCTACCCACCTTATGGAACCTATACAAAAACTTTCATCATTTTTGGATTAGCACCTGATTTATTACACAATTTCAAACATCAAGCAATTTTAATCAAAAAAGGAAAAGAAAAGCAACACTGTGCAGTGGGCCGTCTGGAAACTGGGCCGCAGGCCGGCCCACACGCGCTCGGCCCGCACCCGCTCTGCGCGCGTCGCCCCTCCTCTCACGTGGACACTGACGAGCGGGCCCCGCTCGTCAGTTCCATCTCCCTCGCACCCGGCGGCCCTGCCGCGCTCCCGGTCGCCGCTGGCGAGGTTCAAGCCCCACACCAGGGTGCGCATCAGTTGCGCTTCGACCTTGCGACCCCATAGGTACAACTCGAGGACACTCTACCGTTCTCCTCCTTCCTCGGCCACGCGAATGGCGGGCGGCCACCCTGGCCGGCCGTAGACCGGTCCTCGGGGCTTGGTAGAGCACAAACCAATAGGTTCGGGAGGGCCAGGAAGGAATGGGGATCATGGTGCTCACACCACCACGGCGGAAGACACAACCGAGAAGCTTGGCGACGGTGGCCGTGCAGTCGGGCGGCGCCCCGGCTCCGGTGAGGTCGTCTCGGTGGCCCTGTTCACGTCCAAGGAGGGAAAACGAGCGCATGAGCACTGGGGAAACAAGAAGAGCTCGAAACGACCGCCTTCAAGGCGTGGTACCGACTGGAGCAGCGGGTCCACGTGAAGGATCCCTCGGCGGCGACCCTGGCCGGAGTTGGAGAAGAGCGGCTCGGGAAAGGGCTCTGGTGGGTTAGCGCTTGCGCTTGGGGGCGCAATCGGTGGCTGGGTTCAAGGCGGAGTCGCTGGGGTGCTCACTTCGCGTGGAAAGGCAACGAGGAGGACGAATTTTGGCGGCGGATGGTGGTGGTCGGCGGCGAGGTTCAAAGGAAGGAAAAGAAACACTCCGGCCGTCCGAGGTCTTATCCAAGCGGCGGAGCAGGGGATGTGGATGAGGCCGTCCGCGCGAAGCACAGCAGCAAGCAGCTGCGTGGCCAGCTGCGTGGCGTCGCGCGCGGAGGCGGCGCCTGCCCGCCCTGCCACCGGGGTGGACGAGCTCGTGATCCCCTGGATCACTGTAGCTCCCCCTTATCTCCTCTCTTTTGTCCCCTTGCGAAAATCAGCCAAACTTTGAACTAAACTCCAAATTCCACCAAAACAAAAATTGTGCCAAATTTTATAAGCTACAAAACCTATTTAAGAGTCCAGAACTAATTTTGAGTGTAACAGGGTGAATTTGACCAAACAGTTTGAAAATCAAACTCAAATCAAAGAAATTCCAAATTTTTGAATTGGGGCAAAATAGAATTTCCAAAATTACTTGTGATTTTGTATAATAACTTGAAAAACTCCCAACATGAAAGTTGCTCAACTTTTTGTGCTCTACAACTTTCATGTTGACCATTTTTCAAAATTCCAAATGGATTTTGAATTGGGGGTTTAAGTTGGAAAAGAGGACACTTTCTGGAAATCTGTATTTTCAAAATTACTTTGAATTTTGCATTGAAACTTCAAAAACTCAAAACACCAAAGTTGTACATCTTGCCAAGATCTACAACTTTGCTTTTGAACTCAACCTCAAATTTTTCTTAGTTTTTGAATTAAACAAAAAGGGGCAATTCTAGGATCCAGAAATCAGGGTTTTCCCCCCCTTAGCTTTTCGGAAAACTTCCACCCTAGGGTTTTAGCAACCACACAAGCAACAACACATCACAGAAGCCCACTCTACTTCCCTAAGCTCAAGCAACCAAAGTAAACTTATTTTAGGTTGATGCATACTAATGTGCTTTAACAATTATGCTTTGCAATGCTTATGATGACATGATCCGTTTTTAGTAACCGTAACATCAGGGATGTTACAGCCCTTCCCCCTTAAAGAAATCTCGTCCCCGAGATTTAAAACCTTAGGGTAAGTAATGGAAAAGGAAATTTGTCAAAACTCTTTCATCTTCAACTTTTCCATAAGGCAAGGAGTTGGGGAAAAAAAACTTCATTATATGCATATATGTACATTAAGTACATGGCTTTGGTGACTCTTTTTCCTTACTGGAGTACATTCTCGGTTTATCATATATTGTCCTGAAGAGAAGCATGGAATTCAGGAAAATTCTCTAGCAAGTAATCTTCAGATTCCCAGGTGGCTTCCTCCTCAGAGTGTTGGCTCCATTGTACTTTATACCATTTAGTGGTTGTCCTTCGAGTAACTCTAGCTTTTTGATCCAGTACTCGGATAGGATATTCCGAATAAGTTAGATCTGGTTCAAGCTTTACATCTTCAATATCTTGAACTCGATCTGGTACCCGAAGACACTTTTTCAGTTGAGACACATGGAACACATTATGTACCCCGGATAATCGTTCGGGCAGTTTAAGGCGGTAAGCGACTTGCCCACATCGGTCAATAATTGGAAATGGACCAATGTAACGAGGCGCTAACTTGCCTTTAACACCAAAACGATTTACTCCTTTCATTGGGGATACTTTCAAATACACATGATCACCTTTGGCGAACTTCAATGGTCGACGTCTTTTATCAGCGTAACTTTTCTGTCGGGACTGAGCAACTTTCAAATTATTTTGAATTTGTTTCACTTTGTTCTCAGTCTCTTTCACTAAGTCAACTCCGAAGAACCATCTTTCTCCAGGTTCTGACCAGTGTAATGGAGTTCGACATCGGCGACCATACAGTGCCTCAAAGGGAGCCATTTTGATACTCTCTTGATAGCTATTATTGTAGGAAAATTCTGCTAGAGGCAAGCAGTCATCCCACTTATCTGGAAAATTCAGGGCACAAGATCTTAATAGATCTTCTAGGGTTTGATTTACCCTTTCCGTTTGCCCACCAGTTTGAGGGTGGTAGGCTGTGCTGTATAAAAGCTTAGTGCCCAAGGACTCATGTAAACATTTCCAGAATTGGGAGACAAATTGTGTGCCTCTATCTGACACTATTGTCTTTGGCACTCCATGCAGACTTAGGATACGGTCGAAATAAATCTTAGCATAGGTGGAGGCAGGATACAATAACTTTACCGGCAGAAAATGTGCTGTTTTGGTGAGACGATCTACTATGACCCAAATGGAATCAAAGCCCTTGGCCGTTTTGGGCAATCCTACTATGAAATCCATACTTATGTCATCCCATTTCCATGCGGGGATAGGCAAAGGTTGCAACTCCCCAGCGGATTTGAGATGAATGGCTTTGACTTTTCGACAGGTGTCACACTGGGCCACATAGCGAGCTATTTCTATCTTCATTTTTGTCCACCAAAACCTTTGCTTCAGGTCCTGATACATCTTATTGCTCCCCGGATGAATAGAATACCTCGTGATATGAGCTTCATCCAGGATTTGCTGACGTAGCTCAGGTACCTTGGGAACCACTAACCGGTTCTTGAACCAGATTACTCCCGCCTCATCCACCTTAAAGTCTGTGAGTGCTCTATTAGAAATCTTCTCTTTAAGATGTCTCATGCCTTTGTTTTCTTTTTGTGCCTTTATGATTTGAGCCTCGAGATTGAAATCAATCTTTAAATTGGAAAGGCTTCCTTGGGAAATCATTTCTATTCCCAAGTTCTCTAGCTCTTGGCACAAAGTTATATCCCTAGGCTTCACTGTTAAGCAATTACAGTGAGCCTTACGACTGAGGGCATCCGCTACTACATTTGCCTTGCCAGGGTGATAATGCACCTCAAGGTCGTAATCTTTAATTAGTTCTAGCCACCTTCGCTGGCGCATATTAAGCTCAGCTTGAGTAAAGATATACTTCAAGCTTTTGTGATCTGTATATAGATGACATGTGTTTCCCAACAAATAATGACGCCAGATCTTCAATGCATGTACCACGGCGGCTAGTTCGAGATCATGGGTCGGGTAATTCTCTTCATGAGGTTTGAGTTGTCTGGAAGCATATGCAATTACGCGACCCTCCTGCATCAGCACACAGCCTAACCCGATTCCTGATGCGTCACAATATACATCAAAGGGTTTTTCAATATCTGGCTGGGCTAAGACAGGTGCAGTTGTCAACAACTTTTTTCAGAGTCTGAAAAGCCTGCTCACATTGGGGTGACCAAACAAATTTTGTTTGACTTTTGAGCAAGGTTGTGATTGGTTTGGCGACTCTGGAAAAGTCTGGGATAAAACGACGGTAATATCCCGCCATGCCCAGAAAACTACGGACCTCATGTACCGTAGTCGGGGGTTTCCACTTCAACACATCTTCTACCTTGCCTGGGTCTACAGCGACTCCTTCCGCTGATAATACATGACCCAGGAAATGAACTTTGTCCAGCCAGAACTCACATTTGCTGAACTTGGCATAAAGCTGGTGCTCCCTGAGACGGGTCAGCACGATTCTCAAGTGTTCAGCATGCTCCTTCTTAGTTTTGGAGTAAATCAAGATGTCATCGATAAAGACGACCACAAATTTGTCTAGTTCTGGCATGAAGACAGAGTTCATCAGGTACATAAAATGGGCCGGTGCGTTAGTCAACCCAAAGGACATCACCAAGTATTCATACAACCCGTAACGGGTTGTGAAAGCAGTCTTGGGCACATCTTCCGGCCTAATTTTAATTTGGTGGTACCCTGATCTCAAATCAATCTTTGAGAACACCTTGGCCCCAGCTAACTGGTCAAACAATAAGTCAATACGGGGCAATGGGTACTTGTTCTTAATCGTCACCTCATTTAGAGGACGATAGTCGACGCACAGCCTTAATGTCTGATCTTTCTTCTTCACAAACAAGGCTGGGCAACCCCATGGAGAAGAACTGGGCTGAATAAAACCCTTCTGTAACAATTCTTGTAATTGGGTTTTTAATTCGGCCAGCTCTTTCGGTGCCATTCTGTAGGCCCTTCGAGATATTGGGGCCGTTCCCGGTTTCAATTCTATACTGAATTGTACATCCCGGTCCGGAGGCAGACCTGGTAAGTCTTCAGGAAATACATCCGGGAAATCTCGAACTACCGGGATATCTTTAACTTCAGACACATTAGCGGCATGAACTTGCCCAATTGTCCGTTTGGGAGTAACTAGTTGGATTAGCACATAAGAACTCTCATTGGGCAATGGGATTTTAATGGTTCGGTGCAAAGTGTCTAGCACAACCCCTCGTTGCGCCATCCAGTTCATGCCTAAGATGACATCAATTTCTTGGTCCTTAAGAACAATCATACTAGTAGGAAAATTGTGCCCACCAAATTCGATGGGTACTTGGTGAACCATTTCTTTAGACATCAGCCGTCCTCCTGGCGACTGTATATAAAAATGATCTCGTGTTTCCCCAATGGGTATGCCATGTTTTAACACAAAGGTGCGATTTATAAATGTATGGGATGCACCAGAGTCAAAGAGCATTAAAGCAGGATGCTTTGCAACAGGAAACGTACCCATCATCACTGGTTCACCCTCTGGAATTGTCTCCACTTCAGTATGGAAGACTTGCCCTGTCTTCTTTACCGGTCTACCTTTCTGTACCTGTTGCCCTTTTTGAACTCCAGTTCGGAACTGACCCGACTGGAGTTGGCCCATAGGTGGCCTGGGAAAGGTAGGGTTGGTTTGACGAGGAAAAGGGTACTCTTTAGAGAAATGCCCAGGTTTACCACAATTGAAGCAAGGGTAATTGTGGCTGGGCGGAGCAGTAGGGCGAACACCCGGGGCGTTCGGCTGGCGTGGTGCAAAAGCAATGGCAGTAGGTCGAGAATATACCTGCTGCCCAGGTCTGTACTGTGGAGGGGAGAAAGGACCACGATAAGGTATCGGCGTTTGGAAACGTCCGTGGCCTTGTGGATGATAAATGACCCTCTGGCGCTTTTGACCGCGACCAGAGAAAGAAGAGGAAGCAGCCTTCTTCTTGGCTTCCTTATGTTTCCTATTCTTTTCCTCTGAGGCGATAGCAATATTTACCGCCTCATAGAAAGTAGCATTTTGGCATGTGGTCATCATGGTCTGAAGTTTAGTATTTAGGCCACGCATGAAACAGGCTTTCCTCTTTCTGTCAGTGTTCACATGATCCGTGGCATATTGAGAAAGATGATTGAACCTTGCCACGTATTCCATAACACTCTTGTCGCCTTGCTGCAAGGCGAGAAACTCTTCGGCCTTCATGGCCATGAGCCCTTCGGGGATGTAGTGGGCACGAAACGCGTCCCTAAACTCGGTCCAGGTAACTTGGTGTCCGGGAGCTTGAATAGCTAAGAAGTTCTCCCACCATGCACCTGCAGCTCCCCGAAGCTGCTGGGCTGCAAATAAGGGTTTCTGAGTTTCTGAACACTGAATTAAACTGAACTTATGCTCCATAGTTCGGAGCCAGTCATCCGCTTCTAAAGGCTCATCGGCCTTAGTGAACACCGGGGGCCTGGTCTCGGTAAAATCTACATACCGAGCCTCTCCATCCCCGTTGCGCGGTGCCCTGAAGTTTGAAGCAGGGTGTGTTTGACGCTGTGCTAGCTCGCGCAGCAAGCGAGCATTGTCAGTAGTGGCACTTAGCAGGACAGCAATGGCGTCAGCCAAAGAAGGTGGAGCAGGTGGAGGGTTGGGGATATCATCCCCTCCCTGGGATGTCCCAGCTCCATCGGATCCGCGAGTACGCATCGGCATCTGTTACAAAAATCGTAGATACCTGTTACCACGTAGAATTCATAACACAGAACATATCTTACATTCACTTATTAAACATTAGTTAGATACACACCAAGAGTAAACAAGTTCAACTTCTCAAACCGAAAGAAAACTTATATTACAAACCCGAACCCCACTACGGCAAGCTAAGACCCCTACAACGACGTTGCCCTCGGTTTCACCGAACTAATCGGTGTGGCCAGAGCTGTAGCCCGGGTCGTCGTTGCCATCATCTTGATTACCCCCTGGGTTGTGATCATCGGGGTCGGACTCCTCTTCACCACTGAGGCCGGGATCGGGTTCTCCATCGTCTGCCAACTCGCCATCCGTATCCATTTCTCCTTCGCCGGGAGGTGGGTGGAGTTGATGATACAGATCAAATGCAATATCACGATATTGCATAGCCATATCATTGACTGTATCTAAGTGATATGCCAGCTCCAGTTTCTCCAGCTGGAGCTGGTCCTCTCGTTGCCACGCGACATCCCGTTGTGCGGTGACCGTGGCCGCCATCTTCACATACAAATCCTTGAGATACTTTGCCTTGCCCAACTTTGCGTTCATCCTAGTTAGCTCATGCCTATGGGTGCTCCTAGCTTCTTCCTCTCGGGCAATGGCTGCATTCCGCTCCTCCACCATCCGGGACAACATAGCTTCACAGTTTTCCGTAGCTTGTTTTTCTTTGGCCAGTTGAGCTTTGAGTTTGCCAATCTCCATAACATTGTACTTCTCTCTCTCATCACCTCAGTCAACTCGGCGGACAGCCTGTCCACCTCCTGCTGAGGCGGGGTACGGCTACTACTGGCTTGATCACTGCGTGGAGCTAGCTGATGTCGGGGAACTCCTTTTGGACCGGTCCGCTTACGCGGGGTCTGCTTCTGACGAGCCATCCTGTAGAGGGTAAGTTTAGATTAGTAAGAGAGACCTTAAAGGTTAGCAAGAATAGGATTGATTCTATTCGCCCAACCCAACAAGGAGGAAGGAACTTAACCAGTTAATACATTATGATGCATGCACGAACTTACGATTCCTACTAACAATTCGTAACGATATTACATTAGCTTTTACAACATAGGGCAATACTTTAGGTTGCTCCTCCAAACCACTTCAAAAATTCTAAGAAAGCCTATAGACAGGGGTAGATTAGGACTAAGCACTTGGACTCAAAATAGGCAAGTTCATAAGATTAGTTCCAAACGAATTTTTGAAGTTTTTCAAAGTTTCAGCCGTCATCTTAGCAACGAATGCTCTGATACCAGCTGTGGCAGAACCCCCTAAGTGTTTGGGCCCACCGGCACCTGCCATTGTCCTAAGGACCTCTGACGGTGATGCCGGGAGTCCTCCCACTTTAGAAGTCCGATGAGCATTGCTGGACGCTCATTCCACTGCTACCCGTGGCGTACCAAGCTGGCCTGTCCTGACCACTGGTAATGGTCAAACAACGAGAACTGCTTCTTCTCGCCTTTACGGGTTGGCAAGTGGCCACCTTAACACCAGGATCATTCGTTGCGAAGATAAAGCAGTAACCCAACGACACTAGCCAAAATAATATTTCAGAGTGCAACAGCGGAAGTATTACATAACTTAATTTACAAAAGGAGTTCTTCCAAATAGTAGAGTGTTATTACAAGCCTGGTCCAGCGGAGCAACTTAAACTTTAGTAGAGACAAAACAAATTTACAGACCCTGCCCATGGGTCACGCTCACTCTTCTTCGTCGTCAACCTCGACGACGGTCACACAACAGGGTCCGAAACAAGTCGGCTCCTGAGCTTCACCTGCAACAGGGGTATTGAAACCCTGAGTACGGGAGTACTCAACAAGACTTATCCGACGGGAAAAGAGGAGAATTTAGGGATGCAGGCTTAGGGTAGACAAGGGGTGGTTGAGCAAGGAGCCAAAGTGTTTTGCGGATTACTAGTAGTGCATCCTTATTTTCAAGTTTTACCCTGAATTCCTCCCTCGCGGAGGCAGAAGAATTCGAGGATAGTCTCACTAGTTGTTCCCCACAGACGAATCCGTGAGTTCCTAACCCTATCATTAAGTATTATTTATTGATGGTCATAGCTTCATGTCGCTATAAGTCCAGGAATTGGGATCCGAACCTCATGAGACATTTTCCCTTTTCTCATTTTATCACTTAGTTGCATATTTAACTACGATGAGGGTCGAAGGAATTGAGTCTCCCAATCGGGGAGCAACGACGATTCGAATCGCTTAGCAATCCAGCTGGAGTTCCTAACCACCCGACATATGTAGAACCAAATCTTGCATATATCAACCCAAATCGAGCTCTCCCCAAATTTGACCAGGTTCGCGGCACCCGAGAGCACAGTACTCCACCATCCTACAGCCGATCTAGATGTTTTCCGGTCATCTCAGATCCGTAAGGTGGGTACACACTACTCTCGCCATCTTTCCACTCCCAGTGCGCGAGTAGCTGTTCGCGTCGAGGGATCACAAGACCGGGCTTACCGTAGGCAGGTGGCTAGTACTATAAATTCTCAACCCAGCAGGCCATCAACGGAACGGTCCTTAACCGACACAGTTGGAGACACTACTTTAAGACTCCATTCTTAAAGCAAGTCCACCGACCGGTCTCAACTTAAAACATCATTGATCATAAGTGTATCCCACAACAACCCTTCAAACTTTCTTGTTTAAAAACCTATCTAGTAGCAGGGCTAAGCATCGCTACGCAGTTTTAAAATAAAACAGGTGTCAAGGACAGGATACAGATGTTAAGGTAGTAAATGCAGCAAGTAGGTTAACCCAATTCTCAACTACTTAATGCAGCATTTTCAATTCATAAGTGATAAAAGATTTAAAACACCCAAGGAGGGGTTAATGCATCCGGGGCTTGCCTTGGTTGCAGGGCAGAGAGGGACCCTCGGAGACTTCCCAAGTCTCGGATCCGACTTCCTCGAACGGAGCACCGACCTCAGGGTTCGGTTCAACGGGCGCTCCTTCGGTCACGGACACTATACGCAAAATGATGAATGCTTATGATATGCGTATGGCAATTATGCAAGATGGACCGAATTAAGTACGATTTGCCTATTTAATGCAATACAGAATTGTCACTAAATAAAGTTGTTTAATAACTTAATATTTTTACCCAAGAGGTTTCATCTGTAAACTAAGACTTTACTTAATTCATAATTATCTTACATTAAGTAATTATTAAACCTATTTACCTTAATTAATTCTTAATTAATTACTAATGACAGTAATTAAGCATTAAGGCTAAATAATAATTAAATGCCAAGGGTCATTAGGGTTAATGACCTCAGGTCATCACACAATCCCAAAATCACTCAACCCTAATCATGAGAATTTAATTAATTATTATTTAATGGTTTTGGAATTATTACTTAAGTACTAAATAAGGGTTTATTAGTATTCTAATCAAACATTATCCAAATGTCATCAAATTTTGTGTGGAGCCAGGGAATAATATTCAGAGGCTCCCCACAATTTTTGGTGATTTTTGGACATACAAATAAATTATTAAAATTCCTAGAAGTTTTATTCATTAATTAAAAGAGCAAATTTTTACAAACATGCAAACTACCAGAAAACAGAATCCACTATTTTTCTTGTGTTCTACCCACCTTATGGAACCTATACAAAAACTTTCATCATTTTTGGATTAGCACCTGATTTATTACACAATTTCAAACATCAAGCAATTTTAATCAAAAAGGAAAAAGAAAAGCAACACTGTGCAGTGGGCTGTCTGGGAACTGGGCCGCAGGCCGGCCCACACGCGCTCGGCCCGCACCCGCGCTGCGCGCGCCGCCCCTTCTCTCTGAGCGGTCACTGACGAGCGGGTCCCGCTCGTCAGGCCCTCTCTCTGCGGGACGCTGACGGGGCGACCCCACCCGTCAGCTGCGTCCTCCCCGCGCACGGCGGTTCGGC
Organism: Sorghum bicolor; assembly: GCF_000003195.3. Classification (NCBI taxonomy): domain Eukaryota; kingdom Viridiplantae; phylum Streptophyta; class Magnoliopsida; order Poales; family Poaceae; genus Sorghum; species Sorghum bicolor. Next base: position 39,379,263 of record NC_012874.2, on the reverse strand, counting down.
CACGGCTCTGGCCGCCGTTGGCGAGGGTCTCGGCCGGAGTGCGCGTGCGCATCAGCTTCGCTTCAACTCCGCGACCCTGTGGACACCCCCTACCCACGCTCTACCCGACTCTTTCTACCTCGGTCACGAGAAGGGCGGGCAGCCGCCATGGCCGACCCTCGGCCGGCCGCTAGGGCCCGATAGAGTGTAAGCCAACGGCCGAGCGAGCTTCCATAGGGGTTGGGGAGGGTGGTGCTCACGCTGCAAGGCTCGGAGAAGCAGCTGAAGCCGCTGGTGACGGAAGCAGTGTCGTCGGGCGAGAGCTCTGGCTCCGGCAAGCTTGTTCCGGCGATCCTGCTCACATTCAAGGAGAAGGAGCGAGAGCATGAGCAACCGGGGCACGGAAGGGACTTGAAACAGTCGCCAGCGGGGTGTGATACTCACTGGAACACCGTGGCCACGGGAAGAGCTCCGCGGCGGCGGTCTCGGCCGGAGTTGGAGAAGAGCAGAGAGGTTCTGGCGACTGGGTGGGTTAGAGAGGGAGCTTGGGGGTGCACTGGGTCCGCACGAAGGTGACGAAGACGCTGGGTTGCTCAATTTGGCGCGAGGGGAACTGGGTACGGTGAATTTCAGGGAGAGGGACGTCGAGTTTTCTCCGGCCGTGGACAGTGGAAACGGACGGCGTCGTCCACGTCGGTGCTCAAGTGGAGGGGAAGGCGAGCCCGAGGCGTCCACGTCGCCTGGCGACCCTGGCAGCAAGCAGCTGCGTGCCTGCGCGCGCGCACGCGGCGCTGCGCGCACGGCGGCCGCGCTGGACAGGGAGCCGGTGATCCCTATCGGGTCACTGTAGCAACCCTTATCCCCTCTTTTCTGGATTTTGTGAAATTCAGCCGAAATTTGAACTGGAGTCAAATTTGTGTCAAAACAAAAGTTGTTCCAAATTTTATAAGCTACAAAACATGTTTTGGTGACCAGAGCTGATTTTGAGTGTAACAGGGTGAATTTGGCCAAACAGTTTGAAAATCAAACTCAAATCAAAGAAATTCCAAATTTTTGAATTGGGGCAAAACAGAATTTCCAAAATTACTTTTGATTTTGTATAACAACTTGAAAAACTCCCAACATGAAAGTTGCTCAACTTTTTATGCTCTACAACTTTCATGTTGACCACTTTTCAAAATTCCAAATGGATTTTGAATTGGGAATTCAAGTTGGAAAAGGGGACACTTTCTGGAAATCTGTATTTTCAAAATTACTTTGAATTTTGCATTGAAACTTCAAAAACTCAAAACACCAAAGTTGTACATCTTGCCAAGATCTACAACTTTGCTTTTGAACTCAACCTCAAATTTTGCTTAGTTTTTGAATTAAACAAAAAGGGGCAATTCTAGGATCCAGAAATCAGGGTTTTCCCCCCTTAGTTTTTCGGAAAACATCCACCCTAGGGTTTTAGCAACCACACAAGCAACAACACATCACAGAAGCCCACTCTACTTCCCTAAGCTCAAGCAACCAAAGTAAACTTATTTTAGGTTGATGCATACTAATGTGCTTTAACAATTATGCTTTGCAATGCTTATGATGACATGATCCGTTTTTAGTAACCGTAACATCAGGGATGTTACAGTTCTACTCCCATGTTGTTTTGCAGATGGTCAAATGTACTATGGTTATTGCATCCTCTGTCTGTACCCAGCCATGGGTGATGACTAGACCAAGGGTGATGGTCACTCTGTCTTCTCTTTTGCTTTTGTGGAGATGACTAAATTATGGCACTGTATCAGACTAAGTGTGTGTGTGTGGTACTTTCGAACTATGAAGCTTCCGCTACTTGAAGAACTTGGTTTGTAATAACGTTAAGCACTCCGATGTATTTTATGAATGTTGTAATCTGGATGTATTTGTGGATGGCGACCGCTAAACTTATTACGATCTTGGCTGTGAACGATGTGTGGTTTGAAATCCTTCGAGATTTCACGGACTACCGGGATTATATGGGCTTAAGCATGATGGTTTGACTATGCAAATGGTCAATATTAGGCTTAATCTCTTATAATTTGGTCGGTTCTGTTACAGCACCCTAGACCTCTCCTTGGAACTATAAAAGGGGAGGCCCGGGGGTGGATACAAGGGATGCGATACAACACAACACACACACGTAGTAGAGCTTCCATACACCATCTCCATCCCAGTTCATACACGCTTGTATTCACCCCTGTACAAGCAATTAGGTGCAAAATAATACAAACACTCATCCCCCCGCTGGACGTAGGGCCTTCTCTTGCCCGAACCAGGATAAATCTTTGTGTCTTTCTGCATCACCACCTAGAAAAGGGAGCACGCATACAAGTTTTACTCGTTGGTGCGACCCCCCAGGGGGAAAACACCGACAGTTGGTACGCCAGGTAGGGGTCCTGTGTTTTTTTTCACTGATTTCCCATTCCTTTCCAGATGGCCACTCTCATTTCACCAATTCCATGCTCCACGGTGATTTGGTTCGGGAGCCTCGAGTTCATGTCTACTGGTTCCGGGTACGACATGATCCTGCTCTCGGTCAAAGGACCGAGAGGAGCCCACGTTGTGCCAGCGCGATTAAGGGCTCCGAGACATCCTCGTCACCACGTCTCCCTGCCCAACAAGAGGCGTGGGCAGTGCCACCATCACCCTTCTGTCTCGTCACGACCGACAGTTCATGCCAAGCAGGAGGTGACACAGGAGCCGATAGTCCCGCGCGACAGAACTGCGGGTATGACGGCCCAACGCCACGAGGATCGCATGACGACGGTGGGAGATGGTGCGCCCCGCGCGCTCTCCCCCACTGCTACACTACTTCCACATGGGCTGTTCGCCCCACAAAGAGCGTTGTCGATCGGTCTGGACAATGCCGCGGCGTCGCTCGCCAGGGCTATATGTCCAAACGCCCAGACGTACGTGGAGAGACCAATGGTCCTCCCACGCGACACTAGAGTACAGCAACGGACGTCCGAGCTGCCGGATTTCTCCCAGGTACGAGGCCTCCATCGCCTAGGGCCTGGGCGATACACGATCACCTCACTCATGCAGCGGCCGCTGGAGGAGGGACGTGGATGTTTCTACGCCGCCGAGCCGGACTCTGACTCTGAGACCAATAGCTACGACCCTACTAGGGAATGCTTCCATATCGACGGGGCGGTGGAAACCACCGACGAGACACAATATGCTGATGCTAGCGGTCGAGCCCCTGCAGCAAGGGAAGACCCCAGGACGCCCGGGAACGACGGTCAGGTCGACCTCCCTCCACAAGAAGATAGAGCCGCACAAATTGCGCAGCTACGAGAACTCAAGGTGTCGGTGTTTTCCCCTTGGGGGGTCACACCAACGAGTAAAACTTGTATGCGTGCTCCCATTTCCATGTTGTGTTGCAGAAAGACACAAAGATTTATCCTGGTTCAGGCAAGAGAAGGCCCTACGTCCAGCGTGGGGGAGGAGTGTTTGTATTATTCTGCACCTAAGTGCTTGTACAGGGGTGAATACAAGGGTTGTATGAACTGAGGTGGAGTGAAGTAGCTCTACTACGAGTGTGGGTTGTGTTGTATCGCGTGTCTTGTATCTGCTCCCGGGCCTCTCCTTTTATAGTTCCAAGGAGAGGCCTAGGGTACATGTATAGGCAACAGAGTAGGGGTCGATAGAGGTATGGCGCGCTGACCTACTCGAGGCCTCTGTACAGGCGTGGTCTCGAGCCATCTTGTCCTGATAGCTTGATGATGATTATGCGTGCCCCCATATCCCGCTCTGTGTGCCGTCCTGGGCCGGTTTATCTGTTGCATTCTTGTACGTCGCGGCAGCATCTACGTCGGAGTGGTTGAAGCGCTATCACTCGTCACCTGACCCTTTCCCAGGAAGGAAACGTGCCTACTCGAGGGTCGAATGCAGTGTAACGGCTCGCTAGCCAGAGCGCTGACCTTGGACGTCTCGAGGGGGTCTTGATTAGACGTTCTGACCCACTTCCTGCAACCTGCCACGTTCTAGCTTGTTTTGTGGGGAAGGCAGCAAAAAGAATGACGGGACGGGTGCCTGTTCCCTATCACGCTTCCCGTGACAGGCGGGTTAGGTGAGAACGCGGCAGGAGCATTAAATGCCCTGGTTCCCGTGCCCGCGTCAGGCGGCGGGCGGTGTCCTTGCGCTCGATGCCTTCGGATTCACTCGAGCCTGTTTTCGTATTCGACGGTAGCCTGCGCTCGAGCTCTCGTCGATTCGCAGGATGCCCTTTCCGTCTTCGAGGCTGCGATCGTCGAGGACCGTGCGCACAACTTGGTAGGGCGTCGAATTAGAGACCTCGATTTGCATACGGATATTCTCGACATTGACATCAGTTTGGGTACCCCTTACTGATATCCTCGACAGTAGCCCCGGAGTCTCCATTCGAATGCTTGCGCTCGAGTGGAGGCTGTATTTTTGTGGTCGAGTTTCCGTGGTGGCGCACGAGCGACCCCGCGGGGGTAGCCCCCGAGCCCTTGGAGGAGTTTTTGACTCCTTCGAGGGTTATGTTACTTGGTTTATGGAAATGCTCTCGATGTCCATCATGAAGATGAGCTGAAAACCGAGATTGGTTTGTTTTGTACAGGGGCCGTGACGTACTCCCGATGGAGCGAGCGTCGTCTCCCCCAGACTGAGCTCCTAGCGGGTAATCCAAGTGAGAACCCGTGCCCCGTTCGAGGGGTCGGCTGTAGCCTGGAGGCGTCCTCATAAAGTAGGGTCGACGTGGTCGGGGTTACTGGTCTCGTTCGATAGAGTCCAGCGGCTCGATGCCTCCTCTCGACTGTCTCAACGCAACCTTGGACATCCCCAGCGAGTTCTCGAGGCGGGCCTCGATTTTCGACCACTCGCTGGGCATCCCTGACTCTGGCACTCGAGATCGGCTGTCGAACCCATTCTGTGGGTCAGCCGGCGACCTCTCGTGATTTTTGCTGTGACGAACGCGTACCTTGGCTTACGAGGGAAGGAAGGGGCCGCGACGGTTCGCCTTTTTTGGCCCGTTGGGCGCGCCTTTTTAGGCAGGAGCCGTTGTTGTACTGAACCGGCGAGGAATTCGTAGCGTCCCATCTGTGAGAGAGGTGAGGACGATGTCATCGACATAGGCCTCAACCGTCGACCCTATATGTTTGCCAAACACGTGGAGCATGCATCGCTGGTATGTAGCTCCCGCGTTTCAAAGCCCGAACGGCATGGTTATATAACAATACATCCCAAAAGGCGTAATGAAAGATGTCGCGAGCTGGTCGGACTCTTTCATTTTTATTTGATGGTAACCAGAATATGCATCAAGGAAAGAAAGGGTTTCACATCCCGCAGTGGAATCAACAATTTGATCGTTACGTGGTAATGGAAAAGGAACTTTCGGACATGCTTTATTTAAACTTGTATAATCGACACACATCCTCATTTTCCCATTCTTTTTCTTAACTAGTACAGGATTTGCTAACTAGTTAGGATGGTGAACTTCCTTGATGAATCCGACCGTCAAAAGCTTGTGGATCTCGTCGCCAATGATCTTGCGCTTCTCCTCGTCGAAGCGACGCAGCCGCTGCTTCCCTGGCTTGGAACCGGCTCGAATTTCCAAGAAGTGCTCGGTGACTTCCCTCGGTATGCCTGGCATGTCCGAAGGACTCCACGCAAACATGTCGGCGTTTGCATGGAGAAAGTTGACGAGCATGACTTCCTATTTGGGGTCGAGGTCGGCGCTGATCGTTAGCACCTTGCCGTCGGAGTTGTTGGGGTCGAGCGGGATCTTCTTCGTTCCTTCCGCCGGTTCGAAGCTGCCCGCGTGACGTTTGGGCTCTAGGGCTTCCGCAGCCAGGGCTTCGAGCTTCGAGGCGAGCTCGGTGGAGTTCTTGACAGCTTCTCGATACTCGACGCACTCGACGTCGCATTTGTACGCGTGCTCATAGGAGGAGCTGACAGTGATGACACCCTTTGGACCAGGCATCTTCAGCTTTAAGTAGGTGTAGTTGGGGATAGCCATGAATTTGGCATAACCCGGGTGCCCGATGATGGCGTGGTACGTGCCTCGGAATCCAACCACCTCAAAAGTGAGGGTCTCTTTTCTGAAGTTAGCCGTCGTGCCAAAGCAGACCGGTAGGTCGATTCGACCTACCGGTAATGCCTTTTTCCAGGAACGACACCATGGAAGCCACCGGTGCTTGGTTGGAGCTGCGCCCTGTTGGGTACACCACCATTGCCTTCTTAGCAACTCCCATGTCTCCCTTTGTCATCATCGGCATATTTCCTGCATATTTTCATCATCATCGGCACACTCCTTCTCATCGGCATCGTCAATTATCAATATCAGCAATCAACACTGCTCAGCAACCGCCGCCAGACTTAGCAACATCTTCTCCCTGTTGTCCTATCATCGGCAATGTTGGCTATCGGCAATCCTTCTATCGGCCAGACACATCACTTCTTTGACTGCCGATACTGACTACCCTGATTCGTCTCCAAAAACGATGTCAACACATGCCCCCTAATTTCGGAGTATGGAGTCATTAATGCTCCGAATTTCTCTTTGATAATGATGACCTTTTCATAATTATTTCCTTCTAGTGATAATTAATTACCAAATACAAACGACTTAAATTCCGATCTCTAGTATATACCTCGAATCTCTCAACAATCTAAACCAAATCTCCTAAACACACGCTCATCGGTAACTATTCTGTTAGAGCTAACTGCCGATGAGCCGACCAAGAGATCTTGCACAGTGGAATATCTCCGAAATCATGATTACTCGCTGTCAAATCACCTGCACAATCCCTTGATTACCATGCGAACAGTTACCATATCCACCTGAACACCCTCGAATTTCACGGATACAAGAAAGAGATAAGTCAAAAATGCCCCTGCTCACTTCAACTTGTAAATACTTCCTTCCTCAGCACCCTTTCCCCACCTTGCCATCCTCCATTCTCAGATTCATCTTCTGGCGGCGGCATTGACGAGGAACTCAAGTGTTTGGGCAGCAAAGAACCCCCCTAGAACCTCCAAGTCTTTGACTCGTTCTCCGAGAAGAAATGGCTGTCAACTTCACCGTGCCTGAGGTTAATCCGTTCTCATTCCTTTACTATAACTCTTTACCTTTTTGCGTGTCCACTTACTTAGCATTTTCCCCTCCTCTTCTTTCTGTTCTTCCAACCTTCAAACTTTAGGAGTTGAGTGAGAAAATTGTCATTCCTACTGAACAACCCCACCTCCAATGCCTCAGTCCAATGTGTGATCCAGATCCCACCGATCTGATTAATGCAAAAACCAATAGGATCCCTTTTAGGGCCAAGAATTTTTCTTTAGATCTTTGGAAGGACAAATTCTGATCCTGACCAATCCCCACCAAAGGATGGAAAGATTGGTTTTTGAAGGTCAGCAAAACAAATGAAGTATATTGGGGTGAATGCAAAATAGACCAGTGCATCAGGCTTTCCATTGCCGATATGGAAAGAAACGAATCAATGCAGATAGGTGCCTCATACTTATGGTCAGATACTTTTAATGCTTATATTTTTGGCCATGGCCCACCTTCCCCTACGCTTGCCGATGTAGTTATGCTCAGTGGTTTGGATGTTGTCACTGTCGATGATGGCCAGTTATTCGGCCGCAAGGCCGAACATAAAGTAGAAACCCGCAACATCGGCGGCCGATCAGTAGGACCAACCTCTGTCTACTTATCGGCGGTAAGAGAGAACATGCCACTTTTCTAAATACATGGTTAGACAAATTCATCTTCTGTGGCTGATCAGTAGGACCAACCTCTGTCTACTTATCGGCGGCAGAAAGGTTAGCCGATGGTAACCGATTCCCCCTTGGCTGATACCCGCTGGGCTATGTCTATCATCTCCTCCATCAAGTTGCCGAGAAACTCCTGTTAGGTGAACCCATCGGCAATCTAGGAGGCCATTGGTGGTTTATCAACATGTGGCACAACATCCACATGCACAAATGCCTTCGGTTTGACTTCTTCGCACAGCAGTTCCCACAGGACATTGCCGAGGATTATGAACTGGCAGATGATGAATCGACAACACGCTCACCCCTCAACTATGGTGAAGCTGTTATAGTCCTTCCTGGTATTGGCTCCAACGAGAACTAGATCGGCCGATTCTTCCACAATTTGTATGATGGCCTTTCCAAAGATTAGCGAGCATGGATGCCCTATGAAGACCTAGAGTCCAGATTCCCGCTCACTTTCCACCCCTTTGATGATGCTCTTAATAAAGACAATGTCCTGATGATGGCAATCATCACCCCAAGAGCAATCCCAGTAAATAGCTTTGGCAGCGGAAAGAACATCAGCACCACCTATGAGTTTTACAACCCATCGGCACTAGCTCGCCAACTGGCTTTTGGTCATATGCCGATCAGACTTTATTATGCCGATGTTTTAAAACCAAGGGAGACAATAACCAGCGGACTCAAGTGGATCAGGATAGCTGAACTCCAGCCAGACGCCGATACGACAGACATTGATCTATCGGCATGGGTTCTTTTGATATTTGGTAACGCAATAAGGAATTGATCCGCAAGTGCATGGATATCGGTGAGCACTACACCTGGGATGTTATCCAGAGTATCGTATTTATATTTTTACCACTAGGAGAAAGCGTGCATCTCACTAACCCGGTCTATTACTACTAACCTTTAGGCTACAAAGAATGTGACTCGATGTGAGTGATGTATAGAGAAGACTACAAGCGTAATCTCATTCTAACCTTGGTAAGGATGATCTACTATTCTGTTGGAGAGACTCACAGAATCTAGACACCACAGAGGATGTTTGACCCGCATGTATAAACCCTATCGATCCTACTAACGGGATATGGGCTACAAAGGTAACTCGGAAATGTCACGTTCCTTACTACTACCACGGTCCAGCTAGTTAGGGGATATCTATGTGTATCCTAGCCCAAACACCATGTTTACGCTAGAGATGATTACTCTAAACTCTACGCGAAGAGATCAAAGTAAACTCATAAACCAAAGAACAATAAAACAAGAACTTACTAGAATTTAGAAGTCAAAATACTGACGAATCCTAGGAGCAAGCCTCAGGTTAGAAGACTTGATCTCGCAGGTACACCCTCGGAGTAGACACCGACAGGCTGGGCTTCCTCCGATCTACACCTCCACTCTATCTCTCTCAATCTAGTGGAACTAGTCTACTCTCATATTGGATGCTAAGCCCTAAGTCTATGTAGAGGGAAGGATATCCTTCGAGGGCACCTCTCAACTATATAATAAACTTGTTCTCCTCCAGGGGCCAGGGGGTCTGCTTATATAGTCCCCTCAGGTGAATGTGGGCCGTCGGATCAAACCGACATTGATTGAACGGTTATCCTTGGTCCTTTAGGTCGGTGGAGCATGTAACAGAACCGTCCAATTTATAAGAATTCAAGTGAATTAGCGACCACAAAGTAGTCGAGCCAATGGACTTGAACCCATATAAACCCGGTAGTCCGACGAAATCTCAAAAGACCTCGATTCAACCAACATACAACCAAGATCGTACGTGATCAAGCATCGCCATCATAGATTACATACATTCATCACAGAACATAGTTTTACAACACATCTGAGTTTAAACAAAGTTATTACAAACCGGTTCAGTAGCAGAAGCAAAGTAGTTTTGAAACATCACACACTCAGTTTAAATTACATGCCAGTTCCATAGTCAACCCAACAAAAGCACAACTGAAGATAAAGGAAGTGGTCATGCCCGTGATCTACTCATCGTCCGCAACCGGATGTTGACAGTTAGCACAGTAGCCGTGATAAACGACATCATCTGCAACAAGCGTAAATAAAACCCTAAGTACGTACTCAGCTAGACTTACCCGTCATAAACCAAAAATAAAGTGACACCAAGGAGTATGCAAGGCTAATATTTGTGGACTCGTTTGACTCATATTTTTGCATAAAAAGCTTTAGTTGTAAGTAACATATTTATAGCATTTCAGCAGCAAGTTCATTACTTAACAACTATCCACTAGATTATCACCTGTTCTAAGCATACACTTGAGTATTTAAGCATCACAATAATAACCATATCTGGATTATCACATAGCTATCAACATTCTCATCATAACCATCAAGTTTATTTAGTGAGTTCTACGTTGCCGCTGCTCGAGTCAAGTTCTCACTATCTGGGAGAGACGGTGATTCGAAGCTGGAGGGGTATTCCTAGCACTCACCCAAGCATTCCTCATGAGGGCAGCTCGGATCACCTTTAGCACAACTCCGGACCAACTCTCGGGTCCATACAGCGTCGCACCCCCAGGGACCGCCAATCTGCCAGGGTCAGGACTCTAACCTGACTCCTCGGTCTTACGCCATTGACTCCCCGCACATCCTTGCTACCAACCGGGGTGCGCACTTAAACCGAACGGGGTATCCAGCCGGAGATGCACTCATAGGCTTCGCGGTCGGAACGACTTATCCGGCCAACTAAGTGTTAGGCATGCGTTCAACATGACACGAGGACGTACAGCGAATCGGTCCTTGACCGACACAGACGGGGATAGATTCACACCCAAGACCTCCATGCCTTGTTGCTGCACTATCGTCCTCCCACCCGGTCTCAAATTCATTATTAGAACATGGTTATCTCCACGATAGCAAATATAGCCAACCGTGATTCAATATCCACCTAACACTCGCAGGTGACAGGAAATCACCCGGCTTCTACCGAGCTAAGCATGGCTAAGCATTTTTTCGATCCTGGACCTACTTCGGTAAGGTATAAGGTGGACAAGGTAGTTAAATATGCAGCAAAGGTGTCATATCAACGCCTAACACTTAATGCAGCAATACATAACCGTAGTTAATTGATAGCTGGACATGATAACAAAATAATAGGAGTCTTATAATGCTCCGGGGCTTGTCTTCAACGTAGGTAGAGGGACGGTGGTCAGGGCACTCCGGTAGATCCTCTTCCTCCTCCTCAGCTCCTTGAGGTAGCTCCCCTTGCTGCTCCTCCGGCTCGGGCGGTGCGAACTCCAAGACTGTCACTCCCTTGGGTACACCTAAGTATGCCTGGCAAGGTGATAAATATAGGGAATGCACATGTGATGCATGAGGTTATGATGACCAGCCAAAGGAACATAAAACATGGTACAAACATGAGCATAAGCTTCTCATATTAAGAGAATCATCAACAACAAGTAAGTGCATACTTCTTCTCTGGTAGAGAGCTAACTAGACAAGCTACTCAACATTAGCTATTCACACTTAGCTACTGGTGTCATGGGCAGATTTAGCTAGTCACACGTTTTAGCTATAACTCAGGCGCTGGTTGCCCAAACTAAGCATGTAGATACTTTATGGAAAGCTTAGCAAATGGTCTACAAAACATCTTTAGACATCCCAGAAGGATTCCCAACCGAAGTATGCTAAAACAGACAAAGTTAGCTGTCTGTCCTGGAAAATCCAGAGAGCAAGCACTTCGCAGCAGCTACTTGTAACCATCACAACTCTTAAACTACTCAGCCAAATGTCATGAAATTTGGACACAAGGTAGATAAGTAAGTTAGCTACAAGTTTGGTATAGTCAAGTTTTCCAGAAAACTTCATCTTCTAGCTGTTCTTAAACAATTGCTATCAGCTACACACGATATGCTCTAGAAAAGACAATTAGCAAAATTAATATTTTACACATATTAAGAATGCAACATTGGTTCAAACCAAATGCACCAGTACATAGAACATGTCTAAGAAACACCATAAAACATCATGGCAAGGTTTAAACTCATTTCTATCATTACCTTTTCTATTTATTTAATTATTAAGATGATTTAATGAGCATATATTACAATTGCTCCAAAAATTCCAATAAAATGACAGCATGCTATCTATCCTACCACAGGGTTACTGTAAAATTCTCAGAGCACTTGCACATGCAGATTGTGAGATACAAAAATGACAAGCTAACAAAGGCATTCAAGGCATAAATGGGAAACCCTATCAACAAGTGTCAAACAACAGATTTCAGATTTTTCATAGCTTTGTTTACACAGGATTACATCACTCAGCAAGTTTCGCCATAAAAGGAGTTATAATTTATTTACTAAAAATACCATAAGAAACTCCTATTTAAACAAGAAATATTTATAACTTCACTAACAGACATCCAAAAATCATGATTCAATTATCAGAGCCCATTCATGTCATAAGTAACAACATCCTAAATTTTCATGGCCATCAGACTCACAGATCCCAATATATAATTACCTCCTATTTAATTAAGATTAAATTATATGTATTTATTTCTACAAAAACATGGCATATTTTATATTTTTATTAAAAACTAGACTAATACAAGAATCTAGCAAAATTGGAATCACACTATTTGGATCTGTATAACTCAAGTTATGATTTTTTCAAAAACAGCAAAGGATCTGCTAAACAGTGAACCAGAGGTGTGAGAGAGAGGCTGACAGGGGGACGCACTGGTCAGCGGGACCCGCTCGACAGTGACACAAATACAGGGGAGAGCTCGTCGCCGGCGAAACTCGACGACGGCGAGGTCTCGGTCGAATCCAAGGGCATCTACGTGTTCCTCTCCTCAAGGCGAACATGTTGACCTACTTTGCTCGCGCTCTACTGGACCCTAGGGTGCTCGCCGTCGCGAACGGCGGAGTCGCGGTGCTGCGCGGCGTTACGCCGGCGAACTGAGGCAATGGCGGCTCAGTAGAGGTTGCGGACGAGCAAGAGTGAAGCAAGGCGAAGCTATAGGAAGAAGAATCACGGCCAGAGGTGAACTATAGAGGTCTGGCCACGTCGCCGGTGATCTCTGTAAACTCCGGCGAGGTGGAGCTCGCGACGGAGTTGTCAATGCGGCCTCACCAGTGCTCGGCTAAGGAAAAGAGGTGGACGTCAAGGCGGAGCTTTGGGCGGGCTGGCTTGGCCGGAGACGCGGTGGAGCGGCCGGGAAAGCTCGCCGAAGAGCGGCGGAGCTCGCCGAGGACGAAGGCGGGCGTAATGTGGAGCGCTAGAGGGGTGAATGGCGCGTCTGAGGCGTCCACCTGGTGCGTGGCAACTTGTGGACGACGTTGGGGCTAACATGAGGGGCCATCGACGGCGTACGGTCGACAGGTGGCCGGACACGCGGCGGCGGATCAGCTCTGTCCAAACTGAATCGGCGATTGAGTCGCCATGGCCAGTGACTGAAGCTCGATCTTTGCCAACATTTTACTCGCGATTCACTCGATGGTTTTGGCTCAGATTTGTTCCATTGGTTAGAGCTACACAAGATCTACAAGTTTGTTTATAGGATCAAAGTCTAACTCGGCCTGGATTTCAATCTACACAGCTCACAAGTACCCTACTTCGAAACTGTGTCGATTCTGACTTAGGCAAATTTGGCAAAGTGTGGAAATAACCCTGATTTTTGCCTTGTGAGCTAATTTTGAATGTGTTCCATGAATTTTCAAGAAAAGTCATCAACACAACTTTTGTAGCTTATGCAATTTACTACACCTTTGCTTTAGATGTCATTTATAGGCAAGGAATCTAACACCAGTTTCATAAAACATCTTTGAAAAGAGGCTTAGTGGGTCAATTAGGTCAACCTGGGGCTAACCATGACTTAGGGGCATTTTTGGGCAAAACCTCCAACATAAACCTTGCTCAAAATGTTATTATAAACATGATTAAAGTAATTTGGAAGACAAGGTGCACTTATATGCATTGGTCACACATTACTATCACATATAGCAAGTCAATCACACATGGTATACATAAGATAATATGTGATCATGATATGGTGCTTATGAATGAGCATGATGATGCTTATGTTGATACAATGCTCATGGTTATCGTGCAAGCTAACACTAGGAGTGTTACAGCCCTCCTCCTTACAAAAATCTCATCCCGAGATTTGAAAGACGTACCATTTTTCATAGAATGAGGGGTAAGTTACTTGTAAATAGTCTTCCCTTTCCCAAGTGGCATCTCTTTCACTTTGACGGTTCCACAAAGCCCTAAAAAGCTTAATCACTCTCACTCGAGTAACCCTTTCTTTGACATCAAGAACTTGCACAAGCTTCTCTTCATAAGATAGATCTGACTGCAACTTAAGACATCCTGTTTCGACTCTTTCTTCAGGCACGCGAAGACACTTCTTAAATTGAGACACATGGAATACAGGGAAAATAGCTCTCATTTCCGAAGGTAGTTGTACCTTGTAAGCTACCTTGCCGCTCTTCTCAATGATTTGGTAGGGACCCACATACCTAGGGGCGAGCTTCCTCTTTACGCCGAAACGATTCACTCCCTTCATGGGTGATACCTTTAGGTACACAAACTCACCTACTTCGAACTCGAGTGGTCTTCTTCTTCGGTCAGCATAGCTTTTCTGTCTAGCTTGGGCGGCTTCCATGTCTTTCTGGATAATGAGGACTTGCTTTTTGGCTTCTTTGACAAAGTCAATTCGTAGTACCTCCTTTCGCCTGGTTCGACCTAGTTTAGAGGAGTTCTACACTTGCGGCCATACAAAGCTTCGAAAGGAGCCATTTGAATACTCTCTTGATAACTATTGTTGTAAGTGAATTCAGCTAAGGGTAGCTACTTCTCCCATGCACCCTTGGAAGAGATGACACATGCCCTGAACATATCTTCTAAGATCTGATTCACCCGCTCAGTCTGACCGGAGGTTTGAGGATGGTAGGCTGAACTGCGAACCAATTTTGTACCAAGGAGCAAATGCAAATGTTCCCAAAAGAGGGCAGTGAACTGAGGACCTCTATCAGAAATAATAGTGTGGGGCACTCCATGCAACTTAACAATCTGAGAGAAGTACAACTCAGCATAGTCGGATGGTCGGTAGGTAGAATGTACGGGAATAAAATGAGCTGACTTGGTCAAGCGGTCAACAATCACCCATGTGGAATTGTGTCCCTTTTGGGTAGGGGGAAGTCCAACAATGAAATCCAAGCTGATTTCTTCCCACTTCTAGCCCGGAATCGACAAGGGTTGCAATACACCTGCAGGTTTGAGGTGAACTGCTTTTACCCTGCAGCAAGTGTCACACCTAGCAACATAAGATGCTATCTCCTTCTTCATCTTGGTCCACCAGAAATGAGGTTTCAAGTCTTGGTACATTTTGCTACTACGAGGATGAATGGACAACTTGGAAGAATGAGCTTCATCTAAGATTTTGTTGCGTAGGTCACGGTCTTTAGGTACAACTAGTCGATCGTTAAACCATAGTACACCTTTCTCATCTACTCTAAAATGCTTGGTGTCTTGCTCTTTCATTTTTCTCTTGATATGGAAGATATCAGGGTCAGTCATTTGGAGCTCTATAATTTGACTTTCTAGCGAACAACTGACTACAATGTTGTGCAGGACCATAGGATGCAATAGATTGAAACCTTTCTCTAGGAGAGGTCCAACATGCTGCTTCCGGCTAAGAGCGTCGGCTACAATATTGGCTTTTCTTGGATGATAGTGTACTTCCAGATTATAGTCCTTTATCAATTCCAACCACCTTCTTTGTCTCATGTTTAACTCGGGCTGAGTGTATATATATTTGAGGATCTTATGGTCAGTATAAATATGATATAGATTACCCAACAAATAATGCCTCCAGAGTTTCAATGCGTGTACAACTGCTGCTAACCCTAGATCATGAGTCGGGTAGTTAGCTTCATGCTTCCTTAACTGCCGAGTGGCGTAGGCAATGACTAGGCCTTCTTGCATAAGTACACAACCTAGGCCAGTGCCAGATGCATCACAAAAGACATCAAACGGCTTTTCAATGTCAGGTTGTGCCAAAACAGTGGCAGTGGTCAGTAGGTGGCGTAGAGCAGTGAAAGCGACTTCACACTCCTGAGACCACACAAATTTCACATCTTTTTGCAGCACCTTGGTCATAGGCTTGGCTATCTTGGAGAAGTCTGGAATAAAATGACGATAATATCCAGCTAGACCGAGAAAACTCCGAACCTCATGCACTGAAGTCGGGGCCTTCCAGTCTAGAACCTCTTGCACCCTTGACGAGTCAACAAAAATACAGTATCCAGATAAAATATGGCCTAGGAAAGGCACTTTCTTCAGCCAAAACTCACACTTGCTGAACTTGGCATAGAGCTGATGTTCCCGCAATCTAGTGAGCACAATCCGAAGGTGCTTCTCATGGTCTTGGGCATTTTCAGAATACACCAATATGTCATCGATGAACACTACCACAAACTTATCCAGTTCAGGCATGAACACTGAATTCATCAGGTACATGAAATGAGCAGGGGTATTAGTCAGACCAATGGACATGACTAGATACTCATACAACACATACCTGGTAGAGAAAGCCATTTTTGGAATGTCTTCGGGTCGGATCTTGATTTTATGATACCCGGACCTCAGATCAATCTTCGAGAATACCTTAGCTTTAGCTAATTGATCAAAAAACATATCAATGTGATGCAGGGGATACTTGTTTTTGATAGTCATGGCATTCAGCGGACGATAGTCTACACACATACGTAGAGACTTGTCCTTCTTGACAAAGAGAGCCGGACAACCCCATGGAGAAGAACTAGGCCGAATAAGACCATTCTCTAGGAGTTCTTGCAATTGCTTTTTCAATTCTGCCAATTCATTGGGTGACATTCGATATGGCCTTCTAAAGATAGGTGCGGTACCTGGAATTAGATGAATTTTAAAGTCTATGTCCCTGTCTGGTGGCAACCTAGGCAGATCCTCTGGAAAGTCATCCAGAAACTCACACACTACAGGAATCTCTGCTACAGTGAGTGGTCTGATAGCATTAGCAGCGTGACGGATGTCATCATTTCTGGGGAGTTGGACTAAGAAAGCTTCTCTGCTATCAGGCTCCCGCAAAATGACTACCCTCGTGGAGGTATCTATTAACACCCCATTATTACTCTTCCAATTCATTCCCAATATAACATCTATGCCCAAGCCCGACAAAATTACAAGATTTGCTGAAAAGTTAAGACCTTCAATAGAAATATTCACATCCTTCACTAATTGCTTGATGGAAATTTAATTCCCAGTAGCACTAATGCAAAATTTGCGATTGTCAAGGTCAACTACATGCTGTCCATGCTTCGATGCGAATGCTTGGCTCATAAATGAATGTGAAGCTCCAGAATCAAACAAGACAACTGCAGGGTGTTGATTGACAAGAAACATACTAGCCGTAACCACTTCTCCTACAGGGATTTCCTCGATGGTGGTGTAGTGCACTCGGCCGGCACGGTTAGTAGCCCCAGCTGCAGAATTCCTCTTAGGATACGGGCAATCCCTCGCCCAATGACCAACTTGTTTGCAATTGAAGCAAGGATGGTTATCAGGGGGAGTCTTGGGACCTCCTTCACATGTAGCACCCCTAGGAAGAGCAACTGTGAAGGACTTGCGAACCCCCGTCTTCACATTTGACTTCTCTGCGGCGGCCTATACCTTGTCACAGCATTGGGCGGGCGATAGGCCGACTTGTTTGTCACCGAGGCCTTTGACTGCGAAGCACCTGCCTCATAGGCCCTCTTGCAGGTCTTGGATGCAGCATAGATAGCATTGGAGTTCTCCTGGGTCAACACATCACTCACAAACTCATTGAAGGTGCTACTCTTATTACCAGCCATGTTCTTGGATAGCTTGGGCCTCAGTCCTCTCTTGAAACTGGCAAGTTTCTTTGCCTCAGTGTCAACAAACTCAGAAGCATAGCGAGACAAGTTATTGAAAGCATGAAGATACTCAGTCAAACTTTTGGTTCCCTGAGTCAAGTTCATGAACTCGGTATGCTTGATAGTCATTAAGCCCTGCAGAATATAAGTGTTCCTGAATGCAATTTGGAAATGATCCCAGGTTACAACAGCATTGGCAGGCAAGCTGGTCCTATAATGACTCCACCAGACACCTGCTTTGCCTTCCAACTGGTGTGCTGCATATTCCGCCTTTAACTCTTCAGTCACCCTCAGCAAGTGGAACTTCTGCTCGAGAGTGTTAAGCCATTCATCAGCTTCCAGAGGTTCAGTGGCCTCCTTGAAAACCGGTGGCTTCGTGTCCTGGAAATCCTTGAAGTTGCTATACTAATTCGCTTCTCTGCCTTGGCGGGCATGGCGACCACCCCGATTCTCTGTGCCATGGTTTGCATAGCTTCATTGAGCATCCGCTGGCCCTCAACAAGAGTTGCTAGGAGCTCAGCAGGCGTAGGCGGGGAAGGAGGTGGTGGTGGCGGCACCTCATTGTGACCGGAGCGAGTATTGTGAGCCATCTGCACAAGGCATACCAAGTGACCATTTAGGATAATAGATATAATTGTCATGAATCCCGATTGATGCCATATGGAATTTAATGAAATAAATTCACATAATACAAGGCACAATAATTCATGTACAACAAGGGAATATCATCCACGACACTGGTTATTCTCGTGATCATTAACAACCATACTTCACAAGGATTAAAGACATTGCTGGAAATTATTTATGCACAACATAACCATGGAGCATCACATACAGGTGCATAGGGTTACACAGAGTCATTGTCACAACTTAAGTCTTACAGGAAAGGGCATCATGGCCAAATACATAGAGTCTCACTGGAAATTCAGATTACATGTCCATTACATAAAAAGATGGAAACTGATACATAAGCGTGGAAACCATCGCTAGACTACATATCTTCCTCAGATTCTCCATTAGAGATGATGCCATCATCCTGATCTTCCTCACCGGGGGCCTCTTCATGATTAATGGGAACAGGGTGTGGAATACGATTTATGATATTATTTAGGCGATGGACATCTAGCTGCAGCTCAGCAATCCTAGTGATCAGCTCCTCCTCTCTAATTTCAGCATGGAACAAAGCTCTAACTCCAGCAGCTTCTCTATTTTCAGCCAAGCGCATAGCCTCATCTCGCTCTCTAGTCATTTGCATCATGCGAGCTTGTGCCTCATTGCGCTCTCTAACTGCATTTTCAACTTGGTTGCGGTGGGCTTGCAAAGCGGTATGGTACTTTTGAATTTCAGCTTGTGCATCACTAAAGGCTTTGCGGTGCTTGCACACACGCTTGCGTAGTTTGCGCTGCCCAACTTGAGCTTGATGAAGCACTAGCATGGCTTCTATGTAGGTGTCTTGGCGTACATAGTACAGCTTAAGTACTGCCACCATGGCACTCATAGCAGGGCTATAGCTATACCCTAGTATGGCTTCTCTCATCTCTAGGGGCTCAGTTCCTATTTGAGACACAAAGGTGTCAGTTACACTCACTATAGGAAAGGATCCACCTGGGCCATTTACTAGCTCATCACCATAGTCCTGGCATATTTCTAACAGCAATTCTAAGGCTGCTACTTGGGCACCCTCCCAAGAAGTTTGACCATCGGACTCTACTATCCAACCTAGCCACTGTGGGTTGTTTGGACAAGGAAGAACTGTAATTTGGACATCTACCCAAGGCAAAGATCCAGCATGCTCGGCCTCTATCCAAGTGTACTGAGGTGGTTCCTCATATCCCACTGAGCTTAGCACTCTCCACAACAAGGTAGGAGTGCCAAACCTGTCAAGAAAAGTCTCACATGCATGTGGGGCTGCCATCTGTAGGAAAGACCACAACTTGAGTAAGGAAGATTAATTACAAGGGGAGGTAATTAGATATAGTTTCGGAATTATAAGAATTGAGTAGTGCATAAGGGATGCATGAATGATTCATGATGCATGCACGTTCCATACGTCCTTACCATTCCTAGAAGAATGTTCTACGGTATAGTCGGTGGCATACATACGTGCACTCTTTATACGTAACTACACAGTCTACACGTTTTGTTGTTAGTGTACCTGCAGAAAATTTCATTTCAGCCCAACCCCACAAGAGTATATTTGCAGAAATGAAAGTCTAATCATCTTCAACCAAGCTAGGTACTCCGATATATATCCCCAAACATATATCTCAGCACACTACCCATTTGGAATACACCCACATATACATCAAACATGTATACGTGGCTGCACCTACTACCCACAATTAAGTACCTTCATATATACATGTGTGAAACATGTAAATATTCCAGTAACCACAGCTAACACTCCCCTAGACTGACGGTTGGACGGTCATGCTCTCACAGCTCACACTTACCGTAGCGTAGAGGCATATGGATCCATGCATTACCACTCAAGTGAGTGGCATCCAAACAATTTCACGCCGTATGGACGATGAAAGAAAACAAACATTGCTTACCATGGCGTAGAGGTATGTGATCCATTCATCACCACTTAAGTAAGTGGCATCCATATTATTGCACGCCATATGGACGACGAAAGGAAAAACCCATGTGTTAGTAATATTAGGCCACCTAGAAGTCCTTATATGGGCATAAAGGGTATGACCACTGGCATGGTATATCTTATTTAAACATTTTTAAAACAACCCTATGTATAATATGCTTTGCCAATTAGTTTGAGAAAGCAAATTCATTTGTTTTTAAATACATCAATGATGGTTAAATGCTTAATCTTGCTCCGATGCCAGCTGTAACAGAACCGTCCAATTTATAAGAATTCAAGTGAATTAGCGATCACAAAGTAGTCAAGCCAATGGACTTGAACACATATAAACATGGTAGTCCGACGAAATCTCTAAAGACCTTGATTCAACCAACATATAACCAAGATCGTACATGATCAAGCATCGCCATCACAGATTACATTCATTCAACACAAAACATAGTTTTACAACACATCGGAGTTTAAACCAAGTTATTACAAACCGATTCAGTAGCGGAAGCAAAGTAGTTTTGAAACATCACACACTCAGTTTAATTACATGCCAGTTCCATAGTCATCCCAACAAAAGCATAGCTGAAGATAAAGGGGTCGATCATGCCCATGATCTATTCATCGTCCGCAGCCGGATGATGACAGTTAGCACAGTAGTCGTGATAAACGACATCATCTGCAACAAGGGTAAATAAAACCCTGAGTACGAGAATGTACTCAGCTAGACTTACCCGTCATAAACCAGAAATAAAGTGACACCAAGGAGTATGCAAGGCTAATATTTGTGGACTGGTTTGACTCACATTTTTGCATAAAAAGCTTTAGTTGTAAGTAACATATTTATAGCATTTTAGCAGCAAGTTCATTACTTAACAACTATCCACTATATTAGCACTTGTTCTAAGCATACACTTGAGTATTTAAGCATCACAATAATAACCATATCCAGATTATCACATAGCTATCAACATTCTCATCACAACAATCAAGTTTATTTAGTGAGTTCTATGTTGCCGCTGCTCGAGTCAAGTTCTCACTATCCGAGAGAGACGGCGATTCGAATCGATTCCTATCTAGCTGGAGGGGTATTCCTAGCACTCACCCAAGCATTCCTCATGAGGGTGTTGATATTTGGGAACGCAATAAGGAATTGATCCGCAAGCGCACGGATATCGGTGAGCACTTCACCTGGGAAATTATCGAGAGTATCGTATTTATTTTTTACCACTAGGAGAAAGAGTGCATCTGACTAACCGGTCTATTACTACTAACCCTTTAGGCACAAAGAATGTCTTTCGATGTGAGTGATAAATAGAGAAGACTGCAACCGTAGTCTCCTTCTAACCTTGGTAAGGATGATCTACTGTTCTATTGGGGAGGCTAATGGAATCTAGACACCACAAAGGATGTTCAACCCGCACCTATAAACCCTATCCTTCCTGCTAACGAGATGTGGTCTGCAAAGGTAACTCGGAATTGTCACGTTCCTCACTACTACCACGGTCTAGCTAGTCAAGGAATATCTATGAGTACCCCAGCCTAAACACCACATTTACGCCAGCAATGATTACTCTAAACTCTACGTGAAGAGATTAAAGTAAACTCATAAACCAAAAAGAACAATAAAATAAGAACTTACTAGAATTTAGAAGTCGAAATACTGAAGAATCCTAGGAGCAAGCTTCGGGTTAGGAGAACTTGATCCCACAGGTACAAGCTTGGAGTAGACACCGACAGACCGGGCTTCCTCCAATCTACACCTCCACTCTATCTCTCTCAATCTAGTAGAAACTAGAAGATCTATTTCTACTTTACATTGGTTGCTAAGCCTAAAAAGAAATATTAATTAGAGAAGAGGTTTTCCTTCGAGGGCACCCCTCAATCTCTATGATAATTTCTTCATGTCTTCTCCAGGGGCCAGGGGGGTCTCCTTATATAGTCCTCCTCCTCTATGCATTTTTGGGTCGGTAGGCGAGGTGGTACTATGTTTTTCTTGATCCAATAGGTCGGTGGAATATCCCGTGCGAAGAGAGTCCCGAAAGGCTTCCAGAGGGGGGCGGGCGCCCAGGTCACCAGGGCGGGCGCCCTGGGCCTGGCCCCTTTCGGCCTCTGTTTTCTTCCCGTGGCTTCTGGAGTCTTCTAGATGGTAGAAAATCGTGCGGTGCGTTGATATCTCTATGTAATCCCGACATGTGGGCCTTTCTTCCTTATTTCCCGGTAACCCCCTGCAGAAATAGATAAACAACAAAACTCGTGGAATTCTATCAGATCAAACCCTAACTCTAGGTGTTGGTTGCATATTGGTCCTTTCCCTTGTTTATTTGATAATTAAAATTGATACTTAAGAACCATCAACAAATACCCCGATACTTAGGCTTTTACTCGTCCTCGAGAAAAGGATGGTTAAAAAAAATATCTGTGGTAAACATTTAAAACATTCTTTACATTTGCAGGGTATTAAAATTCACTGTGTACTGTAGTCAGGGAAGTATATGATTAAGAGTAAAGATCCTTTCTTCTCAATCCTGTCACTTGGAGTTTTTGTATATTTTTGAAAGAAAGTTAGCATACCTTTTTATCCTCATAGGTTCTTCTCAGATCACTCATTATCTTTTATATATTTCACTGAGGCTGTTTTATTTTGCAAAAGTTCTAAGCATACTTACTTTGCATTTATTGCCTGATCAAAACGGGATCCGAGGAGGGGAATGTCATACTCTTAGATCAAAGACCTTGGAAATTAAAATCTTTGTCAACTCTTGCTGGCATATTGCTTATTAGAGGGACCATGGGCTATCATTTTCTCTTTTTCTTCTTCTTTTTTTAAGTGGATACCGAGGTATCCCTAATTCTACTGTTGGACACTTGTCTATTTTTTCTGCGAGGTTGTCGAGCACTTGCTCCTTTTTATTTCCTCAAAATATTTCTATTTTTGCATAGCCCATGCCTCTAATGCAATAATACTTCGGAAGAGTGAATCTTTCTGAATAAATATCTTGATCTTAGGAGCATGATAAATCTCTCAACAAGGGTCTAACTCATTTTGAACAAACTCAATACAGAGTAGATAGCTTTTATAATCATAATTAATATTTTTAGTTTTATTAGGCATATAAAACACTGAGGATGGTAGCTAGAATTTTGAATATTTTGAAATAAATTCTCCAAGTAGCAATGATATCAAGAATAAGAAACTCATATTCTACCATCACATATTCCATATTGACTTAAGTAACACAGGGTTTTAAAATGATTTTATAATAATTGCAAGTTTTCAGGAAATATAACAGATTGAGATTAATCATGATTAGA
Organism: Sorghum bicolor; assembly: GCF_000003195.3. NCBI lineage: Eukaryota > Viridiplantae > Streptophyta > Magnoliopsida > Poales > Poaceae > Sorghum > Sorghum bicolor. Next base: position 39,355,710 of record NC_012874.2, on the reverse strand, counting down.
AATATTTTAATCTTTTTAATTTATCATGTCGGAAACAGTATTCTGCATAATCTAAGATATATGTATGTGTAAAGTAAAGTGTGCAGAGTGTGTACCTGAATCGTGGAGTGGTGTAGTCGGAGTGTGTTTGGCATGTTGAGGGATCTCCCCCATACATGTTTTCTGCTTTCATGCACAAAAATAAAGTACAGACACACAAGACATAATAATAATAATAATACTCTTTATTAATCTTGAGGCATTTATTACAAATAACTAGTAGCAAACTGATGAATAACTAAGATGCATTGCCTCAAGTTCTAATCTAGATAACTTAGCGGCGCTCTAATTCCTTAATCTTCTTGTTGGCACTAGCAAGATCCTGCCTAAGGCCTAATATAATGGTGTTGTGGTTAGAGAGCTGCCTAGTGAGGGAATTAATCGAGGACTGGAGGTCTATGATAATTCTGTCTAGCCTGCGAACATCCTCATCAATATCCATTATAGTCTTGTGATGCTTGGGAGGTGTCTCAAAAGCATTGAGAGCGTGCTTTGGGGCTGCCTTTGGAGGGATGAAACAGACTTTGGCTGCTCTAATCCCTTCAAAGTAAGGCCTTTCCTCCTTCGTAGTGTAGCGAACGCTGCTGATCTCGCCGCTCTGGTTGGTCTTGACTCCAACGACCCTCTCATTGGGTCTTGGTGGAAGGATCCTCGTGCCGGTTGGCACCTTGATAGTGGTCTTCGTCTTGGATGATGATCCCTTGAGAAGTAGGGGTTGTGGTGGTGCGGTGAGAACTGGTTGAGCATGGTAAGATTGGTCGGAGCTGCGTTGGCGTAATGGCATGGCTTCTAGCTGTCGCTCTGTGTTAGCCGGGACGAGAGCACGGGCATCGGGGTCTTCCACAAGCACCATGTTGAGGTTGAAGGGGACGACTTCCCAATCATCGTGGTACTTCTCGGCCATTGGAGCAGCAAGGAACTAATCAAGCTCTAATTGAAAAAGAAGAGAAGGCTTGATGGCTTGGTGTTTGAAAACTGAGGTCAGGGGTCTGTTTATATAGGGGTCAAAGAGTGCCTCTATGGGTTGTTCGGGTTGCTCCCGTCAATGTGCGTGCGAAACTTTCCATCTGAGGGGTTATTCAGATTACCATAAGTGAATTTTCCATAACAGAGAAGATGGGACCGAGGGGGAATAGGTGCTGGGCGCCCGCCCACCTGATCTGGTCGCCCGCCCTCTCTCTGGCCCCTCTGTGGGCCCACTTTCTCGAGCGCGGTTCTAGATGCAAAACTATTTTGAAAAATATATATTTGACCCGAAAATATCAGACTAAAAAGGTCGGGCTCTAATTCTCCATGGGAAGGTAAAAGTTGACTACGTCTATTTCTTCTAATTCTTTATTGGGCTCTAAAAATAATTTAAGACGTTGACCATTTACCTTGAATAACATACCTTCGTCATTTTGAAGTGTGATTGCTCCGTGGGATGATGAATTTATTACCTTGAATGGTCCTTCCCATTTGCTCCGGAGTTTTCCATGCCCGAAAAACTTTACCCTGGAATTAAAAAGTAATACCTTATCTTCGGGTGTGAACTCCTTCTTCTTGATTCTCTTGTCATGCCACCTTTTGACTCTTTCTTTGTAGGTCTTTGAGTTGTGATATGCCTTCTCTTGCCATCCTTCCAATTCTGATAGTTGCATTCTTCTATGATCTCCAGCAACATCTAGGTCCATATTCCATCTCTTTATGGCCCAGTGTGCTTTGAACTCTAGTTCAACAGGTAGATGGCAAGTCTTCCCGTACACCAATTGGTATGGAGACATTCCGATTGGGGTCTTGTATGCTGTCCGGTATGCCCCGAGTGCATCGGGTAACTTGTCTTTCCATGCCGTTCCCATTTCATTTACTGACTTCTGAAGAATATTCTTGATTTGTTTGTTGGAAGTTTCTGCTTGGCCACTTGTCTGAGGATGATAAGGGGTAGCGACGTTGTGACGGATTCCATGTTTTGCTATATATTGCTTGAAGCGTTTGTCGATGAAGTGTGCTCCTCCATCACTTATCACTACTCTGGGGACTCCAAATCTTGGAAATATAATTTCTTCAAACATCCTCTTTGAACTGATGTTGTCGGCATGCTTGCAAGGTAATGCCTCTACCCACTTGGAGACATAGTCAACCGCCACCAAGATGTACTCACACTTCTTTGATGGAGGAAATGGACCCACGTAGTCTATTCCCCAGACATCAAAGAGCTCAATCTGAAGGTTGTTGGTGAGTGGCATTGCATCCCTTGTATTTATGTTTCCGTGTCTTTGACATGGCCCACATCTTCTGATATATTGCTTCGTGTCTTCATACATTGTAGGCCAGTAGAATCCACACTGCCAGATCTTTGAATGTGTACGGAATGCTCCATAGTGACCTCCATATGGTGATGAATGACATCTGTCGATGATTTTCCATCCTTCCTCAGTGGTCACACATCTCCTGAGCAAGCCATCAGAGCATACTCGGAAGAGGTATGGCTCATCCCATATATGTGAACGACTTTCTTGAATAAGCTTCTTCTTGTTTGCTCCTGGTGGTACATACCCTGAAACCATAAAATTAACAATATCTGCATACCAGGGGTCAGACCTGTTAATCCCGTAGAGCATGTCGTCCCGGAGTGAATCATTGATGGGGGTTTCCTGTGGACTCTTAAAATACATTCTAGACAAGTGATCAGCAACAAAATTTTCTACTCCCTTTTTATCTTTTATTTCCAAGTCAAATTCTTGGAGTAATAAGATCCATCTAATGAGGTGAGGTTTAGCATGTTTTTTAGTGAGCAAATATTTTAGTGCAGCATGATCAGTGTAAACAATTATTTTACCTCCAACTAAATAAGATCTAAATTTATCAATGGCAAAGACAACAGCCAGAAGCTCTTTTTCAGTGGTTGCATAATTAAGTTGAGCTCCTGTTAAAGTTTTACTGGCATAAGCAATTGCATGATGCTTCTTATTTTTAGTTTGTCCCAATACTGCCCCCACAGCATAATCACTAGCATCACACATAATTTCAAAAGGCAACGACCAATCAGGGGGTTGAATGATTGGTGCAGAGATGAGTGCTTTCTTTAATAAATTGAAAGATGTTAGACATGCATCATCAAATTCAAAAGGAGCATCCTTGGCTAGCAAAAGAGTTAGTGGTCTAGCAATAAATGAAAAATCTTTTATAAATCTACGATAAAAACCAGCATGGCCAAGAAAGTTTCGAATTCCTTTTATATTCACAGGTGGAGGTAGTTGTTCAATTACTTCAATTTTAGCTTTGTCTACCTCAATACCTCTTTCAGACACTAGGTGTCCCAGCACTATTCCTTCTCCAACCATAAAATGACATTTTTCCCAATTAAGGACTATGTGCTTTTCTTCACATCTTTGCAAAACCGTGTCTAAGTTTTCAAGACAACTATCAAAAGTTTTTCCATAAACATAGAAATCATCCATGAAAACTTCCATAATTTCTTCGATCATATCAGAAAATATAGACATCATGCATGTTTGAAAAGAAGCTGGTGCATTACATAACCCAAAAGACATTCTACGATAAGCATAAGTTCCATATGGGCATGTAAAAGTGGTTTTGCTTTGATCATCGGGATGGATCGGGATTTGGTGATATCCTGAATATCCATCTAAGAAACAGAAGAACGAAGGGTTCGCTAATCGCTCTAGCATCTCATCTAGGAAAGGTAAAGGAAAGTGATCCTTTCTCGTGGCTTTGTTTAGTTTCCTATAGTCTATGCACATCCGCCATCCTGTGACGGTGCGTTGCGGAATTAGCTCGTTCTTTTCATTCATAATAACAGTCATGCCTCCCTTTTTAGGCACAACTTGTACTGGGCTTACCCACTCACAGTGCGGTACAGGATATATAATCCCTACATGCAGCAACTTTATAACTTCCTTTTTAACTACCTCTCTCATAGTGTTATTAAGTCTACGTTGGGGTTCTCGAGAAGGTGAGATAGAAGGATCTGTTGGAATACGATGGGTACAAATCATAGGACTGATTCCTGTAAGATCTTGGAGTGAGTAGCCAAAAACTGAGTGATGTTTCTCAAGAATGGTCATTAATCGCAGAGTTTGATCCTGAGTGAGTTTATCGCTAATGATCACAGGAAACTCTGGATTATTGTTTAGGAAAGCATAGGTAAGACCGGGTGGTAAAGTTTTAAGCTCTATGGGGGGTCTAGGTGTTTCTGCACACTCAACTCATCTAAGGGTTCAGGTTCAGAAGGTTCGGTTTCTTCTTCAGTGAAGAGTTTAGAGTAATCATTGATGGCGTAAACGTGGTGTTTAGGCTGGGGTACTCATAGATATTCCCTGACTAGCTGGACCGTGATAGAAGTGAGGAACGTGACAATTCCGAGCTACCTTTGTAGATCACATCTCGTTAGCAGGAAGGATAGGGTTTATAGGTGCGGGTCGAACATCCTTTGTGTTGTCTAGATTCCGTTAGCCTCCCCATTAGAACAGTAGATCATCCTTACCAAGGTTAGAAGGAGACTACGGTTGCAGTCTTCTCTATTTATCACTCACATCGAAAGACATTCTTTGTGCCTAAAGGTTAGTAGTAATAGACCGGTTAGTCAGATGCACTCTTTCTCCTAGTGGTAAAAAAATAAATACGATACTCTGGATAACCTCCCGGGTGAAGTGCTCACCGATATCCGTGCGCTTGCGGATCAATTCCTTATTGCGTTCCCAAATATCAACAAGCATTTCTGGCGCCGTTGCCGGGGAGAAAGACGGTTGCTGAGATAACCTGAGTCTTACTATTAGCTTGTATCTATACTTTTATCTTTTCTTATCTTTTATATTCTTTCTTTATTTTCTTTATTCTTACCTTATGGAAAACCAAAATTCTAAATCGATCCATGAGTCTGCAATCCCTTTAGCAACTGACCTTTTACCTTGGGAATCATCACAGCCTATCCAAACATCCCAGTATAAGTTAAGTTCTAGGTTGATTGCCATGATTCAAAACCTATCTTTTTCGAGAAAGGAAGACGAAAACCCTTACCTTCATATTAGAGATTTTGAGCAAACATGTGATTGTCTTCGCATTGAAGGCATTTCTGATAAGACTTTACGTTGGAAGCTTTTTCCTTTTTCTTTAAGGGGAGAAGCTAGACAATGGTACAGTCAGAAGGTAAGTCAACAACAAGGTGAATGGGGAGTTTTACGAGCCAACTTTTGTCTAGATTTCTATTCCCTTGACCGTATAGCCGACCTTAGACTCGAAGTCCAATCTTTTAAACAAAAAGATAATGAAACTTTGGGAAAATCCTGGAAACGTTTTTCTGATCTTTTAGAATCTGGTCCAAACCTTAATCTAGAAGACCCTGTTCTTTTATTTCACTTTTTTCGAGGTCTTCAGAAAAATCACAAACAAATGCTACACACAATGTCTAGAGGTTCTTTCTTTCGCATCCCTGCTGATGACGCTAGAGTGATCCTAGATAGAATCCTAGAAGCTGAGATGGATAATACCCTTCATGATGAAACCTACGAAGTCGAAGTAGACACTCTGCCAAATTCTTCATCTACTTTAGCTATCCCAAGTTCTGAGCCACAAGAGGAAGAAATTCCACTACCGGACTTCATGCTGGATATAGAATCCGATCTTTTTGCCGATTTTGGAAATATTTCAAACCACCATTCTATTGACAAACCCCAAAACGGTCAGTTTAGCATTTATTTACCAAGTGAATATCAATTGAGAGAGCTTATCTCAGTCATGAGTAGCGAATGGTTGGAGGAATCAGAGCTTTCCTCTGATGTGATCCGTTTGGACACACCCTCTATAACTATACGCTGTGCTTATAATTCTGATCGATTTAATGCTCTTTATAATCCTGTTGTGGGGATCAACATTATGTCTGAATCCTTTGCACTTAAACTATTTAAAAATCTTGTCTTAACCCCCACAACAAAGGTCATAAAGGAATCTTCGGGACGATTAGTCCCCAGTCTTGGAATTATTAATGTCCTACCTCTTACGGTAGAAGGCTCCATGGTTCATTTGAACTTCTATATCTTTGATACATGGGACTTCGACCTGTTGATAGGACAGCCTTTTAGAAGACTCCTTTATGAAGGTCATACTGGAAAGCTACACATTTCTTTTGGAAAAACTTTTAAATTCCCAATAACAATTTCACACTCCTTAAACAATAAGGCCAAGTCATATCTTTTGCCTGATCCTATGGAGGAGGTAAAGGCTGCATCTCTAGAGCTTTTAAATGAACCAGACTTAGAAGACGAAACTCCTTTCTTCACAGAAGAAGAAGACGAACCTTCCGAGCCTGAACCCTTAGATGAGTTTGCAGAAACACCTAAACCTCCCATAGAGCTTAAAACTTTACCACCCGGTCTTACCTATGCTTTCCTAAACAATAATCCAGAGTTCCCTGTGATCATTAGCGATAAACTCACTCAGGATCAAACTCTGCGATTAATGACCATTCTTGAGAAACATCACTCAGTTTTCGGCTACTCACTTCAAGATCTTACAGGAATCAGTCCTATGATTTGTACCCATCGTATTCCAACAGATCCTTCCGTTACACCCTCTCGAGAACCCCAACGTAGACTTAACAACACTATGAGAGAGGTAGTTGAAAAGGAAGTCATAAAGTTGCTGCATGCAGGGATTATATATCCTGTGCCGCACAGTGAGTGGGTAAGCCTAGTGCAAGTTGTTCCTTAAAAAGGAGTTATGACAGTTATTATGAATGAAAAGAACGAGCTAATTCCGCAACGCACCGTCAAAGGATGGCGGATGTGCATAGACTATAGAAAACTAAACAAAGCCACGAGAAAGGATCACTTTCCTTTACCCTTCATAGATGAGATGCTAGAGCGATTAGAGAATCATTCATTCTTTTGTTTCTTAGATGGATATTCAGGGTATCACCAAATCCCAATCCATCCCGATGATCAAAGCAAAACCACTTTTACATGCCCATATGGAACTTATGCTTATCGTAGAATGTCTTTTGGGTTATGTAATGCACCAGCTTCTTTTCAAAGATGCATGATGTCTATATTTTCTGATATGATTGAAGAGATTATTGAAGTTTTCATGGATGATTTCTCTGTTTATGGAAAAACTTTTGATAGTTGTCTTGAAAACTTAGACAAGGTTTTGCAAAGATGTGAAGAAAAGCACTTAATCCTTAATTGGGAAAAATGTCATTTTATCGTTAGGGAAGGAATAGTGCTGGGACACTTAGTGTCTGAAAGAGGTATTGAGGTAGACAAAGCTAAAATTGAAGTAATTGAACAACTACCTCCACCTGTGAATATAAAAGGAATTCGAAGCTTTCTTGGCCATGCTAGTTTTTATCGTAGATTGATAAAATATTTTTCATTTATTGCTAGACCACTTACTCTTTTGCTAGCCAAGGATGCCCCTTTCGAATTTGATGATGCATGCCTAACATCTTTCAATTTATTAAAGAAAGCACTCATCTCTGCACCAATCATTCAACCCCCTGATTGGTCGTTACCTTTTGAAATTATGTGTGATGCTAGTGATTATGCTGTGGGGGCAGTATTGGGGCAAACTAAAGATAAGAAACATCATGCAATTGCTTATGCCAGTAAAACTTTGACAGGAGCTCAACTTAACTATGCAACCACTGAAAAAGAGCTTCTGGCTGTTGTCTTTGCTATTGATAAATTTAGATCTTATTTAGTTGGAGCTAAAATAGTTGTTTATACTGATCATGCTGCATTAAAATATTTGCTCACTAAAAAAGATGCTAAACCTCGCCTGATTAGATGGATCTTATTACTCCAAGACTTTGACTTAGAAATAAAAGATAAAAAAGGAGTAGAAAATTCTGTTGCTGATCACTTGTCTAGAATGTATTTTAAGAGTCCACAGGAAACCCCCATCAATGATTCAGTCCGGGACGACATGCTCTATGGGATTAACAGGTCTGACCCCTGGTATGCAGATATTGTTAATTTTATGGTTTCAGGGTATGTACCACCAGGAGCAAACAAGAAAAAGCTTATTCAAGAAAGTCGTTCACATATATGGGATGAGCCATACCTCTTCCGAGTATGCTGTGATGGCTTACTCAGGAGATGTGTGACCACTGAGGAAGGATGGAAGATCATCGACAGATGTCATTCATCACCATATGGAGGTCACTATGGAGCATTCCGTACACATTCAAAGATCTGGCAGTGTGGATTCTACTGGCCTACAATGTATGAAGACACGAAGCAATATATCAGAAGATGTGGGCCATGTCAAAGGCACGGAAACATAAATACAAGGGATGTAATGCCACTCACCAACAACCTTCAGATTGAGCTCTTTGATGTCTGGGGAATAGACTACATGGGTCCATTTCCTCCATCAAAGAAGTGTGAGTACATCTTGGTGGAGGTTGACTATGTCTCCAAGTGGGTAGAGGCATTACCTTGCAAGCATGCCGACAACGTCAGTTCAAAGAGGATGTTTGAAGAAATTATATTTCCAAGATTTGGAGTCCCCAGAGTAGTGATAAGTGATGGAGGAGCACACTTCATCGACAAACGCTTCAAGCAATATCTATCAAGACATGGAATCCGTCACAACGTCGCTACCCCCTATCATCCTCAGACAAGTGGCCAAGCAGAGACTTCCAACAAACAAATCAAGAATATTCTTCAGAAGACAGTAAATGAAATGGGAACGGCATGGAAAGACAAGTTACCCGATGCACTCTGGGCATACCGGACAGCATACAAGACCCCAATCGGAATGTCTCCGTACCAATTGGTGTACGGGAAGACTTGCCATCTACCTGTTGAACTAGAATTCAAAGCACACTGGGCCATAAAGAGATGGAACAGACCTAGATGTTGCTGGAGATTATAGAAGAATGAAACTATCAGAATTGGAAGAATGGCGAGAGAAGGCATATCATAATTCAAAGATCCACAAAGAAAGAGTCAAGAGGTGGCATGACAAGAGAATCAAGAAGGAGTTCACACCCGGAGATAAGGTATTACTTTTTAATTCCAGGGTGAAGCTTTTCGGGCATGGAAAACTCCAGAGCAAATGGGAAGGACCATTCAAGGTAATCAATTCATCATCCCACGGAGCTATCACACTTCAAAATAGCGAAGGTACGTTATTCAAGGTAAATGGTCAACGTCTTAAATTATTTTTAGAGCCCAATGAGGAATTTGAAGAAATAGACGTAGTCCATTTTTACCTTCCCATGGAGAATTAGAGCCCGACACTTTTAGTCTGATGGTTTTGGGTCATATATATATTTTTCTAAATAATTTCGCATCTAGAAACGCACTCGGAGAAGTGGGCCCACAGAGGGGCCAGAGAGAGGGCGGGCGCCCAGCCCCTGTTCCCCCTCGGTCCCGACTTTCTCTGTTATGGAAAATGCACTTAGGGTGATCCGAATAATCCCTCGGATGGAAAGTTTCGCACGCACATCGACGGGAGCAACCCGAACAACCCATAGAGGCACCCTTTTGACCCCTATATAAACAGACCCCTGACCTCAGTTTTCAAACACCAAGCCTCCTCTCCTTCAATTAGAGCTTGATTAGCTCTACTTCAATTAAAATTTTATTAGTTCCTTGCTGCTCCAATGGCCGAGAAGTACCATGATAATTGGGAAGTCGTCCCCTTCAACCTCAACATGGAGCCTGTGGAGGACCCCGATGCCCGTGCTCTCGTCCCGGCCAACACAGAGCGTCAGCTAGAAGCCATGCCATTACACCAACGCAGCTCCGCCCAATCTTACCATGCTCAACCAGTTCTCACCGCACCGCCACAACCCCTACTCCTCAAAGGATCATCATCCAAGACGAAGACCACTATCAAGGTGCCAATCGGCACAAGGATCCTTCCACCTAGACCCAATGAGAGGGTCGTTGGAGTCAAGACCAACCGGAGCGGAGAGATCAGCAGCGTTCGCTACACTACGGAGGAGGAAAGGCCTTACTTTGAAGGGATTAGAGCATCCAAAGTCCGTTTCATCCCTCCAAAGGCATCCCCGAAGCACTCTCTCAATGCTTTTGAGACAACTCCCAAGCGTCACAAGACTATAATGGATATTGATGAGGAAGTTCGCAGGCTAGATAGAGTTATCATAGACCTCCAGTCCTCGATGAATTCCCTCACTAGGCAGCTCTCTAACCACAAAGAATTAGAGCGCCACTAAGTTATCTAGATTAGACCTTGAGGCAATGCATCTTAGTCATCTATCTTTAAATTCGGTTTAAGTTTGCTATTATCATCAGTTTGCTATCAGTCTTTTGTAATAAATGCCTCAAGATCAATAAAGAGTATTATTATTATTATTATTATTATTATTATTATTATTATTATTATTATTATTATTATTATTATTATTATTATTATTATGTCTTGTGTGTCTCTACTTTATTTTTGGGCAAGAAAGCAGAAAACAAGTATGGGGGAGATCCCTCGACATGCCAACCACACTCCAACTACACCACTCAGGTACACACTCTGCACACTTTATGTTACACATACAAATATCTTGATTATGCAGATTACTGTTTCCGACATGATAAAATAAAAAGATTAAAATATTTCTAATCATGATTAATCTCAATCTGTGATATTTCCTGAAAACTTGCAATTATTATAAAATCATTTTAAAACCCTGTGTTACTTAAGTCAATATGAAATATGTGATGGTAGAGTATGAGTTTCTTATTCTTGATATCATTGTTGCTTGGAGAATTTATTTCAAAATATTCAAAATTCTAGCTACCATCCTCAGTGTTTTGTATGCCTGATAAAACTGAAAATATTAATTATGATTATAAAAGCTATCTGCTCTGTATTGAGTTTGTTCAAAAAAAGTTAGACCCTTGTTGATAGATTTATCATGCTCCCAATATCAAGACATTATTTCAATAAGATTCACTCTTCCGAAGTATTATTGCACTAGAGGCATGGGCTATGCAAAAATAGAGATATTTCGAGGAAATAAAAAGGAGCAAGTGCTCGACAACCTCGCAGAAAAAAATGGACAAGTGTCCGGCAGTAGAATTAGGGGTACCTCGGTATCCACTTAAAAAAAAGAGAAAAAAAAATGATAGCCCATGGTCCCTCTAATAAGCAATATGCCAGCAAGAGTTGACAAAGATTTTAATTTCCAAAGTCTTTGATCTAAGAGTATGACATTCCCCTCCTCGGATCCCGTTTTGATCAGGCAATAAATGCAAAGTAAGAATGCTTGAGAATTTTTGCAAAATAAAACAGCCTCAGTGAGATATATATAAAAGATAATGAGTGATCTGAGAGAACCTATGAGGATCAAAAGGTATGCTAACTTTCTTTCAAAAATATAAAAAAACTCCAAGTGACAGGATTGAGAAGAAAGGATCTTTACTCTTGATCTTAAACTTCCCTGACTATGGTACACAGTGGATTTTTAACACCCTGCAATTATATAGAGAATGTTTTAAAATGTTTACCCCAGATATTGTTCTTAACCATCCTTTTCTCAAGGACGAGTAAAAGTCTAAGTATGGGGGTATTTGTTGACGATTCTTAAGTATCAATTTTAATTATCAAATAAACAAGAGAAAGGACCAATATGCAACCAACACCTAGAATTAGGGTTTGATCTGACAGAATTCCACAAGTTTTGTTGTTTATCTGTTTCTGCAGGGGGTTATCAGGAAATAAGGAAGAAAGGCCCACATGTCGGGATTACATAGAGATATCAACGCACCGCGCAATTTTACATCATCTAGAAGACTCCAGAAGCCACGAGACCGAAGCGGAGGCGAAACGGGGCCAGGCCCAGGGCGCCCGCCCTGAGGACCAGGGCGCTGTTGATATTTGGTAACGCAATAAGGAAATGATCCGCAAGCGCACGGATATCGGTGAGCATTTCACCCGGGAGGTTATCTAGAGTTATCGTATTTATATTTTTACCACTAGGAGAAAGGGTGCATCTGACTAACCAAATCTATTGCTACTATCCCTTTAGGCTACAAAGAATGTCTCTCGATGTGAGTGATGTATAGAGAAGACTGCAACCGTAGTCTCGTTCTAACCTTGGTAAGGATGATCTACTGTTCTATTGGGGAGGCTCACGGAATCTAGACAACACAAAGGATGTTCGACCCACACCTATAACCCTACCCGTCCTGCTAACGAGATGTGATCTGCAAAGGTAACTCGAATTGTCACGTTCCTCGCTACTACCACGGTCCAGCTAGTCAGGGGATATCTATGAGTACCCTAGCCTAAACACCACGTTTACGCTAACAAGTGATTACTCTAATACTCAACCGGAACAGGATTAAAGGAAACTCATAAACCAAAGAACAATAAAACAAGAACTTACTAGTATTAGAAGTCGAATTACTGAAGAATCTTGGAAGGAAGCCTCGGGTTAGGAGACTTGATCCCGTAGGTACAACTCGGAGTAGACACCGACAGGCCGGCCTTCCTCCGATCCACACCTCCACTCTATCTCTCTCAATCTAGTAGAAACTAGAAGATCTATTTCTACTTTACATTGGATGCTAAGCCTAAAAAGAAATATTATTTAGAGAAGAGGTTTTCCTTCGAGGGCACCCCTCAATCTCTATGATAATTTCTTGTCTCCTCCAGGGGCCAGAGGGGGTCTCTTTATATAGTCCTCACCCTCTATGCGTTTTTGGGTCGATAGGCGAGGTGGTACTATGTTATTCTAGATCCAATAGGTCGGTGGAACGTCGTGTGCGAAGAGAGTCCGGAACGGAGTCCAGAGGTGGGCGGGCGCCCAGGTCCTCAGGGCGGGCGCCCTGGGCCTGGCCCCTTTCGGGCTCCGCTTCCTTCCCGTGGCTTCTGGAGTCTTCTAGATGGTAGAAAATTGCGCGGTGGGTTGATATCTCTATGTAATCCCGACATGTGGGCCTTTCTTCCTTATTTCCTGATAACCCCCTGCAGAAATAGACAAACACCAAAACTCATGGAATTCTGTCAGATAAAACCCTAAGTCTAGATGTTAATTTCATTTGGATCCTTTTCTTTGTTTATTTGATAATTAAATTTGATACTTAAGGACCGTCAACAAACTCCCCCAAGCTTACCTCTTGCTCGTCCCTGAGCAAGGATGAACTCAAGAGTTTCTGCAGTGGTTTCATTTCTTAGAAGTACACACGCATTTAAGCAAGATCTCATCTCTGAGTTACAATAAACTGTTAAGACTTAAAACTTACTTACTTTACCTACACCATAGGACTTGTAACCGTCACTTCTGTCTTGAGTGGTTAAAAGATAGAACAGTCTAGCCAAGTGCCATGTCTCTTATTCTTGATCAGCTATAGCTCTGGGGTTTTTGCAGATTTTCAAATAAAACTCAGAAATTCCTTGTATGATTCTCTCAGGTCTCTCTTTTGTGGTATTTTTGGATCCTTACCAAGGCAGTGATGGTATATGCCTTCTCTCAAGATGTGTAGTATTTGTGGTATGAAGCATAGTGACATTGTCTTCTCTCTCACCCTACTCTAATAAGGCTTTAATATCTGGAGCTCATAGGTGGGAGATAAAGTATACATACTTAGAAGGCATTTATTGCATAGTCAAACCATGGATCCAAAGAAACAAATCAATAAGCCAAATCAAGATGTGCATGTGTGGCGAATGAATGGTGTATGGTGATGATGGTGATAACAATGGTGGTGGAAGTCTAATTCTACTTTGCTCTTTGAGGGGATACATACCTTCCTTGCTTTTGAAACTTTATGAGGAGAATGAGATGCTCTTCTTTTTCTTTTCTTTCGAGGTTCCGAGCAGTTGCTCCTTTTTATTTCCTTGTATCTTTTATTTTCTTTTTCTCTCTCTTTTTTTTAGAGCATTCATCTCTTGAGATAATATAGCAAGTGGTAGTAACAAGATAACTTGAGCATTTATTTCACAAGGGGAAACAGAAATATTTTTGGTTATTCTCTCCCGGATTAGGAGTAGAATACTTTTGGGTGGTTTTGGAGATGGAAATGAGTGGATATATGTGGATGGTACTTCCGGAGTAGAAGTAGCATGTATGAGTGAACGTGCAAGTGAATCTTGATTTGACCACATGACAAGCTCCTAAGGGTCTACACAGCTTGACCACACTCAATGCTCATAAGCAGTAAATAGTAAATGTGTGGCTCAAGGTCTAGCAAGCATGTATATATGGCTGTGGTAGGAATTTAAACTCTCATCATACAGGAACTCATCATGCAACATTTTAAAGATTTTCAAAGATAAAATTCTCCAGAATTCTAGCATCTCTAGGAACAGATAAACAGTAGCTCAACCTTCCCATATCATAACCATTAACAACTTAGACTTCAGATCAAGTTTTCATCCCACAAGTTTAGGTCTAGAGCAAGCCTTAAATTATAACAGTTATATCTAAACTTGAGAGAGAACTTCAAATTTGCAAATTAGGCAGAGCAACTATTCACCATATCCATGCTTTAAGTTTTATTAGATACAGATTAGCATAGCCACTTTATTTATTTATTAAACACACTAAGCAAAATATATATAAGCATAAAATCTTTATTTGGTTTTTCATAGTTATGTGTATTTATATTCTAATATAGTATAAGTATAAAGATAGATAGAAATACTTATCGAGGTAAATGGGGGTGCTCTCCCCCAAGCTGAATTTTGACGTAATTTCTCTTAATGTAGCTAGCAGGTGGCAGAGGTGTGTTTGAAAGTCAGCAGTATTTTGACAGCGATTAGAATGTCCTCCGTCTGCTATTCTTCTTGATTCTTAAATTCTGTGGAGCTCAAATAGACAACAAAGCTTGTGGAACTGATTAAGTGTTAGCATAAATATCTAGCCTTTATCATGTTGAGACTCCTTAATAAATATTACTCCCTGTTTTTATATTTTTGTTTTTATAAAGCAGAAAAATATTTATTTTATTTTTATGCCACCACAGTGAATGTACTTATGGGTTTTATGCCACTCGTCTACTCACATGGGGCTTACAGTTTATTTTTTCACATTTTTATTTTCTTTCTAGGATAATACGAACATGATTAACTAAGTAAACTATTTGAAATAATTAAAAGGGAAAGGATAACTACCAAGTTTACCTCTTGGCAAGGCGTTCGGTGTTTTTAAGTCCTCCGAACGGGACTCTCCATTTTCTTAATCGTCCTGAGGTTCGTTGGGTGGCATAGTCGGTACTTCTGGCAGCGCCTCCTGTTCATTTATAGTTATCTTCATTTTCCATACCTGACTCGGTGTTTCAATTTCCTCTAGGTAATTCTGTTTAAACTCAACGTCTTCTGATCTTACAACTTCTCCTTCATAGTCTGCCCATCCGTCCTTGATGATCTGCCTCCTCTGGTTGCGGTTGCGTCTCTTTAATCTTTAATCTTTGTTTAGTCCTTTAATCTTTGTTCTTAGTACTACCTTCGTGATCCCACACTCCTAATCATATAAGCTAAAGTATTGCACATTCAATCTTTAGAAGATATAAACAAAACATAAATATAGATAGATTATCTTTCCATTAGGTTGAGCCATCTGATCTAACAAATGTTTTAAATGCTACACTCATGATCCATCAACTTTGTCTTGCTCACTATGCTTAAGGTTAGAGAAGAACAAATACACTTTTGGTTCTGTTGTTGTTTTCCACCAACAGGGCCCATGCACTTGATCTCTGCCTTGTCTCTATGAACAGGTACACTTCAAACAAAACATGGAGGAGTTTTACAACTCCTAGATTCCACCAAGTGAAGAACCGGGATCTACGAGCACAAACACAATGGAGATCAGACACTTAGTTTCCCAAAGGAAATATTGAAGAACCTCTGTGTCCGAGTTGGTACCTTGTACGCTTCAGCAAACTTCGTGGTGATAGAGACTGGTATTGAGGAGAGGGCACCCATCATCTTACGGAGGCCATTCCCAAACACCAGAGCTGTCATCTACGCTAATGCTGCCAAAATCAGTTTCTACATCAAGGGGAAGAAGGAGATTTTCCTTCAAGAACAAGACTACACAAACTTCAGAGCAATCCCGACATGAACCAAGGAAGAGGACCAACAGGAGGAACAGGAACAAGCAAATGTGGACCGAGTCAGCTAAGATGGTCACTGTAGCTCAAGGAGGTCAAGATCGTTGACTCAAGTCACCTTTCTTGATCAAGAAGGACGACCCTGGTGTTCCAAGAATCGAATGCACAAACAATGGATACTCTTTTCAGAAGGCACTCTATGACACCGGATCTGACGACAACATAATGGCCGCAGTCACTTATCAGCTCCTGCATGGAACCATGCCACTACAACCAAGATACATTCAGCTTCAAACAATTTTCAGGTCATTGACATGGGAGAAGACAAGTATGATCCATCCACCATCCTTGGAAGACCGTTCCTAAACACTATCAAAGCCATTATCTATATTGGAACCGGAGAAGTCCACATGCACTTCCCCTCTGAGAAAGGTACGCCACTACTTTAATGATTATATAGTTGAAGATTCTAAGCAGGTCAGGACAAGAAGAAGACAACGCAACCGCAACCAGAGGAGGCAAATTATCAAGGACGGATGGGTAGACTACGAAGGAGAAGTGATAAGGACTGAAGACATACAACTTGAACAGAACTGTCCTGAGGAGACCGTAAGACCGAGTCAGGTATGGAAAATGAAGATAACTATAAATGAAGAGGAGGCGCTGCCGGAAGTACCGACTACGCCACCCAACGAACCTCAGGACGACTAAGAAAACGGAGAGTCCCGTTCGGAGGACTTAAAAAAAACACCGAACGCCTTGCCAAGAGGTAAACTTGGTAGTTATCCTTTTCCTTTCAATTATTCAATTATAGTTTGCTTAGTTAATCATGTTCGTATTATCCTAGAAAGAAAATAAAAATGTGAAAAAAAACTGTAAGCCCCATATGAGTATACGAGTGGCATAAAACCCATAAGTACATTCACTGTGGTGGCATAAAAATAAAATAAATATTTTTCTGCTTTATAAAATGAAAATATAAAAAACAGGGAGTAATAATTATTAAGGAGTCTCAAGATGATAAAGGCTAGATATTTATGCTAACACTTAATCAGTTCCACAAGCTTTGTTGTCTATTTGAGCTCCACAGAATTTAAGAATCAAGAAGACTAGCAGACGGAGGACATTCTAATCGCTGTGAGAATGCTGCTGACTTTCAAAAACACCTCTGCCACCTGCTAGCTACATCAAGCGAAATTACGTCAAAATTCAGCTTGGGGGAGAGCACCCCAATTTATCTCGATAAGTATTTCTATCTATCTATCTTTGTACTTATATTATATTAGAATATTAAAATACATAAACTATGAAAAACCAAATAAAGATTTTATGCTTATATATATTTTGCTTAGTGTGTTTAATAAATAAATAAATAAAGTGGCTATGCTAATCTGTATCTAATAAAACTTAAGCATGGATATGATGAATAGTTGCTCTGCCTAATTTGCAAATTTGAAGTTCTCTCTCAGGTTTAGATATAACTGTTATAATTTAAGGCTTGCTCTAGACCTAAACTTGTGGGATGAAAACTTGATCTGAAGTCTAAGTTGTTATCGGATACGATATGGGAAGGTTGAGCTGCTGTTTATCTATTCCTAGAGATGCTAGAATTCTGGAGAATTTTTTATCTTTGAAAATCTTTAAAATATTGCATGATGAGTTCCTGTATGATGAGAGTTTAAATTCCTACCACAGCCGTATATATATGCTTGCTAGACCTTGAGCCACACATTTACTATTTACTGCTTATGAGCATTGAGTGTGGTCAAGCTGTGTAGACTCTTAGGAGCTTGTCATGTGGTTAAATCAAGATTCACTTGCACGTTCACTCATATATGCTACTTCTACTCCGGAAGTACCATCCACATATATCCACTCATTTCCATCTCCAGTTTTACCCAAAATTATTCTACTTCTAATCCGGGAGAGAATAGCCAAAAAACATTTTCCTATCCCTGTTATTCCCTGTGAAATAAATGCTCCAGTTATTTTGGTTACTACCGCTTGCTACATTATTTCACGAGATGAGTGCTCTAGAAAGAAAAAAAGAAAAAAAAGAAGAAAAAAAAAATAAATAATATACGAGGAAATAAAAAGGGGCAAGTGCCCGGAAGCTCGAAGAAAAGAAAAAGAAGAGCATCTCATTCTCCTTATAAAGTTTCAAAAGCAAGGAAGGTATGTATCCCCTCAAAGAGCAAAAGTAGAATTAGACTTCCACCACCATTGTTTTCACCATTGTTATCACCATCATCACCGTACACCATTCATTCGCCACACATGCACATCTTGATTTGGCTTATTGATTTGTTTCTTTGGATCCATGGTTTGACTTTGCAATAAATGACTTGTAAGTATGTATATTTTATCTCCCACCTATGAGCTCCAGATATTAAAGCCTTATTAGAGTAGGGTGAGAGAGAAGGCAATGTCACTATGCCTTATACCACAAATACTACATATCTTGAGAGAAGGCATATACCATCACTGCCTTGGTAAGGATCCAAAAATACCACAAAAGAGAGACTAGAGAGAATTATACAAGGAATCTCTGAGTTTTATTTGAAAATCTGCAAAAACTCCAGAGCTATAGTTGATCAAAGAACAAGATACATGGTGCTTGACTTGACCGTTCTATCTTTTAACTGCTCAAGACACAAGTGACGTTACAAGTCCCATGGTGAAAGGTAAAATGAGTAAGTTTTAAGTCTTAACAGTTTATTCTAACTCAGAGATGAGATCTTGCTTAAATGCGTGTGTACTTCTAAGAAATGAAACCACTGCAGAAACTCTTGAGTTCATCCTTGCTCAGGGACGAGCAAGAGGTAAGCTTGGGGGAGTTTGTTGACGGTCCTTAAGTATCAAATTTAATTATCAAATAAACAAAGAAAAGGATCCAAATGAAATCAACATCTAGACTTAGGGTTTTATCTGACAGAATTCCACGAGTTTTGGTGTTTGTCTATTTCTGCAGGGGGTTATCAGGAAATAAGGAAGAAAGGCCTACATGTCGGGATTACATAGAGATATCAACCCACCGCGCAATTTTCTACCATCTAGAAGACTCCAGAAGCCACGGGAAGGAAGCGGAGCCCGAAAGGGGCCAGGCCCAGGGCGCCCGCCCTGAGGACCTGGGCGCCCGCCCCCCTCTGGACTCCGTTCCGGACTCTCTTCGCACACGACGTTCCACCGACCTATAGGATCCAGAATAACATAGTACCACCTCGCCTATCGACCCAAAAACGCATAGAAGGGGAGGACTATATAAGGAGACCCCCTCTGGCCCCTGGAGGAGACAAGAAATTATCATAGAGACTGAGGAGTGCCCTCGAAGGAAAACCTCTTCTCTAAATAATAATTCTTTTTAGGCTTAGCAACCAATGTAAAGTAGAAATAGATCTTCTAGTTTCTACTAGATTGAGAGAGATAGAGTGGAGGTGTGGATCGGAGGAAGGCTGGCCTGTCGGTGTCTACTCCGAGTTGTACCTACGGGATCAAGTCTTCTAACCCGAGGCTTGCTTCTAAGATTCTTCAGTAATTTGACTTCTAATACTAGTAAGTTCTTGTTTTATTGTTCTTTGGTTTATGAGTTTACTTTAATCCTCTTCCGGTTGAGTATTAGAGTAATCACTTGTTAGCGTAAACGTGGTGTTTAGGCTAGGGTACTCATAGATATCCCCTGACTAGCTGGACCGTGGTAGTAGCGAGGAACGTGACAATTCCGAGTTACCTTTGTAGATCACATCTCGTTAGCAGGACGGGTAGGTTTATAGGTGCGGGTCGAACATCCTTTGTGTTGTCTAGATTCCGTGAGCCTCCCTAATAGAACAATAGATCATCCTTACCAAGGTTAGAACGAGACTACGGTTGCAGTCTTCTCTATACATCACTCACATCGAGAGACATTCTTTGTAGCCTAAAGGGATAGTAGCAATAGATTTGGTTAGTCAGATGCACCCTTTCTCCCAGTGGTAAAAATATAAATACGATACTCTGGAAAACCTCCCGGGTGAAATGCTCACCGATATCCGTGCGCTTGCGGATCATTTTCTAATTGCGTTACCAAATATCAACAACCTCCACTCTATCTCTCTCAATCTAGTAGAAACTAGAAGATCTATTTCTACTTTACATTGGATGCTAAGCCTAAAAAGAAATATTATTTAGAGAAGAGGTTTTCCTTCGAGGGCACCCCTCAATCTCTATGATAATTTCTTGTCTCCTCCAGGGGCCAGAGGGGGTCTCCTTATATAGTCCTCCCCTTCTATGCGTTTTTGGGTCGATAGGCGAGGTGGTACTATGTTATTCGGGATCCAATAGGTCGGTGGAACGTCGTGTGCAAAGAGAGTCCGGAACGGAGTCCAGAGGTGGGCGGGCGCCCAGGTCCTCAGGGCGGGCGCCCTAGGCCTGGCCCCTTTCGGGCTCTCCTTCCTTCCCGTGGCTTCTGGAGTCTTCTAGATGGTAGAAAATTGCGCGGTGGGTTGATATCTCTATGTAATCCCGACATGTGGGCCTTTCTTCCTTATTTCCTGATAACCCCCTGCAGAAATAGACTAACACCCAAACTCGTGGAATTCTGTCAGATAAAACCCTAAGTCTAGATGTTGATTTCATTTGGATCCTTTTCTTTGTTTATTTGATAATTAAATTTGATACTTAAGGACCGTCAACAGGTGCCCGCCCCCTGCTGGAGCCAGATCAGGACTCTCTTCGCTCGGGATATTCCACCGACCTATTGGATCAAGAAAAACATAGTACCACCTCGCCTATCGACCCAAAAATGCATAGAAGGGGAGGACTATATAAGGAGACCCCCTGGCCCCTGGAGAAGACATGAAGAAATTATCATAGAGACTGAGGGGTGCCCTCGAAGGAAAACCTCTTCTCTAATTAATATTTCTTTTTTAGGCTTAGCAACCAATGTAAGGTAGAAATAGATCTTCTAGTTTCTACTAGATTGAGAGAGATGGAGTGGAGGTGTAGAGTGGAGGAAGCCCGGCCTGTCGGTGTCTACTCCGAGCTTGTACCTGCGGGATCAAGTTCTCCTAACCCGAAGCTTGCTCCTAGGATTCTTCAGTAATTCGACTTCTAAATTCTAGTAAGTTCTTGTTTTATTGTTCTTATGGTTTATGAGTTTACTTTAATCTCTTTGCGTAGAGTTTAGAGTAATCATTGCTGGCGTAAATGTGGTGTTTAGGCTGGGGTACTCATAGATATTCCCTGACTAGCTGGACCGGGATAGTAGTGAGGAACGTGACAATTCCGAGCTACCTTTGTAGATCACATCTCGTTAGCAGGAAGGATAGGGTTTATAGGTGCGGGTCGAACATCCTTTGTGTTGTCTAGATTCCGTTAGCCTCCCCATTAGAACAGTAGATCATCCTTACCAAGGTTAGAAGGAGACTACGGTTGCAGTCTTCTCTATTTATCACTCACATCGAAAGACATTCTTTGTGCCTAAAGGTTAGTAGTAATAGACCGGTTAGTCAGATGCACTCTTTCTCCTAGTGGTAAAAAAATAAATACGATACTCTGGATAACCTCCCGGGTGAAGTGCTCACCGATATCCGTGCGCTTGCGGATCAATTCCTTATTGCGTTCCCAAATATCAACAATGAGCAGTAGCTAACGGTGCCGCGACGAAACCGAGAGCCTCTTGTGGGCGGCCGACACAAGGATGTGCTGCTCGGCACGCGCTGGTATCGAGGTTTCTAGTCGTGATCCATTATGGAATTATACCAATGAAATGTTTTCCTGTGACCTTTCCTTGATAATCTCACCATATCATATCGAAATTTCCCTATGTCCAACCAGATGTCATAGGACATTCTTCTGAAGTCAACTAGATGTTAACCTTTGAAGAACAAGTCACTGACATAAAAACTAACAGACTGCAAGAGGTGGTAGACAAGTGACGCTATTTCTCTATCCCTACAATGGCGATGAGCATTTAATGAGCACCATGGGTCATCCTCATCGAACCAAAAGGACACCCAACACTTAATGTTGGACAAGTTATCTGTTGAACAATCATCGATCATCACCATTGTGCTTATGACCAAGTTTTCCTAAGTCTTTATCTTTATGTGCATCATGGTGACAGCTAAAGTCAACCATCCTTGGCATGAATCCTTATCTCCTAGCTTTGGAGGTTACCAACTGTTGAGCATCAGCCGTAATTGTTGTGGTTAAGTGTGAAGCTTTGGAAAATATTGGGCTGAGAGGCAATTGAATGGTTGCTAGTAGCAAGGCTAATCTCAAGGAAAGTAATGATGGAGTGACAGCCACGAGAGATATGTTTTATCAATTAGTGAATTAAACATGGAGCTGAGAGATGTCTTGTCAGTCTAGAACAGTGCCATTGCAGCACCGAACAAGTTTAGTATGTACACGTTCTACTTATGCAAATGTTGCCTGTTTGAGCTGAATTTTGGTCAGAGGTTAGAAGACTCATGATCAGAAAATTTATCAAGTTTCATACAGAATTGAGTGGTAATTGGTTGAATACTTGCAACTGTTGGAGACCTCTAGGTCACACAATCATCCTTCTTCAGTAATGGTTATCCAATTCCTACATACCTTGGGTACCTTCTATCTGTTACCTAAGAAGTTGCACCTTATTCCACCCAAATAACTTTTTTTGTTTGCATACGAGGATCCCCTTGAAGTAAATGATCATGGAAGGTGTTGAACCAACAAAGTCAGCTATCACATTCACCGTTCTCTTAACTAGGGTGGTAAGTACAATTTTGTCATCAGAGAAAGAGAACTGCATGCTTGGAAAATTGTACTCCAATCATTTTGGTAGAAGACTACTTTTCAAACATTGTGAATGAGCGTGGAACCACTATAATGAGCAACCCTTAGAAGCTTCTGACTTGGTGCAAGGTTCTTATGGCTTGCATTAGTTTGACTAAAGAGACTGATGATACAGGTAGCTCCTTATGCTCTGAACCACCCTTCATACTTTGAGAACAAAGTGCACAGGACAGTGCTTTCTTAGATTCCTCCCAAAGTAACAATGCTTCATCTTCAGACCAAAGTTTACATTGAAAAGTAAGTATCAGAAAACTTTTGGTCCAACTTAGCTTCTCTAATGTTCGAATGCTATCTTTGAGGCTGGGAAATGCATGACACTGTTTCTCTTCCCTTGAAAGTCTTTTGCACCAAATCTCGAGACGAGATTCTTTTTAAGGGGGGAGGGCTGTAACACCCCAGGTGTTTGTCTTGCAATTTGGCACTTACATTTCATGAGCATAAGCATCATTTGTTCATATATGATAGTATGAAACATACTTTGATGTTGTGACAAGTGAATGCTTGATGATCCTGCATAATAAAGCTTGTGGGTGTTGATGGTGCTTATTCCATGTGTATCATCTCCATCTCTACCTAGGTGATCACTCAAAAAGTTTCATGAAGTTTGGTTTCAAAAGGTCAAATGAAATAATAAGTTACATACTTGTTGGAATGACCTTATTAAGTGAATGGAACCTTGGGATACTAACCTAATCTTGCAATCTTGACCAAATGACTCTAGATGAACTCTACAACAAAAGTCATGAAGGGTTCATATTGAGCTTGTGCCAAGAAAATGCTTTATTTGGTCTAAAACCCTAGTTTGAGCATTATCAAGTTGCTACTTTGACCAAAGTGAAAGTTTGACTTTCATACCAGTTATGAGGTTTGCCCGTAAATAAAAGTTGCAGTTTTGCTTCTATAGAACAAACTTTATTTAATGGTCAAGAGCTAGTTTGGTACCTGTCCTAGTCAAATTAAGCTCACAAGATTCAATGCAGTGCTGTTTTGGATCTCAGAAATTTGGCTAAGTCATCTGTGTTTCAGTTTCGGGTAACCAATAGCTTTGTACGTTCCTAACCAAGCTGAAAGAGTCTCTGAGCCTTTAACAAAAGTTGTAGATCAGTTCATATTCTACAAACTTTGTTTAAGGCCTCATATCTGAATCATCTTCTAAGCCTATCAAATAATAGTCACAAGACCGAATCTGCTGTAAATTCCAGCATTTTGAATTTCTAAGTCTGGAATTTCAGTTCGTCATGTTGGCATTCCGCGTTCTTCAAATTTTACTAAACAACTTGAGTTGATCCCTTAATAAAAGTTGGAGTATATATTGTGTACAAGAGCATGCCAAAAGATGACACCAGTTTGACTTTGTTTTGGTCATCAATTTTGAGTTTTGCTAATCTTTATAAATTCATTAACACTCGTGGTTTGGCATCTAATTATCTACTAATCTATAATCCTAATGACCATGAGACTTAAATGAAAGTTGTAGAGCAAACCGAGGTTGACAACTTTGCTTAAAGGCCCATGTCCAAATTTGGCCGGAAAGAGGCCCGAATCGGCGTCCCACCTTGGATACTTCGATGCACGCCACCTGTTCGTCGAAAAGCCTCAATGGGCGACGCGTGGCGAGGATGTGGCTACCATGCACGAGTTCAACCTTTCCATTGCTGCCACCTCCACCTTGCCCTGTCCTCTCTCTGCGCCGTTGTGGACGAGCGCCAGAGAGCTCTCCTGTCCTCCTCCACTCCCTCAACGCTCTACCATCCCACACTCGCCTTCTTCCCTCCCCGCTCTCTCCCTCTGTCCACCATGGACAGGCAGACACGGTGGCCACCATTGGTGGGTCAAGCCATCTCTGGCCAAGCTTGGTTGCCCTGTGGGTCTCTTCGGATGCGGCTCGGCACTAGGAGACCTCCTCGGCCTTCCCCACTGCCCAAGCACCACACCCTGCCGCAGCCTGAGCCGGCCCCATCTCCTCAGTCTCCTCTGTCCTGGTCGAGCAGACAAAGAAGAGGGACCTCGGGTTAGAATAAGAAACAACTCAGGGTTCCAGATGCGAAGCCAAGACTTATATGAATAGTGTTACTGGGCTGTGGCGTGATTCTTGCAAAAGCTAGGGTTCCCGGTGCAAGATCTGTTTTCCTTTTCTTTTGTTTTTGCAGATTTCATGGATGATCTTTGGAAATGCATAGTAATTCGTAGAAAAGTCGTAAAATAGCAAATGTGGACTTTTTGGAATCCCTGTGAAATTCTCTATGCAGTAGATCTATATTATTGCATGTTTTAGTTCGAAGTTTTAACGGTAAAAATAGATTTGTGCAGTTCGGTTTTAATTGCTTGTTATATTTGTCTTTTTCATAACCACTGTATTATTGCTCACATAAATGTGAAAACATTGTGACTAGCTTTTCATATTATATTTTATGTCTGGTAAAAGTTTGATGAATTTAGCCATGATAGATTGGGAGTTATAAAAATAACAAATGCCCTGTGTTGCTTTGCTCCTATTCTGAGTAGATCTGCATGTTTGTATTATTTGGCTCCGTTAAGTTGTGAATCTTGCCTGGATGAAAATATATGAGTTGTAGTAGTTTTCATAAGCTTTCCAAAAAGATAAATAGCACAATTGTTGGTTAAGCACATGTTTAGTTATAGTGGTTTAAAGTACTGTTCCAGTTTCTGTCTAAACCCAGACTGGATTGCATTGTTTGTAATGTAAGACCTTGTTAGTGGTAGACTTAGCTCTAGATGTTTATAACAAAGTTGTTCACAATTTGGTAAACTTTCTAGAAAGTACACAACGATAAATTATGGACATGTGAACCTCAAGTTATAGCTGTTTAATGTGGCATGACAGATTCTGTCCATGATTTGAACAGAGATGTCTTCATAGGGCTTGATAAATGGTTTATAATTATAAATAAAAATGTAAAAATAGAAAGTGTTGTTCCAGTACAATTCTATGATATTTTTGTATCATGGTGATATATATTATGGTCATGTGTTTGAAGAAAATGTGAGTTTTAGATTTATCATGCTCTCACATGGTTAATTGCAATAGCAATTTGTCTTTTTCATAGAGACTGCTGTGTTTGTTAAAATACAATGAAATTTGTATAGTAGCCTATTTATAGTATGTAGAGGCTACTTTTATTTTGGTGGAATTTACTGTGCATGTTTGGTATATGTTCTTTAATTCCCCTTATTATCCAAATAAATTAAGAAATGCATTAAATAAATTTATTTGGTAATGACCACTATGTTTTCTAGTGTTCTTTAGATATGTGCAAACTGTTTGTAACAATGGTTTTGTTAAAATGCATGTTTGAAACATAAGTTAATAATTAATTGTTTGCAATCATTGTTTCTGGACAGTTTGTGGAACTGTTTGGATTACAATATGTAAATGATGTTTTTTGGGAATCTTGTTTATAGCAAAGTTGTAGATAATTCATTTATCTAGCTACTGTTAAAATTTGGTAGTATTTAACCATATTGTTTGTGAGTTATGTCTGTTCAAAATTGGATTTCAGAAATGGCAGCTCTCTGTCTTGTTAGGACCTAAATTCTGTAATCCAAATATTTCGACCTGCCAAACTTATGAATCATGCTTTGATGTCTAAAGATGAAATATAGATAATTTATTAAGCATTCCATAATGTCTTCTTGCATGTCTTTTGGAGTTGTGTAACTCCAGTTATGCTTGGTTGAAGTGCCTATCAGTTTTCTGTCTTTAATTGTACCCTACTGTTTGGGGCAACATGCGCAGTCCTAATTGTCCAAGTAATTCCATAGTATAAATTATGTTTGCTGTGAAACTTGTCTATACAAAAGTTTTAGATAACTCTTTCATCTCACTTGTGTTAGAGTTTCATATCATTTGGATAAATGGTTTGTGAATTATAAGGGTATAAATTTTATCTGTCAAAATGCTTGTTCTCTGGAATTCCTGAGCCAGATTCTGTAAATATGTATGTTTGACTTAGGTAACTTTCTAATCATGCTAAGATGATTAAATATGATTTGTATACAATTTTATAAGCTTTCCATAATGTCTTGTTGCATGTATTTTGGATCTGTAGAACTCTGGTTATGATTTATTTACTAAACTGTTGCATGTATCTCCAGAATTGCTAGGAATGCATGAATGCTTGATTAACTTACATTGTGTGTGGTTTTAAGTGACTCATGTTTTGGTAGTGTTAATTAGTGTTGCATTCCTTGTTGGCTCAGCATGTTGGTTGTGTAATCATTAAGTTGAGCAATGAGATGTGCTTAAGTGTGTTTAGTGTAACCATGCTCTTGCCATGCTTCTTGTGTGTGATGCTTTGTCTATTGCACTTCTATATGTTCATGCGCTTGCATCTTGCATCTCATTTAGGTACACTAGATGAACCACGTGAAGGACATGATGGAAGGACTACACAAGTGTTGTCACCTTAGATGTCGTCAAGACGGAGCAAGCTAACTAATCTGACTCGGTGTCACATTCCAGGCAAGCCCCGGAGTATTATAAGCCTCCTAATTTTTGAAAGTGAATGAGTATATATATGTTATATATGTATTGTTGCATTAAGTATAGGAGTTGGATGAAACCCTTGCTGCATATATACCATTCCTTGTCCAGTATATATATAATCTGAATCCTAATTAGTCAGGATCGCGTCTATGCTTAGCCATGCTTAGCTCGGTAGAAGCCAGGTGATTTCCTGTCACCTGCAGGATATAGGTGGATTCCAGATTATGGTTGGCTATATTTGCTATCGTGGAAAAGAACCATGTGTTAATAATATGAAAGGAGACCTGGCGGGATGATGATAGTGACACAACAAGGCATGGAGGTCTTGGGTGTGGATCTATCCCCGTCTGTGTCGATTATGGACCGACCGTTGTACGTCCTCTTGTCATGTTGAACGCATGCCTGACACTTAGTTGGCCGGATAAGTCGTTCCAACCGTGAAGCCTAGTAATATGACTCAGGCCGGAAGGCCGATAAGTATAAAGTGCGCACTACCGAGGAAGTGCGGTGTGCGGGGGACCATTGGCGTAAGTCCAAAGGCAGGTGAGTTAAAATTCCTGACCTCCCTGGCAGAGTGGTAGCCCTGGGAGTGCGGCGCTGATCGGAACCGCGATTCCTGAGTAGTACCAAAGGTGACCCGTTGGCTCTCCGACGGGGGATGCTTGGGTGAGTGCTAGGAATACCCCTCCAGCTGGATAGGAATCGATTCGAATCGCCGTCTCTCCCGGATAGTGAGAACTTGACAGAGCAGCGGCAAACGTAGCATTCACTAAATAACTTAATGGTTCTAAGATGATGATGATGATCACGGCCTTTATAGACCTGATATGGTTATTATTGATTGATATTAATCAAGTGATTGCTATAGTACATGTGCTAATCTAGTTGATAGGTTAATGAGAATTAAATGGATGCTAAATAAGAAAGGTTTAACTATTTATACTTAAGCTTTTTATGCAAAATGTTGTCTAGCAAGCTCCACTTATATATCAGCCTTACATACACCTTGGTGTCATTTATTTCTGGTTTATGACGGGTAAGTCTAGCTGAGTACATTCTCGTACTCAGGGTTTATTCCCACTTGTTGCAGGTTGAGATGTATCATAGCTACTGCAAGATTTGGATGACTCCTGCTATAGGGAAGGAGTAAGATCATGGGCATGATCCTTCCTACTTACCTCATCTATGATGCTTTTGTTGGAATGGACCATGGTACTGGCATGTATTTGAAATAAAAGTGATATTGGTTTCAAATTACTTTGCTTCCGCTATTTGTAAACTTGAGTTGTAATAACCTTATCGAACTCCGATTCTATTTGAACTACTTGTGAAATGTATGTAACGTGTGACTTGTTATGTTGAATCACTACGATCTTGGCTTGTATGTTGGTTGGTTTGAAATCCCTCATGATTTTGTTGGACTACCGGAGTTATATGGGCTCAAGTATGATAAATTGATCACTTCGGTGATTTTTT
Organism: Sorghum bicolor; assembly: GCF_000003195.3. Taxonomy (NCBI): domain Eukaryota; kingdom Viridiplantae; phylum Streptophyta; class Magnoliopsida; order Poales; family Poaceae; genus Sorghum; species Sorghum bicolor. Next base: position 39,326,847 of record NC_012874.2, on the reverse strand, counting down.
TTGTACTTGTGCTCTTATTATTTGGACGGTTCCGTGACACGTCTGAGGCGTCCACCCGGTGCGTGGCGACTTGTGGACGACGTTGGGGCTGATAGGAGGGGCCGTCGACGGCGTACGACCGACAGGTGGCCGGACACGCGGCGGCGGGTGAGCTCTGTCCAAACTGAATCGGCGATTCAGTCGCCATGGCCAGTGACTAAAGCTCGATCTTTGCCAACGTTTTACTCGTGATTCACTCGATGGTTTTGGCTCAGATTTGTTCCATTGGGTAGGGCTACACAAGATCTACAAGTTTGTTTACAGGATCAAAGTCCAACTCGGCCTGGATTTCAATCTACAAAGCTCCCAAGTACCCTACTTCGAAACTGTGTCGATTCTGACTTAGGCAAATTTGGCTAAGTGTGGAAACAACCTTGATTTTTGACTTGTGAGCTAATTTTGAATGTGTTCCAGGCATTTTCATGAAAAGTCATCAACACAACTTTTGTAGCTTATGAAATTTTCTACATCTTTGCTTCAGATGTCATTTACATGAAAGGTATCTAGCACTAGTTTCATAAAACATCTTTGAAAAGAGGCTTAGGCGGTCAATTAGGTCAACCTTGGGCTAACCATGACTTAGGGGCATTTTTGGGCAAAACCTCCAACATAAACCTTGCTCAAAATGTTATTCTAAACATGATTGAAGTAATTTGGAAGACAAGGTGCACTTGTATGCATTGGTCACACATTACTATCACATATAGCAAGTCACATAGCAAGTCAATCACACATGGTATACATAAGATGACATGTGATCATGATATGGTGCTTATGAATGAGCATGATGATGCTTATGTTGATGCAATGCTCATGGTTATCGTGCAAGCTAACACTAGGAGTTTTACAGAGCATGATCCGCGTGATTCACCATGATTGGTGGAAACACCAGGGCGGGCGCCCTAGGGGGGAGGGCAGGCGCCCTGCCCCCGGGCCCGATCGCCTTCTCGTTCGTTCCCGTGGCTTCTGGAGTCTTCTAGATGATAGAAAATTGCGCAGCATGTTAATATCTCTATGTAAACCCGACATGTGGGCCTTTTTTCCTTATTTCCTGATAACCCCTGCAGAAATAGATAAACAGCAAAACTCGTGGAATTCTGTCAGATCAAACCCTAATTCTAGGTGTTGTTTGTATATTGGTCCTTTTCTTTATTTATTTCATAGTTAAAATTGATACTTAAGAACCGTCAACAAACACCCCCATACTTAGGCTTTTACTCGTACTCGAGAAAAGGATGGTTAAGAAAAATATCTGGGGTTAAAATATTGTATAGCATTTTCTTCATACCTGCAGGGTGTTGTAAAAATCCACTATGTACCATAGTCAGGGAAATATATGGTCAAGTGTAGAGATCCTCTCTTCTTAATCCTGTCACTTGGAATTTTTGTATATTTTTGAAAAGAAATTGAGCATACCTTTATCCTCATAGGTTCTGTCACGTCACTCATTATCTTTTATATATCTCACTGAGGCTGTTTTAATTTGCAGAAATTCTCAAGCATAATTACCTTGCATTTATTGCCTGATCAAAACGGGATCCGAGGAGAAGAATGCCATACTCTTAGATCAAAGACTTTGGAAATTAAAAACTTGTCAACTCTTACTGGCATATTGCTTATTAGAGGGACCATGGGCTATCATTTTCGTCTTTTCTTCTCTCTCTTTTTTTTTAGGTGGATACCGAGGTACCCCTAATTCTACTGCCGGACACTTGTCCATTTTTTCTGCGAGGTTATCGAGCACTTGCTCCTTTTTACTTTCTCGAAATAATCATATTTTTGCATAGCCCATGCCTCTAACGCAATAATACTTCAGAAGAGTGAATCTTTCTGAATAAATGTCTTGATCTTAGGAGTATGATAAATCTCTCAACAAGGGTCTAACTCATTTTGAACAAACTCAATACAGAGCAGATAGCTTTTCTAATTATTTAATTAATATTTTTAGGTTTAGTAGGCATGTAAAACACTGAGGATGGTAGCTAGAATTTTTGAAGATTTTGAAATAAATTCTCCAAGCAACAATGATATCAAGAATAAGATACTCATACTCTACCATCTCACATTCCACAATGACTTAAGTAACACAGGGTTTTTTAAATGATTTGTAATAATTGCAAGTTTTCAGAAAATATCACAAAGTGAGATTGATCATGATTAGAAACATTTTAATCTTTTTAGTTTATCATGTCGGAGACAATATTCTGCATAATCCAAGATATATGTGTATGTGTAAAGTGTGCAGAGTATGTACCTGAATCGTGGAGTGGTGTAGTCGAAGTGTGTTGGCATGTCGAGGGATCTCCCCCATACTTGTTTTCTACTTTCTTGCATAATAAAGTAGAGACACACAAGACAAAATAATAATAAACTTTATTAATCTTGAGGCATTTATTACAAATGACTAGTAATGAACTGAAGCTAATAATAGATCTAAACCGAATTTAAGGTTAATAACTAAAATGCACTGCCTCAAGATCTAATCTAGATAACTTAGTGGCGCTCTAACTCCCTGATCTTCTTATTGGCACTAGCAAGATCATACCTAAGACCTAGTATAACGGTGTTCTGGTTAGAGAGTTGCCTAGTGATAGTGTTAATCGAGGACTGGAGCTCTATGATGACCCTGTCTAGCCTACGAACGTCCTCATCAATATCTACTATAGTCTTGCGACGCATAGGAGGTGTCTGGAGAGCGTTGAGAGCGTGCTTCGGGGCTGCCTTTGGAGGGATGAAATGGACTTTGGCTGCTCTATCCCTTCAAAGTAAGGCCTCTCTTCCTCCGTAGTGTAGCAGATGCTGTTGATCTCGCCGCTCCGGTTGGTCTTGACTCCAACGACCCTCTCATTGGGTCTGGGTGGCACGATCCTTGTGCCGGCTGGCACCTTGACGGTGGCCTCCTTCTTGGCTGACGGTCCCTTGAGAAGTAGGAGCTATGGTGGTGCGGTGAGAACTGGTTGAGCATGGTAGGATTGGGCAGAGCTACGCTGGCGTAATGGCATGGCTGCTAGTCGTCGCTCTGTGTTGGCTGGGACGAGAGCGTAGGCGTCAGGGTCTTCCTTGGGCTTCTTGTTGAGGTCGTAGGGGACGACTTCGCAATCGTCGTGGAAATCTTCAGCCATTGGAGCAGTGATGGACTAAGCAAGCTCTAAATGAAGGAGAGAAGGCTTGAATAAATTGGTGTTTGAAAACTGATGTCAGGGGTCTGTTTATATAGGGGTCAAAAGTGCCTCTAGGGTTTGCTCGGGCTACTCCCGCCGCCGTGTGTGCGAAACTTTCCATCTGTATGATTATTTAGTTTACCATAAATGTGTTTATCGCGACGGAGGAAATCGGGACTTAGAGGGGGCAGGGGCTGGGCGCCCGCCCTCTTCATCAGGGCGCTCGCCCTGTGCCTGGCCCCTCAGTTGGCCCGCTTCCTCGAGCGTGCTTCTAGATGCAGACTTTATTCGAAAAATATATACGTGGCCCAAAAACGTCAGATTAAAAAGGTTGGGCACTAATTCTCCATGGGAAGGTAGAAATGGATCACATCTATCTCTTCTAATTCTTTATTGGGCTCTAAAAATAATTTAAGACGTTGACCATTTACCTTGAATAACGTATCTTCGCCATTTTGAAGCGTGATAGCTCCGTGGGATGATGAATTGATTACCTTGAATGGTCCTTCCCATTTACTCCGGAGTTTTCCATGCCCGAAAAGCTTCACCCTAGAATTAAAAAGTAATACCTTATCTCCGGGTGCGAAATCCTTCTTCTTGATCCTCTTGTCATGCCACCTTTTGACTCTTTCCTTGTAGATCTTTGAATTGTGATATGCTTTCTCTCGCCATTCTTCCAATTCTGATAGTTGCATTTTTTTATAATCTCTACCGACATCTAGGTCCATATTCCATCTGCATATGGCCCAGTGTGCTTTGAATTCTAGTTCAACAGGTGTTGACGGTCCTTAAGTACTAAAATTAATAATCAAATAAACATGAAAAAGGATCAATATGAAACAAACATCTAGAATTAGGGTTTTATCTGACAGAATTCCACGAGCTTTGGTGTTTATCTATTTCTGCAGGGAGTTATCAGAAAATATGGAGAGAAGGCCCACATGTCATGTTTACAACGAGATAATTACGTGCCGCGCAATTTTCCTCAATCTAGAAGGATCCAGAAGCCACGGGAACGAACGGGAAGCGAATCGGGCTCGGGAGCTGGGCGGCCGCCCATCCCCCCTTGGGCGCCTGCCCTGGCCAAGAGGCCAATCAGGACTCTGCTTCGGGACAAGACTCCACCGACCTAAAGGATCAATCTAAACCATACAATCTATGTCGGTTTGATCCAATGGCTCACGTTCACTTGAGGGGACTATAAAACCAGACCCCCTGGCCCCTGGAGGAGAGGAGGAGAAATCATTGTTCAGAGGTAGCCATCAAAGTTAGGGTTTAGATCTCTCTCCCACAGAGAATTAGAATTAGCTACTCCCTAATCCTTGAAGTTTAGAGTTTGATTAGATAGCAATTAGATAAGTAGAGCACTACGCTCTGGATTCGGATCTTCGGTAATAAAGATTGGTATTATTCATATCTTTCTCTAATTCTATTGTTCTAATTGCATTATGTCTCTAATTATTATGCTCTTAGTTTGCTCTAGTTCTATATTTGATATAGTTCTAATTGATAATGAGTTTATGTATAAGTTTGCAAAGCGCTTAGCTCTTGACGCGAGGGAGTTAGGTGATAGATCACATGTGAGCGTGGTGCTTAGATGTTATTTATCTGCAAATGTATCCTATTGGCCGAGTCGTGTGGTAGTTCGCGATAGTGACAGCTTCGTTGATTCTTATATAGTCCACCCTCCGTTGATAGGACAGGCAGAACCGGTATTGTGGAGTAAGTCATGCGATGTTCTGATTTACTTTATCAATGTTCCTTATACATGAATGAAGAGTCTTTTATGCTATATATGATCTTGTAGATAACTAGAGTAGATTATGACTTAGTAGTTAGTAGATAACTTAGAATCCATTCTGTAGCTAATCTGACATCACCTACATATATGAGGAGTAGTCTATTTTCTAATCGTTGTGCTCTTTATCCCATGAACTTATACTTTATTATCATTATCTTTATGGTTTACCCCCTGCTAAAGTATGTGACTGTGTGACGAGTTTCTTATTAGTAATCATGTTCTTGCAAGTTTATCTCTAGTCTATGCCTTGATAGATTTTGTCCCTTGATTTAATTCCATCTCCTTAGATCCCTAGAGCAAAATTATAAATAACGATACCTGGAATACTTATCCTGGTGAAATGCTACAATGAGGTGTTTTATCTATGCGCTTGCGGATAGAATAGATTATTTTCTAAAGAGCCTTTACATTTATAAATACCTTTGTACACTCTGGCGCCATGCTAGGGATGACAACCTAGTATCTAAGTGGTGTTAGCTAGTGTCAACAACAGGTAGGTGGCAAGTCCTCCTGTACACCAATTGGTATGGGGACATTCCAATTGGGGTCTTGTATGCTGTCCGGTATGCCCAAAGTGCATCGGGTAAATTGTCTTTCCATGCCGTTCCCATTTCATTGACTGTCTTCTGAAGAATATTCTTGATTTGCTTGTTGGAAGTCTCTGCTTGGCCACTTGTCTGAGGATGGTAGGGGGTAGCGATGTTGTGACGGATTCCATGTTTTGATGGATAGTGCTTGAAGCGTTTGTCGATGAAGTGTGCTCCTTCATCACTTATCACTACTCTGGGAACTCTAAATCTTGGAAATATAACTTCTTCAAACATCCTCTTTGAACTGATGTTGTCGGCGTGCTTGCAAGGTAATGCCTCTACCTACTTAGAGACTTAGTGAACTGCCACCAAGATGAACTCACACTTCTTTAATGGGGGAAATGGACCCATGTAATCTATTCCCTAGACATCAAAGAGCTAAATCTGAAGGTTGTTAGTGAGTGGCATGGCATCCCTTGTGTTTATGTTTCCGTTCCTTTGATATTGCCCACATCTTCTGATATATTGCTTTGTGTCTTCATACATTGTAGGCCAGTAGAATCCACACTGCCAGATCTTTGAATGTGTATGTAATGCTCCATAATGACCTCCATATGGTGATCAATGACACCTGTCGATGATCTTCCATCCTTCCTCAGTGGTCACACACCTCCTGAGTAAGCCATCAGAGCGTACTCGGAAGAGGTATGGCTCATCCCATATATGTGAACGACTTTCTTGAATAAGCTTCTTCTTGTTCGCTCCTGGTGGTACATACCCTGAAACCATAAAATTAACAGTATCTGCACACCAGGGGTCAGACCTGTTAATCCCGTAGAGCATGTCGTCCCGGGGTGAATCATTGATGGGGGTTTCCTCTAGATTCTTAAAATACATTCTAGACAAGTGATCAGCAAAAGAATTTTCTACTCCCTTTTTATCTTTTATTTCTAAGTCAAATTCTTGAAGTAATAAGATCCATCTAATTAGGCGAGGTTTATCATCTTTTTTAGTGAGCAGATATTTTAGTGCAGCATGATCAGTGTAAACAATTATTTTAGCTCTATCTAAATAAGATCTAAATTTATCAATGGTAAAGACAACAGCCAGAAGCTCTTTTTCATTGGTTGCATAATTAAGTTGAGCTCCTATAAAAGTTTTACTGGCATAAGCAATTGCATGATGCTTCTTATGTATAGTTTGTCCCAAAACTGCCCCCACAACATAATCACTAGCATCACACATAATTTCAAAAGGCAATGACCAATCAGGGGGTTGAATGATTGGTGCAGAGATGAGTGCATTATTTAATAAACTGAAAGATGTTAGGCACGTTAAGTACTAAATTTAACCATCAACTAAACATGGAAAAGGATCAATATGCACCAAACATCTAGAATTAGGGTTTTATCTGATAGAATTCCACGAGCTTTGGTGTTTGTTTGTTTCTGCAGGGGGTTATCAAAAAATATGGAGAGAAGGTCCACATGTTAGGTTTACAACGAGATAATTACGTGCCGCGCAATTTTCCTTAACCTAGAAGAGTCCAGAAGCCACGGGAACGAACGGGAGACCGGATGGGCTCGGGGGTAGGGCGCCCGCCCTCCCCCCTTGGGCGCCCGCCCTGGCCTCGGGGCCAATCATGTCCAACCTGGCAGATTATGCTCCATCGACCTAAAGGATCAAGGAAAACCGTGCGATCAATGTCGGTTTGATCCGATGGCCCAAATTCACTTGAGGGGACTACATAAGCAAGACCTCTCCACCCCAGGGGGAGAGAGGAGAAATTATCAGAGGTAGCCATCAAAGTTAGGGTTTTAGAACTTCTCTCCCACAGAGAATTAGAATTAGCTACTCCCTAATCCTTCAAGTTTTATAGGGTTGATTAGATAGAATTAGACAAGTAGAGCCCAGTGCTCTGGATTCGGATCTTCGTTAATAAAGGTTGGTATTATTTCATATCTTTCTCTACTGCTTTATTCTAATTGCATTATGTCTCTATTTATTATGCTCTTAGTTTGCTCTAGTTCTATATTTGATATAGTTATGATTGATAATGAGTTTATGTATAAGTTAGCAAAGCGCTTAGCTCTTGATGCGCGGGAGTTAAGTGGTAGATCACATGTGGGCGTGGTGCTTAGATGTTATTTACCTGCAAATGTATCCTATTTGCCGGGTCGTGTGGTAGTTCGCGATAGTGATAGCTTCGTTGATTCTTATATAGTCCACCCTCCGTTGATAGGACAGGCAGAATTTGTATTGCAGAGTAAGTCTTGCGATGTTCTGATTTACTTTAGCAATGTTCCTTATACATGGATGAAGACTCTTTTATGCTATATATGATCTTGTAGATAACTAGAGTAGATTGTGACTTAGTAGATAGTAGATAACTTAGAATCCATTCTCTAGCTAATCTGACGTCACCTTACATATATGAGGAGTAGTCTATTTTCTAATCGCTGTGCTATTTACCCATGAGCTTATATTTCATTATCATTATTATTATGGCTTACCCCCTGGCAAAATAAGTGACCGTGTGACGAGTTCCTCATTAATAATCATGTTCTTGCAAGTATATCTCTAAGTCTATGCCTTGATAGATTTTATCCTTATCTTCATCTCCACTATCCTCTTAAGCAAAATTATAAATAACGATACCTGGAATACTTTTCCTGGTGAAATGCTACAATGAGGTATTTTATCTGTGCGCTTGCGGATAGAATAGATTATTTTCTAGAGAACCTTTACATTCATAAATACCTTTCTACACTCTGGCTCCATGGTGGGGATGACAACCTAGTATTCAAGTGGGGTTAGCTAGTGTCAACAAGCATTTCTGGCGCCGTTGCCGGAGAACATAAAAAAGGGGAAAACATAGGGGAACTGTAAGGAAAGTCAGGAAGTCAGTCAAGGTTATTCACATAAAATATTAGATTAGACTATGGAGAAATAATTGCATAAAAATAGCTACTAAGTGAGAAATCATAAGAAGGCACCTCTGCTTTGGCAGGTTCACCCTGTTGTTTTTCTATGTTTATATCTTTATACAGGGTATATCAGGATTGACTTTGGTACATTCAACTCTTCATCATCAGAACCAAAGCAATCAAGAAAGATAGAAGAAGCAACCTACCAAATGCTAAAGCTATGACACAAAAGACCTTGCAAGAATTCTCTCCTCCTAGTCTTGAGAACATTCCAACTGGTCCAAGATTTGCAGTAGAAGAAGGAGCACCTGAGTTCGAGCTCAAGTCAAGCTTCATCAATCTGGTACAAGCTACACAATTCAGTGGAAAGGCACATGAAGATGCTAGTGCACACTTGCAAAATTTCTTATAGATTGGAAGCACAATCCACATCAATGGAGTTGACAAAGACGTCATACTACTTCGCCTCTTTCCATTCTCACTAGAAGGGAAAGCGAGAAAGTGGTTCTACACCCATCAAGATAACATCAACAACTAGACGAACTTGTCAGATGCCTTTCTATCAAAGTTTTTCCCTATAGGCAAAACAGCTGCCTTAAGAGGAAATATTGTCAGTTTCCAACAGCAGAAGACAGAAACCATTCCAGAAGCATGGGAGCATTTTCATTGATACATATCAGATTGTCCTCACCATGGAATGGCCAGATGGTTACTTATGCAGACCTTCTACCATGGATTAACCCAGAAGGCTCGTGAGTGCCTAGATGCTTCTGCTAAAGGATCATTCTTGGAGCTTACAATTGGAAAAGCAGAGATACTTTTGGATAAGATAGCAGAAAACCAAAGCTGGTTCCAAGATAAAGCTCAACAATGTCATCAAACTGAAGAAATACCAGAAGAAGTAAATGCATTATCAACCAAGATGGAAAATTTGCTCCATTGGATTGACCAGAGTGCCAAGTTCAAAGAACGTCAAATGGCCATTGAGACAGCATACAAATATCAACCTACTTTGACTCAACCCAATAGCAAAGGTATGAATTCAGGTAACACTTTAAAGCAACTTTCGTTAAAAGAGATAATTGCTCAACAAACTAAAACTAATGATGAAGTTAAACAAAGGATAGATACAAATGAATCATCTCTAAAAGATATACACAATAAAATGGATTTTCTATTAACTGCCTTTGATGAGCAGAACTTAACAAAAGGGTAGAGCTTAAATTAATAAAGCTAGCTGCTGCATTGCCTGTTGCAACTAACATTGAGCAGGTAAAGAACATAACTACTAGAGGAGGAAAAGCCACCAGGGATCCCCCATACCCAAAATAGAAACAGAGAACAGCAGCACCAGTGCAACCAGCAGTGATAGAAGAAGAAAGCCCAGTTGAAGCAGAAGATCTGCTACAACCACCAAGTACTGGAGAAATGAGGAAATATTTTTACGACACCAACTATTTGCCATTTCCCAGAAGAAACAGATGACTGCAGTTGCATGAGCAGTTTGGTGAGTTTGTAGAGGTCATTCAGAAATTATATGTCAACATACCTCTGCTTGATGCCATACAGGTATCTACATATGCAAAGTACATCAGAGATATTCTTAACAAGAAGAGACCACTGCCCACCACTGAGGTTATCAAGCTGATAGAAGAATGCAGTGCGGCCATCCTCAATAAACCACTAAGGAAGAAGAAGGATCCAGGATGTCCCACTATTCATTGCTTGATTTGAAACCAACACTTCAACAATGCACTTTGTGACCTTGGAGCAAGTGTCAGTGTGTTGCCAGCATCAGTCTACGAGAAGCTTGAGCATACGTCCCTAGAACCAACATCAATGTGCCTACAACTAGCGGATCAATCAGTTCGACACCCGTTGGGCATCACTGAAAACATCCCAGTCAAGATAAGAGATTTCCTTGTGCCAGTAGACATTGTGGTACTGGACTTGAGTCCCGACTCAAAAGTGTCTATCATCCTTGGAAAGCCATTTCTAAGCACTGCCAATGCCCACATCGATGTTGGAAAGGGAGAAATCAAGTTCAACATAAACGAAAAAGAAGAACACTTCACATTCAAGCCCAGACCAGAGAGCGACTCTACAGTGAAGGAAGTTCATGAAGAAGAACCACTAGAGACACCATCTCCAGAGGAAGGTAATTCAGAAGATTAAAAGATTTGGAGGTCCAGCTTGGGGGGCCTAAAAATCCCAAACCCTCGCCGGGAGGTAAATCGGTATTTATCTGCATCATTAATTCTCTCATATTTAATTCCTGCATTATCCATATTTATTCATAGCATTATTATAATAATCAAAAGCCCCATATAAATAATATTTATGGAGTGTGACAACCCATATTTATTAATCATTATGGAAGCACAAAAATATTTTTCTATGATTATTTTCAACATATTTCGAGTCTCATAGATTTTCCTGCATTATATTTAATTATTGCAACCTTATAGAAGCATGACCCACACTCCTTAGGTCCCACATGTCATACACCACACCTCACATACATCCCATCACATTATTTGATCCACCAACATATCTCCACTCACCAGCACTTTTCCACCGACCAACCACTACCCATGAATTATTTATTGGCTTAAAGATTAAGCAAAGGAGGGAATAGAAAAGTTGAAGCTAGGATGGCCACCAAAGGTGGGCGCCCACTCACCTACAGAGGGCACCCACCTTGTCCCCCTTTAGCCTATAAATTGCCACCTCCTGCCTCCAACTTCTTCACACAAGTATTCCAGAAAACCACGCAAGTTTTAGTTTCTAAAGAAGGAGCTCTTGTAGTGAAATGAGAAGGAGAGTAGAGAGGAAGAGAAGAGTGGAAGAGAGGTTGGTAGTCTTTGAGTGAGAGTGTAAGGTTCACCTACTAAGTAGTGATCCCGCTGTCCAAAGCAGAATTGAAAGTTGTTTATGGAGAGGTGCTGCCAAAATAAAAACTTGTCTTAAACGACTAATCTCTAGACTACTGACATTTCAGACAGCTGACCACTAACATTTTTCTCTCTCACATTTTCCACTAGTTGTGTTTGTGTCAACTTTTGTCTGCAGGATGTTCATGAAGGTGAAGAACGCGGGCAAGGCCTTCAAGAACATAGGTATGAGGAGTTCGTCCCGACCCTCCTCGCACCAATCACAGATGAGCGTCGACCCAACGCCCCCGCAAGCTCCGTCATCTTCATCTGGTTCGCAAGTCAAGGTCCTCCTCAAGACAGGAGACCTTGGACTGAAGACCCGCAGGGAGAAGGAAGTTTTCCAATAGCTGAAGAACAAGGATTTCATTCACACCCCCACTCTTGATCCTATCTTGCTACAAGAAACAGGTATGGATATTGAATTTGACTTGATTTTCCAGATGGTGGGATGGACAAATTTTTGGAACATAACTGAGTTGGGTTCCCGTCTTCTCACCCTTGAATTCCTTTGCACTTTACAATATTATGAGGGGGGCATCGCTTTTTGGATGTTCAAACTGGACATTATGTTGTCTTGGAGAGAACTGAGTGACCATCTCGGTTTCTCTTCAAGATGCATCTTGGATATTGACTCCGACTTACCCAATTTTGAGAGACACCAGTTCTGGAGAGAGATATCTAGAGATGAGTTTTATAGTCAAGCCCGAACCAGTGACATGGAACACCCACTCTTACGATGTTCCACAAATGGACCGTGTACAATCTTTTCCATTGTGATGATTTTAGAAAAGCAAGAGTAGGAGATTTACAACTTCTATATGCTGCTATAAATAAAGTACCCACTTCACCTGTTACACTTTTGGTTTCTCATTGGCTTAGTATACCTAGTCTTTAGGGACCTGTCGGTTGTACTTCACTTATCACTCGTCTAGCCTCTAATCTTAATTTGCTAGAAAACTCATCATTGGAATTCATAGATGACTTACGAATTTATCATGGCTATGACACATTTAGGCAAGCTCGGATGTTGAAAAAAGAGGGGAACATAATGTATATGTTATATGATAATAAAGGCAAGATTCGGTTACCTAACCCAACATTGGCCTCAATGTTGTTCAAAATTATTTGATTGAGATTGCAGTGACACCGGTAAACCAGAGAGCTCTGTTGGGTATTCTTAACATCATTACCAAAAGTAGACTTAGTTTTCCAATTCTGATAACGGTGCCAAAAATGCCAAACCTATCTCCCATGCCACTTAAGCCAAGTTGTCATCCCCAGCATGACATGAGAGACGCGGTATTGAAATATGCAATTGCTCATCTAACTAAATAATGAATGGGATCTGCAAGCGCACAAATTAATATCGATGTAGCATTTTAACGGGGAAGTATTCTAGGTATCGTTATTTTTTTTAACACTGGGAAGGGATTAGTAATCATCAATGTTGATTATATAATGAAACATAAGATTGAGTATCTGTCATTGCATGTATAATATTGAGAACAGTTATCTAACTCTTTCGTACAGGGTTAAGTGTCACATAAAGGATATATAAAGTAATGAATAGTGACAAAGATAATTAATCTGATCAGCATAACTTAGCCACATAATAAATATGATAAGCACCTCAATTAGATATTCTAGCAAGTCATTAGCATGGAATTAGGACGAACTACAAGAATATTTCCTAAGTTATTCTCAACTATATAGTCTAGCATTATCATAGTTAGTGCAAGCATACTTAGCAATCATTGTGAGACAAGACTACGCCCATGCATAGTGATATTATCAAGGAATATGAGAAACATAGCAATCACTCCCCTATAATAATGTTGCTCTGCCAACCCAATACACGAGAGCGGGACTATATAAGAATCAATGAAGCTGTCACTATCACGAACTACCCCGCGATCTGGCATATTGGGTACAATCGTAGATAAATAGGGTATAAGCACCACGCCTACACAATATCTATCATTTACCCATGGATCCGATGGATAAACGCTATACGATCCTAAACATGTATATAGATCCAATCTAACTAAGCCAAGTATATTACTATGATAGACTAAGAACAATATAATCTTGAAGATAAACAACTAGAGCAAAGTCATAAGCAATATATTGAAGTAGAACAAAGTCATATTCGTAATATTGAAGAACAAAGATGATTAGAAGAACAATTAGAGAATTACCAAGAATCCTCTTGACAGATCCGGAAACCAATCGAAGATTGACTCCTTCTAGTTCTAATCCTATGTAGCTATGCTAATCTAGATATCTAATTGATGTGGTGGCTCTAATCTTGATCAGAGGCTTCTTCTCCCTTGAGGAATAATGAATTAGGGTTGAGAGGCTCCCTCCTCCAGGGGCCAGGGCGTCTGGTTTTATAGTCCCTTCAAGTGAATATGGGCCGTTGGATCAAACCGACGTTGATTGAACGGTTATCCTTGATCCTTTAGGTCAGTGGAACGTAATCCCAAAAGATAGTTCTGATTGGACTCTGTAAGGGGGCGGGCGCCTAGGTCTCCTGGGCGGGCTCCCAGGGCCAGGCTCCTTTCGGCCTCCGCTTCGTTCTCATGGCTTCTGGAGTCTTCTAGATGTAAGATAATTGCACGGCACGTTGATATCTCTATGTAATCCCGACGTGTGGGCCTTTCTTCCATATTTCCTGATAACCCCCTGCAGAAATAGACAAACACCAAAACTCGTGGAATTCTGTCAGATAAAACCCTAAGTCTGGATGTTGATTTCATTTGGATCCTTTTTTTTGTTTATTTGATAATTAAATTTGATACTTAAGGACCGTCAACAAACTCCCCCAAGCTGATCTCTTGCTCGTCCCTGAGCAAGGATAATCTTAGCGATGGATCAGAAGTTGTTGCAATACCTTTAAAAATTGACGGTACACATGCTTTTAAATAAGATCTCATCTCTGATTTAGAGTAAACTGTCAAGACATAAAACTTATGTACTTTACCTTTTACCATGGGACTTGTAACCGTCACTTCCGTTTTGAGTAGTTAAAAGATAGAACAGTCTAGTCAAGTGCCATGTCCCTTAATCTTGATCAGCTATAGCTCTAGAATTTTTGCAAATTTTCGAATAAAACTCAGAGATTCCTTGTATGACTCTCTCAGATCTCTCTTTTGTGGTATTTCTGGATCCTTACCAAGGCAGTGATGGTATATGCCTTCTCTCAATATATGTGGTATTTGTGGTATAAAGCATAGTGACATTGCCTTCTTTCTCACCCTACTCTAATAAGGCTTTAATATCTGGAGCTCATAGGTGGGAGATAAAGTATACATAATTACAAGATATTTATTGTATAATCAAACCATGGATCCAAAGAAACAAATCAATAAGTCAAATCAAGATGTGCATGTGTGTTGAATGAATGGTGTATGGTGATGATAACAATGGTGAAAGTCTAATTCTACATTTGCTCTTTTGAGGGGATACATACCTTCCTTGCTTTTTTTGAAACTTTTGGAGGAGAATGAGATGCTCTATCTTTTATTTTTCTTTCCTCTCAGGTGGGTATCTTGTACCCCTAATTCTACTGTCGGACACTTGTCCATTTTTACCTCTCGTCTCACTTTTTCTTTTCTTTCGAGGTTCCGGGCACTTGCCCCTTTTTATTTCCTCATAGTTTTTTCTTCTTTTTTTTTATTTTTTTAGAGCACTCATCTGTTGAGATAATATAGCAAGTGGTAGTAACAAGATAACTTGAGCATTTATTTCACAAGGGAAAACAGAAATATTTTTGGCTATTCTCTCCCGGATTAGGAGTAGAATATTTTTGGGTGGTTCTGGAGATGGAAATAAGTGGATATATGTGGATGGTACTTCCGGAGTAGAAGCAGCATATGTGAGTGAACATGCAAGTGAATCTTGATTTAACCACATGACAAGCTCCTAAGGGTCTACACAGCTTGACCACACTCAATTCTTATAAGTAGTAAAAGTAAATGTGTGGCTCAAAGTCTAGCAAGCATGTATGTATGTATGGCTGTGGTAGGAATTTAAACTTTCATCATACAGGAACTCATCATGTAATATTTTAAAAAGTTTCAAAGATAAAATTCTCCAGAATTCCAGCATCTCTAGGAACAGATAAACAGCAGCTCAACCTTCCCATATCATATCTATTAACAACTTAGACTTCAGATCAAGTATTCTTCCCACAAGTTTAGGTTTAGAGCAAGCTTTAAATTATAACAGTTATGTCTAAACTTGAGAGAGAACTTCAAATTTTAAAAATTAGGCAGAGCAACTATTCATCATATCCATGCTAGAGTTTTATTATTAAGATTCAGTTTAGCACAGCCACTTTATTTATTTATTAAACAAACTAGCAAAAGATATATATATATATATACATACATATATATATATATATAAGCACAAAATCTTTATTTGGTTTTCCATAGTTATGTATATCTATATTTTAATATAGTATAAGTATAAAGATAGATAGAAATACTTAGCGGGATAAATGAGGGTGCTCTCCCCCAAGCTGAATTTTGATGTAATTTCTTTTGATGTAGCTAGCAGGTGGCAGAGGTGTATTTGAAAGTCGGCAGTATCCTGACAGCGATTAGAATGTCCTCCGTCTGCTAGTCTTCTTAAATTCTTGGAGCTCAAATAGAAAACAAAGCTTTGTGGAACTGATTAGGTGTTAGCATAAATATCTAGCCTTTATCATGTTGAGCCTCCTCAATAAATATTACTCTCTATTTTTATATTTTCATTTTATAGAGCAGAAAAAATATTTATTTTATTTTTATGCCACCACAGTGAATGTACTTATGGGTTTCATGCCACTCATATACTCACATGGGGCTTACTGTTTTTTAATAATTTATTTTCTTTTTAAGATAGTATGAACATGATTAACTAAGTAAACTGTTTTAAATAATTGAAAGGGAAAGGATAACTACCAAGTTTACCTCTTGGCAAGGCGTTCGGTGTTTTTAAGTCCTCCGAACGGGACTCTCCGTTTTCTCAGTTGTCCTGGGATTCATTGGGTGGCGTAGTCGGTGCTTCCGGCAGCGCCTCCTCTTCATGTGTAGTTATCTTCTCTTTCTACACCTGACTCGGTGCTATGGTCTCCTCTGGATAATTCTGTTTAAACTGTATGTCTTCTGATCTTACAACTTCTCCTTCATAGTCTGCCCATCCGTCCATGATGATCTGCCTCCTCTAGTTGTGGTTGCGTTGTTTCTTGACCTGCTTAGAGTCTTCAACGATATAGTTAGGGTCAGTAAAATAGCGGTGTACCTTCTCTGAGGGGAAGTGCATATGGACTTCTCTAGTTCCAATGTAGATGATTGCTTTAACGATACTGAGGAACGGCCTTCCAAGGATGATGGGTGGATCATACTCGTCTTCTCCCATGTCAATAACCTGAAAGTCTGTGTAGACAAAATGATTGTCTATTTTGACAGGACATCAGTGATTCCTTTAACCTCTCGAAATGTCTAATCTGCCATCTGGAGCTGAATGTATGTTGGTTTTAAGGGCATGGTTCCGAACAAGAGCCGATAGGTGACTGCGGCCATTATGTTTACGCCCGATCCGGTGTCGCAAGTCGTCTTGTAGAAGTTGTATCCATTTATGGAGCAATAGATGCTTGGCATTCCTGGGTCATCCTTCTTGGTCAAAAATGGTGACTTAAGTTGATGATCTTGGCCTCCATGAACTGCAGTGACCATCTTAGCTGAGTCGGTCCACACTTGCTTGTTCCTGTTCCTCCTGTTGGTCCTCTTCCTTGGTTCACGTCTGGATTGATCTGGGATTTGTGTAGTCTTGTTCTTGAAGCAAAATGTCTCCTTCTTCCCTTTGATGTAGAAACAAATCTTGGCAGCACTAGCGTAGGTGACAGCTCCCGAGGTGTTTCAGAATGGCCTCCCTAAGATGATGGGTGTCCTCTCATCATTACCGGTCTCTATCACTACAAAGTCTGCTGGGGCGTACAAGGTACCAACTCAGACGCAGAGGTTCTTCAATATTCCTTTTGGAAAACTTATTATCTGATCTGCAAACTGCAAACACATGGTTGTTTCTAATAAAGGATATGTAAAGAATTTTTCATAGAGTACCCTGGGCATAATGTTGACGCTGGAGCCAAAGTCGCAGAGTGCTTCTGGGAAGTCCACCATGCCGATGGAGATCGGGATGATGGGGCGTCCTGGATCGCCTGTCTTGACTGGCAGAAGGTCAGTAGTAACTTCAGTGACGGGGTTACTCCAATTACCTGCATCAAACATGTCTACAAGATTTGCAGATTCTAATCCTTCCGGTTGTGATGGTATACCGGGGTTAGTAGTAGGAACAGCAGCAGCTATTTAATTTAACTGAGATTCAATCATCTTATTAAAGCTAATTTGATTCTTGATGGCAGTAGAGAAATTATCCATTATGTTATTTATATTTTCTAGCATTTTATCATTAGATGCTAATTTTTTAGATAGGTTATCCATTAGCTTTCCTTGATTAGGCACTAACTATCTCAGAGGTGGGAAATTATTACCTGAGTAGTTAGGCCTTTATTGATTCCAACCTTGATTTCGTTTAGGACGGTTGTAGTTGTTGTTTTTATTGTTGATGTAGTTCACATCCTCAAGCATCTCAAGGTAGTGATTGCCTGAGTGTCCAGTATCTCTACACTCCTCACAAGTCATGTGAGAGTCGTAGATGTGCATAACTTCTTTCTTATCTCCAGCTCTATCTTCGAGCTTCTTTATGAGCAGGTCTAGCTTTGCAGACAACATGTCTACCTCCTTGAGCTGATGCATACCTCCACCTTTCTTGCGTGTCTGGGTCCTTTCTTCATTCCAGCCTTGATTGGACGCCATCTTCTCCACAAGAGTTGTGGCTTGTGATATGGTAAGTGATAGGAATGCTCCTCCAGCTGCAGCTTCCATGGTTTCTCGGGCACTGTTAAAGAGCCGATGATAAAATGTCTGCATCAGTAGCCAACTCTCCATTCCATGCTGGGGACATTCTAGGATGTAGTTTTGGAAGCGCTCCCATGCTTCTGGAACAGATTCATCATGTTGTTGCTGAAAACTTGTAATTTTCCCACAGAGAGCATTGGTCTTGCCCATGGGAAAGAACTTAGCCAGAAAGTTCGTGGAGCAGAGTGCCCACGTAGTATTCTTCTCCTTTGTAGCGTAGAACCACTGCTTCGCTCTTCCTAACAGTGAGAATGGGAAGAGGTGAAGTAGTATAGCATCTCTGGGGACTCCTGATATGGTGAATGTGTTGCAAATCTCCAGAAAGTGTTGGAGATGAGCACTAGCATCTTCGTGTGCCTTCCCACAGAACTGGTTGGATTGCACCATGTTGATAAGTCCAGACTTGAGCTCAAAGTTGCCATCGATCTCTGCAGCAAGTCCAGCGCGGATGTTGTCCGTAGTGAGTGCTGAGAACTCGCGGATCGATTTGTTCGCCATGGCTTCGAACTATGAAGACAAGTTCCAGTGATCTTCATGATTAGATGAAGTTTCTTGGTGAAGTGTTGATGATCTCTTCTTGAGCTTGGCTCTTGTTTTTCTGAATAAGGTTTCGAGATTGTCAACAAAATTTCCTGGAAGATGTCTTCTATTCATACATTCCCCAGCATAAGATAAAATAGAAAAATATCGGGGTAAAACTGTATGAGAGATTAGATAAGCTCAATGATATTAGTGATGCGAATGATGACTCAAAATTATATATTTATTCCTGATTAGTAATCAATCTTCCCCGACAACGGCGCTAAAAATGCTTGTTGGGTATTCTTAACATCATTACCAAAAGTAGACTTAGTTTTCTAATTCTGATAACGGTGCCAAAAATGCCAAACCTATCTCCCATGCCACTTAAGCCAAGTTGTCGTCTCCAGCATGACATGAGAGACGCGGTATTGAAATATGCAATTGCTCATCTAAATAAATAATGAATGGGATCTGCAAGCGCACAATTAATGCTGATGTAGCATTTTAACCAAGTATCGTTATTTATATTTTTATCACTGGGAAGGGATTAGTAATCATCAATGTTGATTATAGAATGGAATATAAGATTGAGTATCTATCATTGCATGTATAATATTGAGAACATTTATCTAACTCTTTCATACAGGAGTAAGTGTCACATAAAGGATATATAAAGTAATGAATAGTGACAAAGATAATTAATCTGATCAGCATAACTTAGCCACATAATAAATATGATAAGCACCTCAATTAGATATTCTAGCAAGTCATTAGCATGGAATTAGGACGAACTACAAGAATATTTCCTAAGTTATTCTCAACTATATAGTCTAGCATTATCATAGTTTGTGGAAGCATACTTAGCAATCATTGTGAGACAAGACTACGCCCGTGCATTGTGATAATATCAAGGAGTATGAGAAACATAGCAATCACTCCCCTGCAATAATGTTGCTCTGCCAGCCCAATACACGAGAGGGGGACTATATAAGAATCAATGAAGCTGTCACTATCACGAACTACCCCGCGATCTGGCATATTGGGTACAATCACAGATAAATACGTTATAAGCACCTCGCCTACACAATATCTATCATTTACACATGGATCCGATGGATAAACGCTATACGATCCTAAACTTGTATATGGATCCAATCTAACTAAGCCAAGTATATAACTATGATAGACTAAGAACAATATAACCTTGAATATAAACAAATAGAGCAAAGTCATTAGCAACATATTGAAGTAGAACAAAGTCATATTCATAATATTGAAGAACAAAGATGAACAATTAGAAGAACAATTTGAGAATTACCAAGAATCCTCTTGACAGATCCGGAAACCAATCGAAGATTGACTTCTTCTAATTCTAATCCTATGTAGCTATGCTAATCTAGATTTCTAATTGATGTGGTGGCTCTAGGCTTGATCAGAGGCTTCTTCTCCCTTGAGGAATAATGAATTAGGGTTGAGAGGCTCTCTCCTCCAGGGGCCAAGGGGTCTGGTTTTATAGTCCCTTCAAGTGAATATGGGCCGTTGGATCAAACCGACATTGATTGAACGGTGATCCTTGATCCTTTTGGTCGGTGGAACGTAATTCCAAAAGAGAGTTCTGATTGGACTCTGTAAGGGGGCGGGCGCCTTGGTCTCCTGGGCAGGCGCCTAGGGCCAGGCTCCGTTCGGCCTCCGCTTCGTTCTCGTGGCTTCTGGAGTCATCTAGATGTAAGATAATTGCGCGGCACGTTGATATCTCTATGAAATCTCGACGTGTAGGCCTTTCTTCCATATTTCCTGATAACCCCCTGTAGAAATAGACAAACACCAAAACTCATAGAATTCTATCAGATAAAACCCTAAGTCTGGATGTTGATTTCATTTGGATCCTTTTCTTTGTTTATTTGATAATTAAATTTGATACTTACGGACCGTCAACAAGCTCCACAATGAGTGGCATCTGAAAGGATGACCACCTATCAAGAACGCACCTGGTATGGAGCTGATCCCTGGCCGGAAGAAGTAGCGCACCTGCATTATTGAGACTACAACCCCCGAGTCCTTCGGGACCCATGGTTCGACATGCTCAACCACAACAGCCAACACAGGAGACATAGCCAGAGGGCCAAGATCACCAGTGGACAAACCCGCCTTTCCATACGGGCAGGCACTCCACTGATCCATATGGAGCTTCAGGGTCTAGATCCTAGCCCCAATTCGATGCAGGACGGTACTCCAACGCCTCTTACGCTTTCACGAACGACTACTACCAAGTGGCCGGCGCGTTCTTCACCCGCACCGACAACACCCTCCTCGACATCCAGAATACGCAAGCAGAACATGGAGGACTCCTGGAACAGCAACAAAAGTGGAACCAGGTCCACGCCACTGTAGCACAAGAATAGAGACAAGACACCACGACAATGAACGACAACATCACCACCATGATGCAATTCTGGAACATTGGGTAAGACCGAACCACATTCAAATTGGGGGAGTTCCTCCCCATTTTATCAAGTAAGTTTTTATTTTCCCTTCTTATTTATTCTTTTCTGTTTTAGTATTTTATCTTAAAGACAAAAACTTAGAAAACCCAATAAATATTTTCTTGCTTTAAATTACTGCATTTTATAAACATGAAAACAAAATAAAAAGAGTGTGTAGATAAGTGTGCTTCATCTTCCTGCTAAGTGTTAACCTCTAAAAATAAATAAAAGACCAAAAAGATGCATGATGGAAATGATGAATAGTTGCTCTGTTTGCTTACTTTCAAGTACCTAGCTTTTATATTAAGAGTTCTTCCAGGAATTACTAAAACTAAAATTTACTATCTATGGGAAGCACGAACCTAAAACCAAAGAGTAGGTAAGAAAAGGGCATGATATAAAGTTTGAGCTGCTGTTTATCTTGTTCCTACTACACTAAGTTCTGGAGATTTATTTTAAAAACCTACAAATCACATGATGAGTTCCTAGCACGACAAACTTCCTACCACAGCCATACTTGCTATAACATCTTTTACTATTCACATTGAGTTTGATCGAGCTGTGTAGACCCTTAGGAGCTTTTCATGTGGTTAAATTAAGATATTCACTTGCACACATCTACTACATCATCCACCACCATTCATTAAAATTGCTAAAAATATTATCACTCACTGTCCCAAGTGTTGTTATTCTCTCTCTCTAAAAAGATTAAATGTAGAAGAGGCATGGGTTATGCAAAAATATGCGAGAAAATAAAAAGGGGCAAGTGCCCGGAACCTCGAAAAAGAAAGAAAAAGAGTGAGACGATTTGTAAAAATGGACAAGTGTCTGGAGTAGAATTAGGGGTACAAAGATACCCACTTGAGCGGAAAAAATGGACAATTGTCCGACGGTAGAATTAGGGGTATCTACTACCCACCTGAAAAAAAAGAGAAGAAAGAGAAAAGAAAAAGATAGCCCACGTTCTCCCAAAGCAAAGCTCAAAAAGGAGGAGAGATAGCAATATGAGGAGCAATGAGAAGTAAGTTTTATCATCACTTATACGTTTTTACCATCACTCTCATTTACTCCACCACACATGCACATCTTGATTTAATTATATGTTGAGTTCCTTCGGATCCATAGCTCGATTAGACAACATATGTATGAGTTGTTTTTCACTCCTATGAGCTCCACTTAAATATTCCATTAGCTATAGGTAAGTGACATGTTTGGTAAGGGTCCACAAATACCACATATAGAGAGACTTGAGAGAGTCATAGCTTGGAACTCTGAGTTTTATTTTTGAAAAAACTTATGCAAAACTCCGGAACAAAGGTGAAGTATGGGCAAGAGAAATAGTGCTTGACTTAATTATTTTGTCCTTCAATTACTTAAGACTTAAGTGTAGGTACTAAGCTCCATGACACTTCACTCTAATCTGGGAAAATTTTATATGAAAGCATGTGTGCCTGTCAGGAAAGAAACATCGAAGCAACTCCTGATCCATCTGAGTTTAGCTGTTTGCTTAGGGACGAGCAAAGGGTAAGCTTGGGGGAGTTTGTTGACGGTCCTTAAGTACTAAATTTAACCATCAACTAAACATGGAAAAGGATCAATATGCACCAAACATCTAGAATTAGGGTTTTTCCTGGTGAAATGCTACAATGAGGTATTTTATCTGTGCGCTTGTGGATAGAATAGATTATTTTCTAGAGAGCCTTTACATTCATAAATACCTTTGTACACTCTGGCACCATGTTGGGGATGATAACCTAGTATTCAAGTGGTGTTAGCTAGTGTCAGCAGGCATGCATCATCAAATTCGAAAGGAGTATCCTTGGCTAGCAAAAGAGTAAGTGGTCTAGCAATAAATGAAAAATCTTTTATGAATCTGCGATAAAAACCAGCATGGCCAAGAAAGCTTTGAATTCCTTTTATATTCACAGGTGGATGAAGTTGTTCAATTACTTCAATTTTAGCTCTGTCTACCTCAATACCTCTTTCAAACACTAGGTGTCCCAGCACTATTCCTTCTCTAACCATAAAATGACATTTTTCCCAATTAAGGACTAAGTGCTTTTCTTCACATCTTTGCAAAAACTTGTCTAAGTTTCCAAGACAACTATCAAAAATTTTTCCATAAATAGAGAAATCATCCATGAAAACTTGAATAATTTCTTCAACCATATTAGAAAATATAGACATCATGCATCTTTGAAAAGAAGCTGGTGCATTACATAACCCAAAAGACATTCTACGGTAAGCATAAGTTCCGTACGGGCATGTAAAAGTTGTTTTGGTTTGATCATCGGGATGGATCTGGATGTGGTGATACCCTGAATATCCATCTAAGAAATAGAAGAACGAATGGTTTGCTAATCGCTCTAGCATCTAAGAAATAGAAGAACGAAGGAAAATGATCCTTTTTCGTGGCTTTGTTTAGTCTCCTATAGTCTATGCACATCCGCCACCCTGTGATGGTGCGTTGGGGAATTAGCTCATTCTTTTCAATCGTAACAACAGTCATGCCTCCCTTTTTAGGCACAACTTGAACTGGGCTCACCCACTCACTGTGCGGCACAAGATATATAATCCCTGCATGCAGCAAGTTTATAACTTCCTTTTTAACTACCTCTCTCATCGCGTTGTTAAGTCTATGCTAGGGCTCTCGAGAAGGTGAAATAGAAGGATCTATCGGAATATGATGGGTACAAATCATAGGACTGATTCTTGTAAGATCTTGGAGTGAGTAGCCGAAAACTGAGTAATGTTTCTCAAGAATGGTCATCAATCGCAGAGTTTGCTCCTGAGTGAGTTTATCACTAATGATCATAGGAAACTCTAGATTATTGTTTAGGAAAGCATAGATAAGACCGTGTGGTAAAGTTTTAAGCCCTATGGGAGGTCTAGGCGTTTCTGCAAACTCGTCTAAGGGTTCAGGTTCAGATGGTTCAGCTTCTTCTTCTATGAAGAAAGGAGCTTCTTCTTCTAAGTCTGGTTCATTTAGTAGCTCTAGAGATGTAGCCTTTACCTCCTCCATAGGATCAGGCAAAAGATATGACTCGACCTTATTATTTAAGGAGTGTGAAATCATTATTGGAAATTTAAAAGTTTTTCCAAAAGAAATGTGTAGCTTTCCAGTATGACCTTCATAAAGGAGTCTTCTAAAAGGTTGTCCTATCAACAGGTCAAAGTCCCATGTATCAAAGATATAGAAGTTCAAATGAACCATGGAACCTTCTACCATAAGAGGTAGGACATTAATAATTCCAAGACTGGGGACTAATCGTCTCGAAGATTCCTTTATGACCTTTGTTGTGGGGTTTAAGACCAAATTTTTAAATAATTTAAGTGCAAAAGATTCAGAAATGATGTTGATTCCCACAACAGGATTATAGGGAGCATCAAATTGATCAGAATCATAAGCACAGCGTATAGTTATAGGAGGTGTGTCCATACGGATTACATTAGAGGAAAGCTCTGACTCCTCCAAGCATTCGCTACTCATGACTACAATAAGCTCTCTCAATTGATGTTCAGTTGGGAAACAAATGCTAAAATGGCAGTTTTGGGGTCTGTCAATAGAATGGTAGTTTGAAATGTTTCCAAAATCGACAAAAAGATCATATTCTATATCCAGTAGGAAATCAGGTGGTGGAATTTCTTCCTTTTGTGGCTCAGAACTTGGGATAGCTAAAGTAGACGGAGAATTTGGCAAAGTGTCTACTTCAGCTTCGTGGGTTTCATCATGAAGGGTATTATCCATCTCAGCTTCTAGGATTCTATCTAAGATCACTCTAGCGTCATCAGTAGGGATACGAAAGAAAGAACCTCTAGACATTGTATGTAGCATTTGTTTATGATCTTTCTGAAGACCTCAAAAAAAGTGAAATAAAAGAACAGGGTCTTCAAGATTAAGGTTTGGACCAGATTCTAAAAGATCAGAAAAACATTTCTAGGATTTTCCCAAAGTTTCATTATCTTTTTGTTTAAATGATAGGACTTCGAGTCTAAGGTCGCCGATACGGTCGAGGGAATAAAAATCTAGACAAAAGTTGGCTCGTAAAACTCCCTTTCACCTCGTTGTTGACTTACCTTCTGATTATACCATTGTCTAGCTTCTTCCCTTAAAGAAAAAGGAAAAAGCTTCCAACGTAAAGTCTTATCAGAAATGCCTTCAATGCGAAGACAATCACATGTTTGCTCAAAATCTCTAATATGAAGGTAAGGGTTTTTGTGTTCCTTTCCCGAAAAAGATAGGTTTTGAATCATGGCAATCAACCTGGAAGTTAACCTATACTAGGATGTTTGGATAGGCTGTGATGACTCCCATGGTAAAAGATCAGTTTCCGAAGGTGTTGCAAATTGATAGATTGATTTAGAATCTTGGTTTTCCATAAGGTAAGAATAAAGAAAATAAAAAATATAAAAAGGTAAGAAAAGATAAAAGTATAAATACAAGCTAGTAGTAAGACTCAAGGTTATCTCAGCAAACCGTCTTTCTCCCCGGCAACGGCGCCAGAAATGCTTGTTGATATTTGGTAACGCAATAAGGAATTGATCCACAAGCGCACGGATATCGGTGAGCACTTCACCTAGGATGTTATCTAGATTATCGTATTTATATTTTTACCACTAGGAGAAAGCGTACATCTGACAAACCCGGTCTATTACTACTAAACTTTAGGCTACAAAGAATGTGACTCGATGTGAGTGATGTATAGAGAAGACTACAACCGTAATCTTGTTCTAACCTTGGTAAGGATGAACTATTGTTCTGTTGGGGAGGCTCACGGAATCTAGACACCACAGAGGATGTTCGACCCGCACCTATAAACCCTATCGATCCTAAGAACGGGATATGGGCTACAAAGGTAATTCGAAAATGTCATGTTCCTCGCTACTACCATGGTCCAGCTTGTCAGGGGATATCTATGAGTATCGTAGCCCAAACACCACGTTTACGCTAGAGATGATTACTCTAAACTCTACGCGAAGAGATCAAAGTAAACTCATAAACCAAAGAACAATAAAACAAGAATTTATCAGAATTTAGAAGTCGAAATACTGAAGAATCCTAGGAGCTAGCCTCGGGTTAGAAGACTTGATCCCGCAGGTACAACCTCAGAGTAGACACTGACAGGCTGGGCTTCCTCCGATCTACACCTCCACTCCATCTCTCTCAATCTAGTAGAACTAGTCAACTCTCACATTGGATGCTAAGTCCTAAGTCTATGTAGAGGAAAGGTTATCCTTCGAGGGCACCTCTCAACTCTATAATGAACTTGTTCTCCTCTAAGGGCCAGGGGGTCTGCTTATATAGTCCCCTCAGGTGAACGTGGGCCGTCGGATCAAACCGACATTGATTGAACGGTTATCCTTGATCCTTTAGGTCGGTGGAGCATGATCCGCGTGATTCACCGTGATTGGTGGAAACACCAGGGCGGGCGCCCTAGGGGGGAGGGTGGGCACCCTGCCCCCGGACCCGATCGCCTTCCCGTTCGTTCCCGTGGCTTCTGGAGTCTTCTAGATGATAGAAAATTGCGCGGCACGTTAATATCTCTATGTAAACCCGACATGTGGGCCTTTCTTCCTTATTTCCTGATAACCCCCTGCAGAAATAGATAAACAACAAAACTCGTGGAATTCTAGCAGATCAAACCCTAATTCTATGTGTTGTTTATATATTGGTCCTTTTCCTTATTTATTTCATAGTTAAAATTGATACTTAAGAACCGTCAACAGGTTCCAGCTCTCTTTATTACTCAGTCATACAAACATTGTAGGGAAGAATGGAAGGAGCATCTGTTCAGGGTATCGGCTCACATGTACCGTATCATAATCGACCCCGAATATGAGGTTCCTGATGACGTTGTAAGTTCCTTGCCGATACTTCAGTCCTTTTGTTAATTTTAACTTTATCGGCAACTCACCCTTTTTCATCTCAACAGGGTGATGACCCAGCACTGACGGTGAGCAGAAGCGGAAGGCCGATCGACCTCCTACAATCAGGTCCAATCTATTTGATCCGCCACAATGCGCCAAGTCTAGCAACTCTGATGCACTGAAACATCCACTTCAAAAAAACGACCACCAAGCAGTTGGAAGTTTCTCCATCGATAGCTACTGCAACTCTGGCACAAGCTTTCAAGGTAAATTCACAATTTTCCCTATCATACCGATTTCACCCCATACTTGCATTATCTTTTCAAGGTATATCAGTTGCAATGGGAACGTCATCGGTAACACTGTTTTGCACTAAACTTTAGCAAAACTCCACCAATACCTTTTCTTAGATCTGTGGGGGTATAAACCGCTATAACCTAAACCCTATACCCCAATACCTTTTCTTAGATCTGTGGGGGTATAAACCCCTATACTTGGGCCAGGAGGCTTGGCCCATCACAAGACAGTTCGAGGCTTGATTCAACTGCTCGGAGTCTCACGCAAGGAAACAAGATGCGGAGATCAAGCCAGATTCTAGTCGGTTAGAATAGGAATTGATATCATGTTATATATCGCAATTGTAACCGACTAGGATTAGTTTCCAGATCTATAACCCTGCCCTCTTGAATATATAAAGAGAGGCAAGGGACCCCCCTAGGACAACATCATCTCAACTCAACACAACTCACAGCAATACAATAAGACGCAGGACGTAGGTATTACGCCCACACGATGGCCGAACCTGGATAAAATCCTTGTTTGTGTCTTGCGTCACCATCAAGTTCGTAGCTTGCGCACCTGTCTGCCGATAATCTACTACCGTGGGTATACCCCAAGGTAAACTGCCGACTAGCTTTCGTCGACAGTGGCGCGCCAGGTAGGGGGTGTGCGTACAACTTCCCAGACGAACAAGACGGTCATCATCCCAGCTTCCGTGGCTGTGGCTGAAGGTCTCATGTTCACCGTCGGACAGATCACTTGGACATCTCGCGGTGGCGGCCTTACGACCACGACTCCGGAAGAAACCCAGACCCAATATGGGATAGCAGAGGCGTCGACTCCGATCACGCCGGCTCCGAGGACCCGACCTCCGCTCCCTCGCTACAGGGCAAAGCGAGTCGACAACTCAGATCTTCTTCAAGCCCTTGATCGCACCGACCACAAACTTCTCAAAGCCTCCAACCTGGTGGATTCGATTTCACGCAAGCCCGATCTGGCGGCAACATCAAAATTTTTCGACTCCCGTTGACCAACACGTGTCTCCACGCACGAACGACTAGAGATGTCCCTGACGATAACATCGACCATCGCGGGACGGGCTGTCAAGTTGAACACAGTCTCACCAGACCAGAACTTCCCTCACGGTCTGAACAGCGCGGCTGATCAGTTTTCACGGCCTACCGATTCTCTATTCAGGAAGATGGGATTGTCGCCAGGGCAAATCAATAGGTCAGCTCGTCACTTTGTCAACATGGTAACCATCCGAAGCCTACCAGACGACAAGGCCACCAAGCACAAACTCTAGCACAGGATCTGTTCCTACCGAGGTTTTACATCCCGAGGACGAAGACTACGACCTGGATCTACCACCTTACCCCCAGGTTTTTCCCGCTTTCCAGTCTTTCCACCCCGATGAGGAGATCTAGTTTTCAACGTCAGCAATGATGAACCAGTTGTCGACGGCGAAACAGACGAACAAAGACAACAGCACGAACAGTGTAACGCCGACCGTGCTCAGCGGTGAGTAGATGAGGAGTGGCAACTCACCCCACACAACCTTAGCGACGCTTTCGTCATGGTCGGAAATCAGTAAGTCTACAAGACACCAAGCGCCAACGTGGCCGTAGCCATGGCAAACCTGTATCTACTCCCCGATACTCCGGAGTACAAAGGCATCCGATCCAATATACGAGCACATCTGATCACCGTGATGGGGCAGACCGCTACTTTGCTTAAATGGGTCCAAGCCGTCTCCTATACGGAGGTCACCTCCGATCAGACTCATCGCAGCCGAACCTCACCGTGATCCGATGGGCACCATCGTAGCCGTTCACCTATCAACAATCAAAGGAGGAACACCCATCGCGACAATCATGGTCGGGACGCTGACAGTTACCACGAACAAAGACACGGACGTGGTCAGGAGGTGAACCAAGACCGGGACCTACGACAAAACATCCCTCCTAAGGATGTCTGCGAACGCATTAACAGACGCATTACGGAACGAGCAGTGCACGAAAACATGTGACGCATCGAGTACGATGCAGCACATGGCCCTGCAACTTCAAGCTTAAGAAACTTAAAAAGTACGATGGTAAGGAGAATCCCGAAAACTGGATCACTCTTTATGAGATCATAGTCCGATCAGCTCCAGGGAACGAGCACGTCATGGCAAACTACTTCCCAGTCGTCTCGACCAAGCTGGCCACCAATGGCTCCTCGGTCTACCCGAGGACTCCTTCAATTCTTGGAAAGAATTGCGCTAGGAGTTTATTGATAATTTCATTACTACCTGCAAGCAGCCCGGAAACAAATATGATCTCGAAAGGATAAGGGACAGGAAGAATGAGCCCTTGCATGATTACATCCGACGCTTCTCGGATATGCGCCTCAAGATTCCAAAGATTTCTCACGACGAGGCTATATCGGCCTTCATCAAGGGCCTACGCTTCCACAAAGCATTAAGAAGCAAGCTACTGCACAAAAGGCCGACCACGGTCGCCGAGCTCCTCGCCACGGCCAAAAACTACGCCGACGCCGACGACGTAGAAAAGCTCATCCCAGAAGATGTAAGAGGAGCCGAGCAGCCTCCCCAATGAGACGACAGCCGTGGGCGTTTCGACAACCAAAATCCCCGCCGCGGCGACAACCGCGACCACCGAGAAGGGTGGGACAGGCGTCGTGACAATCGTGACGATTTCAGAGGCAAGCGACCTCGCGACAACGATCACGAGGTGAACACACTCAAGCGTCCCAATGGACAGCGGGACTACCAGGAAGACTACAATAAGACACTGAAAGGACCGTGCCAACTCCATCCCAAGTCCAACCACACGATGGAAGACTGCCATGTCCTCAAAAGCATCTACACACAACGGGCCGCTCAGGGGGATGCCGCCAAGAAAAACAGGAAGCAGGATAGACGCAGTGAGGAAGACGAAGACGACGACCAGGATAGGGACCCAGGGCACCAATATGTCAGTCCCACCGATGTGGTACATTCCATCTTTGGAGGCAAAGTCTCCAACGAGTCAAAACGAGAAAGAAAGCTCTTGAAGAGGGCTTGCCTTAATGTGGACACCACGGATGGCCTTGTCGCTGATCCTAAATTCCCTCCCTGGTCGCACCGAGAGATTTCCTTCAACAGGTAGGACCAGTGGGCCGCCATCTTAGAACCAGGGCGCTTCCCGTTGATCCTGGACCCGTGCATAAACAGCGTCAGGTTCGAGCGAGTACTCGTTGACGGGCGTAGCTCCATCGACACCCTGTTCCGCAACAGCCTGCCTGCTCTCAAGTTAACACCGGCGTAGTTGAAACCGTACGATGCTCAGTTCTGAGGCGTATTGCCGGGTCAAAGTTCAGTACCCCTCGGACAGATAACGCTCCCCGTCTAGTTCAGAACACCGGACCACTTCCGCACAGAGTTCGACAACTTTGTGGTCGCTGACTTCGATAGGACCTACCACGCAATTCTCAGCCGACCTTCGCTTACAAAGTTCATGGCAGTTCTGCACTACTCGTACCTAGTCCTCAATATGCCAACCGAGAAGGGCGTCTTAACCGTCAGGAGCAACGTCTAAACCGTGTACACTTGCGAAGAGGAAAGTTTCAAGATCACCGAGGCAATTGACCTCTCGATTCGCATGGCAGAAACTGTAGCACAAGCCAGGCAAGTTCCACCCGACCAACTCCAACTACCGGAGGAGGGGACTCCAAGAAAAAGCTCCAAGTCCAAAGAGCACAAGGAAGTAAAACTGGTCGACGGCAGCCCAGAGAAGATGGCTCTCATCGGGGCCAACCTGGATGCCAAATAGGAAGACGCACTCGTACGGTTTCTAAGGGACAACGTAAGCATTTTCGCATGGAAACCCACAGACATGCCCGACGTCCCATGAAGCCTGATCGAGCACTCCTTAAACGTCTCGAAGACCGCAAGACCTATCAAGCAGAAGCTATGATGGTTCGCTCGTGACAAAAAGAAGGCTATTAGGATAGAGATTACAGGGCTTTTAGCAGCCGGATTTATTAAAGAATTGTATCACCCTGATTGGCTCGCCAATCCAGTCCTTGTAAGAAAAAATAATAATGAATGGAGAATGTGCGTTGATTACACTGACCTCAATAAACACTGTCCTAAAGATCCTTTTGGTCTCCCCCGTATCGATGAAGTGGTCGATTCAACGGCCGAATGCGAACTACTCTCTTTTGTCGACTGTTACGCTGGTTACTACCAGATCTCGCTAAAGGATGACGACCAGATCAAAACATCCTCCATCACTCCTTCCGGTGCGTATTGTGACACCACCATGTCCTTTAGACTCAAAAACGCCGGAGCCACCTATCAATGCGCTATTCAGCAATGCCTCCACGATGAGATACGTGATGACCTCGTCGAGGCCTACTTCGACGATGTTGTCGTCAAAACTAGGGACGCAAGCACCCTGATCGACAGCTCAGACTGCACTTTTAAAGCGCTAAATAAATACAAGTTGAAGCTTAACCCTAAAAAATGCATCTTCTCGGTTCCCTCTGGTATACTGCTCGGCAACGTCGTCAGTCGCGACGGCATACAGCCGAACCCCTCAAAAGTCAAGGCAGTGCTCGACATGCGACCACCCAGGAACCTTAAAGACGTTCAAAAGCTCACAGGGTGCATGACAGCTCTCAGCCGATTTATCTCTAGGCTGGGGGAAAAGGGCTTCTCTTCTTTAAACTTCTGAAAGAATCGGAAAAGTTCTCCTGGATAGAAGAGGCCAACATGGCGTTCACCCAGCTCAGAACTTTTCTCACCTCACCACCCATCGTCACCGCACCTCAACCTAACGAGGACCTGCTCCTCTATATAGCAGCAACTGATCGGGTCGTTTCCACGGTCCTCGTGGTCGAGCGGGATGAACCAGACCACGTCTACAAAGTCCAGAGACCAGTATACTTCATAAGCGATGTCCTAAATGAATCTAAGACAAGGTATCCCCAGATACAAAAGCTAATCTACACCATCTTAATCACTTCAAGGAAGCTGAAGCACTACTTCGATGGCCATCGCGTCTTAGTGACCACGTGTTTTCCGTTGGGTGACATTTTGCTCAACGAGTACGCCAACGGCAGGATTGTAAAGTGGGCCATGGAGTTATGTCCATTTTCATTAAATTTCCAGAGTCGGACAACAGTCAAGTCTCAAGCCCTGGTCGACTTCATTGAAGAATGGACAGACCTCAACGCAACACCTGTTGACACTAGCTAACACCACTTAGATACTAGGTTGTCATCCCTAGCATGGCGCCAGAGTGTACAAAGGTATTTATAAATGTAAAGGCTCTCTAGAAAATAATCTATTCTATCCGCAAGCGCACAGATAAGACACCTCATTGTAGCATTTCACCAGGATAAGTATTCCAGGTATCGTTATTTATAATTTTGCTTAGGGGATCTTAAGAAGATGGAATTAAATCAAAGGGGCAAAATCTATCAAGGCATAGACTAGAGATAAACTTGCAAGAACATGATTACTAATGAGAAACTCGTCACACAGTCACATACTTTAGCAGGGGGTAAACCATAAAGATAATGATAATAAAGTATAAGTTCATGGGATAAAGAGCACAGCGATTAGAAAATAGACTACTCCTCATATATGTAGGTGATGTCGGATTAGCTAGAGAATGGATTCTAAGTCATCTACTAACTACTAAGTCATAATCTACTCTAGTTATCTACAAGATCATATATAGCATAAAAGACTCTTCATTCATGTATAAGGAACATTGATAAAGTGAATCAGAACATCGCATGACTTACTCCACAATACCGGTTCTGCCTGTCCTATCAACGGAGGGTGGACTATATAAGAATCAACGAAGCTGTCACTATCGCGAACTACCACACGACTCGGCCAATAGGATACATTTGCAGATAAATAACATCTAAGCACCACGCTCACATGTGATCTATCACCTAACTCCCTCGCGTCAAGAGCTAAGCGCTTTGCAAACTTATACATAAACTCATTATCAATTAGAACTATATCAAATATAGAACTAGAACAAACTAAGAACATAATAATTAGAGACATAATGCAATTAGAACAATAGAATTAGAGAAAGATATGAATAATACCAATCTTTATTACCGAAGATCCGAATCCAGAGCGTAGTGCTCTACTTCTCTAATTGCTATCTAATCAAACCTCTAAACTTGAAGGATTAGGGAGTAGCTAATTCTAATTCTCTATGGGAGAGAAGCTCTAAACCCTAACTTTGATGGCTACCTCTGAATAATGATTTCTCCTCTCTCCTCCAGGGGCCAGGGGGTCTGGTTTTATAGTCCCCTCAAGTGAACGTGAGCCATTGGATCAAACCGACATAGATTGTATGGTTTAGATTGATCCTTTAGGTCGGTGGAGTCTTGCCCTGAAGCAGAGTCCTGATTGGCCTCTTGGCCAGGGCGGGCGCCCAAGGGGGGTGGGCGGCCGCCCAGCTCCCGAGCCCGATTCGCGTCCCGTTCGTTCCCGTGGCTTCTGGATCCTTCTAGATTGAGGAAAATTGCGCGGCACGTAATTATCTCGTTGTAAACATGACATGTGGGCCTTCTCTCCCTATTTTCTGATAACTCGTGGAATTCTGTCAGATAAAACCCCTATTCTAGATGTTTGTTTCATATTGATCCTTTTTCATGTTTATTTAATTATTAATTTTAGTACTTAATGACCGTCAACAAACTCCCCCAAGCTTACCCTTTGCTCGTCCCTGAGCAAATAGCTAAACTCAGACGGATCAGGAGTTGCTTCGATGTTTTCCTTCCTGACAGGCACACATGCTTTTATATAAAAATTCTTCCAGATTAGAGTGAAGTGTTATGAAGTTTAGTACCTGCACTTAAGTCTTAAGTAATCGAAAGACAAAATAGTTAAGTCAAGCACTATCCCTTCTGTCTATACTTCACCTTTGTTCTAGAGTTTTTCATAAGTTTTCAAAATAAAACTCAGAGTTCCCAGCAATGATTCTCTCAAGTCTCTCTATATGTAGTATTTGTGGATCCTTACCATGATATCACTTACCTATAGCTAATGGAATATTTAAGTGGAGCTCATAGGAGTGGAAAACAGCTCATACATATATTATCTAATCGAGCCATGGATCCAAAGGAACTCAGCATATAATTAAATCAAGATGTGCATGTGTGGTGGAGTAAATGATAGTGATGGTGAAAATGCAATAGTGTTAATAAATCTTAGTTCTCACTGCTCCTCATATTGCTATCTCTCCTCTTCTTTTTGATCTTTGCTTTGGGAGAACATGGGCTATCTTTTTCTCTCTTTCTTTTTTTTTCAGGTGGGTAGTAGATACCCCTAATTCTACTGTCGGACACTTGTCCATTTTTTCCGCTCAAGTGGGCATTTTTGTACCCCTAATTCTACTTTGGACACTTGTCCATTTTTACCTCTCGTCTCACTCTTTTTCTTTCTCTTTCCGAGGTTCCGGGCACTTGCCCCTTTTTATTTCCTCGTATATTTTTGCATAACCCATGCCTCTTCTGCATTGAATCTTTTTAGAGAGAGAGAATAACAATATTCAGGACAGTGAGTGATAACATTTTTAGCAATTTTAATGATTGGTGATGAATGCTGTGGTAGATGTGTGCAAGTGAATATCTTAATTTAACCACATGAAAAGCTCCTAAGGGTCTACACAGCTCGATCAAACTCAATGTAAATATAGTAAAAGATGTTATAGCAAGTATGGCTGTGGTAGGTAGTTTGTTATGCTAGGAACTCATCATGTGATTTGTAAGTTTTCAAAAATAAATCTCCAGAACTTAGTGTAGTAGGAACAAGATAAACAGTAGCTCATCTTTATATCATGCCTTTCCTTACCTAGACTTTAGTTTTATGCTTCCAAAGATATTAATTTTAGTTTTAGTAATTCCTGGAAGAATTCTAATATAAAAGCTAGGTACTTGTAAGTAAGCAAACAGAGCAACTGTTCATCATTTCCATCATGCATATTTTTGGTCTTTTTTTTCTAGAGATTAAATTTAGCAGAAAAATAAAGCACACTTATCTACACACTCTTTTTATTTTGTTTTCATGTTTAAAATGCAGTAAATTAAAGCAAGAAAATATTTATTTGGTTTTCTAAGTTTTCCTTTTAAGATAAGTTAAATTCTAAGACAGAATAAAATAAATAAGAAGAGCAAATAGAAACTTACTTGATAAATTTAGGGAGGAACTCCCCCAAGCTGGATGTTGACGTCGGTCTTACCCGATGTTCCAGAACTGCATCATGGTTGTGATGTTGTCGTTCATTGTTGTTGTATCTTGTCTTAGCTCTTGTACTGCAGCGGCATGGTCCTGGTTCCATTTCTGTTGCTCTTCCAGGAGTCTTCCATGTTCTGCTTGCGTGTTCTAGATGTCGAGGAGGGTGTTGTCGGTACGAGTGAAGAAAGCACCGGCCTCTTGATAGTAGTCATTCGTGAAAGCGTAGGAGGCGTCGGAGTATCGTCCTGCATCAAATTGTGGTGGAGGTCTGGATCCTGAAGCTCCATATGGATGAGTGGAGTACCTGCCCGTATGAAAAGGCGGGTTTGTCCACTGGCAATCTTGGCTCTCCGGCCATGTCTCCTCTGTTGGCTCTTGTGGTTGCGCATGTCGAGCCCATGGGTCTCGAAGGACTCGTGGATTGTAATCGCAATAATGCAGGTGCGCTGCTTCTTCTGGTCCAGGGTCAGCTCCATACCAAGTGCGTTCTCGGTGAGTGGTTATCCTTTCAGATGCCACTCGCTGTGGAGTTCTCTGGTTCACTGGTGTTGCTACAATCTCAATCAAAAAGTTTTGCACAGAGTAGAGGCCAAGGTTCGGGTTAGGTAACCGAATCTTGCCTTTATCATCATATAGCATGTACATTATATTCCCCTCTTTCTTTAACATCCGAGCTTGTCTAAATGTGTCATAGCCATGGTAAATTCTTAATTCTTCTATGAAGTCCAACGATGAGTTTTCTAGTAAGTGAAGATTAGTGGCTAGACGAGTGATAAGTGAAGTACATCCTACTGGTCCCTGAAGACTAGGTATACTAAGCCAATGTGAAACTAATAGTGTAACAGGTGAAGTGGGTACTTTACTAATAGAAGCATATAAAAGTTGTAAATCTCCTACTCTTACTTTCCTAATATCGTCGCGATAGAAAAGATTGTACCCAAGCCATTTGTGGAACATCCTTAGAGTGGGGTGTTCCATGTCACTGGTTCGGGCTTGACTGTAAAAATTATCTCTAGATATTTCTCTCCAAAACTGGTGTCTCTCAAAATTGGGTAAATCGGAGTCAATGTTCAGGATGCATCTTGAAGAGAAACCAAGATGGTCGCTCAGCTCCCTCCAAGATAACATAATTTCCTGTTTAAACATCCGAAAAACATTTCCCCCCTCATAGTATTGTAAGGTACAAAGAAATTCGAGGGTGAGAAGATGAGAACCCAGCTCAGTTATATTCCAAAAATTTGTCCAACCCATCATCTGAAAAATTAAGTCAAGTTCAGTGTCCATACCTGTTTCTTGTAGTAGGATTGGATCGAGAGTAGGGGTGTGAACGAAATCTTTGTTCTTCAATTGCTGATAAACTTCCTTCTCTCTTCGAGTCTTCAGTCCAAGGTCTCCTATCTTGAGAAGGACCTTAACTTGCTGACCTGATGAGGATGATGTAGCTTGTGTGGGTGTCGGGTCGACGCTCATCTCTGATGGCTGTGAGGAGTGTCAGGATGAACTCCTCGTACCAAGGTTCTTGATAGCCTTCCCTGCATTCTTCACCTTCTTAAACATCCTGCAAACAAAAGTTGGCAAAAACACAACTGGTGGAAAATGTGAGATAAAATGTTAGTGGTGAGCTGTCCGGAGTGTCAGTAGTTCAGGGGTTAATCGTTCAAGACAAGTTTCTATTTTAGTAGAGCTTCCCCCTAAACAACTTTTACTTCCGCTTAGACAACGGGATCACTACTTGCTAGGTGACAATCGCTTTCTCAAAAGAACTCCAACCTTCTTTTCCACTCTCCTCTTTCTCTCTACTCTCTTCTCTTCACTACAAAAGCTCCTTCTCGGGAAACTGAGATTTGTGTGGTTTTCTGAAGTGTTTGTGTGAAGAGAAGGGGAGCTGGAGGTGGCCTTTTATAGGCTGAGCACGGGACAGGGCGGGCGCCCACCCCTGATGTCCATCCTGGGTGTGCCTCCTCCACATGCTTCCTTGCTTTGATCTTACGCAGAATAATATTGTGTTGGTAGTGGTTGGACGGTGGAAAGATGTCAAGTGAGTGGAAACATATTGGTGGATGAAATTATATGATGGGATGTATGTGAGGTGAAGTGTATGACATGTAGGACCCAAAGAGTGTGGGTCATGTTTCTGGAAGATCAATATAAATAAATATAATGCAGGAAAATCTATGAGAATTGAAACTTAATGAAAATGATATTGGAAAATATTTTTGTGCCTCCACAATAATTAATAATATGGGTTGTTACACACCATGAATATTATTTATATGGGGCTTTTTGATTATTATAATTATGCTATGAATATATATGACTAATGCAAGAATTAATTATGCAAGAATATGAGAAAAATAATAATGCGGATAAATACCGATTTACCTCCCGGCGAGGGTTTGGGATTTTTAGGTCCCCCAAGCTGGACCTCCAAATCTTTTAATCTTCTAAGTTTCCTTCCTCTGGAGATGGTGTCTCCAGTGGTTCTTCATGAACTTCCTTCACTGTAGAGTCTCTCTCTGGTCTAGGTTTGAATGTGAAGTGTTCTTCTTGATCGTTTATGTTGAACTTAATTTCTCCTTTCCCGACATCAATGTGGGCATTGGCAGTGCTCAGAAATGGCCTTCCAAGGATGATGGACACTTTTGAGTCAGGACTCATGTCCAGTACTACGAAGTCTACTCGCACCAGGAAATCTCTGATCTTGACTGGAATGTTCTCGGCGATGCCCAGCGGGTGTCGAACTGATTGATCCGCTAGTTGTAAACACATTGATGTTGGTTCTAAAGTTGCATGCTCAAGCTTTTTGTAGACTGATGCTGGCATCACACTGACACTTGCTCCGAGATCACAAAGTGCATTGTTGAAGTGTTGGTTTCCAATCGAGCAATCAATAGTGGGGCATCATGGATCTTCCTTCTTCTTTGGTGGTTTATTGAGGATAGCCACACTACATTCTTCTGTCAGCTTGATAACCTCAGTGGTGGGCAGTGGCCTCTTCTTGTTAAGAATATCTCTGATGTACTTTGCGTATGTAAGTACCTGTATGGCATCGATCAGAGGTATGTTGACATATAATTTCTGAATGACCTCTACAAACTTACCAAACTGCTCATCCAACTGCAGTCCTCTGTTTCTTCTGGGAAATGGCAAATAGTTGGTGTCGTAAAAATCTTTCCTCATTTCTCCAGTTCTTGGTGGTTGTAGCAGATCTTCTCCTTCAACTGGGCTTTCTTCTTCTATCACTGCTGGTTGCACTGGTGCTGATGTTCTTTGTTTCTCTTTTGGGTATGGTGGATCTCTGGTAGCTTTACCTCCTCTAGTAGTTATATTCTTTACCTGCTCAAGGTTAGTAGCAACAGGCAGTGTAGCAGCTATCTTTATTAATTTAAGCTCTACGCTTTTATTAAGAGTGGTTTGCTCATCAAAGGCAGTTAGTAGAAAATCCATTTTATTGTGTATATCTTTTAGAGATGATTCATTTGTATCTAGCCTTTGTTTAACTTCATCATTAATTTTGGTTTGTTGAGCAATTATCTCTTTTAATGAAAGTTGCTTGACAGTATTACCTGAATTCATACCTTTGCTATTGGGTTGACTCGAAGTTGGTTGATATTTGTATGCTGTCTCAATGGCCCTTTGATCTTCTTTGAACTTGGCCCTCTGGTCAATCCAATGGAGCAAATTTTCCATCTTAGTTGATAATGCTTTTACTTCTTCTGGTATTTCTTCAGTTTGATGACATTGTTGAGCTTTATCTTGGAACCAGCTTTGGTTTTCTGCTATCTTATCCAAAAGTATCTATGCTTTTCCAGTTGCAAGCTCCAAGAATGTTCCTTTAGCAGATGCATCTAGGCACTCACGAGTCTTCTGGGTTAATCCATGGTAGAAGGTCTGCATAAGTAACCATGTGGCCATTCCATGGTGAGGACAATCTGATATGTAACCTTGAAAACGCTCCCATGCTTCTGAAATGGCTTCTGTCTTCTGCTGTTGGAAATTGACAATATTTCCTCTTAAGGCAGTTGTTTTGCCTATAGGGAAAAACTTTGATAGAAAGGTATCTGACAAGTTCGTCCAGTTGTTGATGTTATCTTGATGAGTGTAGAACCACTTCCTCGCTTTTCCTTCTAGTGAGAATGGAAAAAGGCGAAGCAGTATGACGTCTTTGTCAACTCCGTTGATGTGGATTGTGCTTCCAATCTCTAAGAAATTCTGTAAGTGTGCACTGGCATCTTCATGTGCCTTTCCACTGAATTGTGTAGCTTGTACCAAATTGATGAGGCTTGACTTGAGCTCAAACTCAGGTATTCCTTCTTCTACTGCAAATCTTGGACCGGTTGGAATGTTGTCAAGACTTGGAGCAGAGAATTCTTGCAAGGTCTTTTGTGCCATAGCTTTAGCAATTGGTAGCTAGCTTCTTCTTCTCTTGATTGCTTTGGTTCTGATGATGAAGAGTTGAATGTACCCAAAGTCAATCCTGTTATACCCTGTATAAAAATATAAACATAGAAAAACAACACGGTGAACCTGCCAAAGCAGCGGTGCCTTGTTATGATTTCTCACTTAGTAGCTGTTTTATGCAATTATTTCTCTATACTCTAGTCTAAAATTTTATATGAATAACCTTGATTGATTTTCTGGCTTTCCTTAATATTACCCTTTTGTTCCTTTTTATGACTTATTCCTGAGACTCGTATAAATCCTATAAGTTCCATAAGTTCTATAAGTCCTATAGATCCCCGGCAACGGCGCCAGAAATGCTTGTTGACACTAGCTAACACCACTTAGATACTAGGTTGTCATCCCTAGCATGGCGCCAGAGTGTACAAAGGTATTTCTAAATGTAAAGGCTCTCTAGAAAATAATCTATTCTATCCGCACGCGCACAGATAAAACACCTCATGATAGCATTTCACCAGGATAAGTATTCCAGGTATCGTTATTTATAATTTTGATTAGGGGATCTTAAGAAGATGGAATTAAATCAAAGGGGCAAAATCTATCAAGGCATAGACTAGAGATAAACTTGCAAGAACATGATTACAAATGAGAAACTCGTCACACAGTCACATACTTTAGCAGGGGGTAAACCATAAAGATAATGATAATAAAGTATAAGTTCATGGGATAAAGAGCACAGCGATTAGAAAATAGACTACTCCTCATATATGTAGGTGATGTCGGATTAGCTAGAGAATGGATTCTAAGTCATCTACTAACTACTAAGTCATAATCTACTCTAGTTATCTACAAGATCATATATAGCATAAAAGACTCTTCATTCATGTATAAGGAACATTGATAAAGTAAATCAGAACATCGCATGACTTACTCCACAATACCGGTTCTGCCTGTCCTATCAACGGAGGGTGGACTATATAAGAATCAACGAAGCTGTCACTATCGCGAACTACCACACGACTCGGCCAATAGGATACATTTGCAGATAAATAACATCTAAGCACCACGCTCACATGTGATCTATCACCTAACTCCCTCGCGTCAAGAGCTAAGCGCTTTGCAAACTTATACATAAACTCATTATCAATTAGAACTATATCAAATATAGAACTAGAACAAACTAAGAACATAATAATTAGAGACATAATGCAATTAGAACAATAGAATTAGAGAAAGATATGAATAATACCAATCTTTATTACCGAAGATCCGAATCCAGAGCGTAGTGCTCTACTTCTCTAATTGCTATCTAATCAAACCTCTAAACTTGAAGGATTAGGGAGTAGATAATTCTAATTCTCTATGGGAGAGAAGCTCTAAACCCTAACTTTGATGGCTACCTCTGAATAATGATTTCTCCTCTCTCCTCCAGGGGCCAGGGGGTCTGGTTTTATAGTCCCCTCAAGTGAACGTGAGCCATTGGATCAAACCGACATAGATTGTATGTTTTAGATTGATCCTTTAGGTCGGTGGAGTCTTGCCCCGAAGCAGAGTCCTGATTGGCCTCTTGGCCAGGGCGGGCGCCCAAGGGGGGTGGGCGGCCGCCCAGCTCCCGAGCCCGATTCGCGTCCCGTTCGTTCCCGTGGCTTCTGGATCCTTCTAGATTGAGGAAAATTGCGCAGCACGTAATTATCTCGTTGTAAACATGACATGTGGGCCTTCTCTCCCTATTTTCTGATAAACCCCTGTAGAAATAGATAAACACCAAAGCTCGTGGAATTCTGTCAGATAAAACCCCTATTCTAGATGTTTGTTTCATATTGATCCTTTTTCATGTTTATTTGATTATTAATTTTAGTACTTAAGGACCGTCAACAACACCCTCCCCAGATGTCTTCGATCACAGGTCAATGTCCTTCGGCGGGTCTTTAAACATCAATGGCGCTAGTGCTGGCATCCTCTTCGTTTCACTTAACAAGACAAGGACAAACTATGCTACGTCCTTAGGATCCTCTTCCCGAAGTCCAACACTGTCGTCGAGTATGAGGCATGCCTACACGGCACCCGATTAGCCGTCGAACTAGGAGTCAAGCGTCTTCATGTCTATGGCGACTCCGCTCTGGTCATTAACCAATTAAACAAGGAGTGGGACACGACCCACGAGAAAATGGACCTGTACTGCAAAGAAATCCAAACATGGGAATCAAATTTTTATGGCATAGAGTACATCCATGTGGTCTGGGACAAGAATCAAGCAGCAGATGTGCTGTCAAAGATAGGATCATCCCGGGCCCAGGTTCCGCAAGGTGTCTTTGTTCAAGACATTCACACGCCAAGCGTCGGAACGGACCTGGACGACAAGCCACACAACGAGACGCTGCTCATAGGAAACACCGCTCCGACAGCCAATGGCAACGACTGGCGCGCTCCTTTCGTTAAGTATCTCTCAGACAGTTCGGGATTTCAAGACAAAACGGAGAACGAGCGCCTTATGCGGCACTCCAAAAATTATATACTGGTCGATGGTAGACTTATGCGTAAGAACGCAAACTCAGAAGTCTTGTTGAAGTGCATATCTCAAGACGATGGCATCAAGCTACTGGATGACATACACGCTGGATCCTGTGGCAACCACGCTACCTCTAGAACACTGGTCGGAAAGGCCTTTCGAGCAGATTTTTACTGGCCAAGCGCAGTTGCAGACGCTGAGAAACTGGTCTGGCATTGCGAAGGATGCCAGTTTTTCACCAAACAGACCCACGTACCCGCTCATGAGATCCAGACGATTCCATTGTCTTGGCCATTTGCCGGTTGGGGTCTTGACATGATCGGGCCATTCAAACCGGCTCCCGGCAATTTCAAATACGTGTTCGTGCTAATCGATAAGTTCTCGAAGTGGATCGAGTACATGCCACTGGTCGAATCGACTTCCGAGAAGGCTATGGAATTCCTCAATCAAATCATACATAGATTCAGGGTTCCCAACAGCATAATCACCGACCTGGCACTCAGTTCACCGGCACTAACTTCTGGGACTTCTGTGATGACAAAGACATAGTCATAAAGTACGTGTTGGTAGCCCATCCGCGGATCAACGGTCAAGTCGAGCGAGCAAATGGAATAATTATTGACGCTCTTAAGAAAAGGCTGTACACGGAAAACGACAGGGCAACAGGACGATGGATGAAAGAGTTACCGACAGTGGTCTGGGGTCTCCGAACACAGCCTAGTCGGAACACGGGTGTATCCCCCTATTTTATGGTTTATGGGGCCGAGGCAGTGCTCCCCTTGGACGTAGCCTTTGGATCTCCAAGAGTCGAATATTTCGACCAGTCTTCAGCAGACCTCGCCAGAGAACTCGAATCAACTGCACAGAAGAGAGACGTCTGACTTCTTGCCTTCGAACAACAAAGTATCTCGAGGCCATTAG
Source organism: Sorghum bicolor (assembly GCF_000003195.3). Lineage (NCBI taxonomy): Eukaryota > Viridiplantae > Streptophyta > Magnoliopsida > Poales > Poaceae > Sorghum > Sorghum bicolor. The sequence continues at coordinate 39,283,245 of NC_012874.2, read as the reverse complement.
ACGATACCACAACAAGAACGTCAAAGACCGCTCCTTCGTGGTCGGTGATCTGGTACTCAAATGGAAAACAAGCCAGGAAGGAATGCACAAGTTATCTACACCCTGGGAGGGACCTTTTGTGGTCGCCGAAGTTACACGCCCTACATCTTATAGACTGGCGTACCCAGATGGAACAAACCTACCCAATTCCTGGCACATAGACAAACTACGGCGCTTCTATCTCTAAGTTTCAGTACATTTTACTTGTAAATCTTTTTTGATGAATAATAATAAAGTTTTGTCTTTTTTGCTATATACTTTTCCATATGTAGAACACTCGACAAGTGCTACAATAACTTCCCTTGACAAGCTACTCAGGGGCAATCAACATGATTCAGTGATACATCACTCAAGCAAATTCATTTATAGCACTCAAAACCATGGTTCTCAAAATTCAGACTTTATTACAAACTTTATATACAAAGTTTACAATAAACACCCCTCTGGGTGGCTTCTAGTCTACTCCTACAGACTTCTCTAAGAACCTATTGCTCGGGCTGCTCACCCGCACGGCTCTCTTGGCCCGCCAAAGGGGTCAGGGCCACCGGCGCCTGTCTGGTCGAGACTGCAGGCGTCGACCGCCCATCTCCTGCAATCGACGGCCCCGACAACTCCCTGGCCGACCTGTCTGATCCCGGTTGATCAGGGGGGGTTGACGTCCTGCAGAGGTTGAGCCATCAGATCATCTTTTATTAGATTCCAAAAGACCTGATAGAACTCTGGAGGGAAGCCATCCGGACCTGGTATTATGTTCCATTTGAAAAATCGCAGCCCTTACTTCCACTTGCGAGAAGGTAGCAGTCAAGTACTCATTTTCCAGATCAGAAACTGAGCGATATCATCAATTTGTGACTCATCTAACATGATAAGAGAGTTATCCGATGGTCCAAACAGATCCTTATAATACTTGGTGATATGCCTTTTGAGTTGGGCATCACCGCTTATTATATTATTTCCATCCTCTAATTGGAAAATATGAGTTTTTTGATATCTACCATTTGCCAATAGGTGATAATATTCTGTATTCGCATCAGCTTCTAAAAGATGTTTCACATTAGCCCTTTGGTACCACTTGACTTCCTCTTCTCGAAGTAATTCAGCAAGCCTTTCATTTATCACGTGTTTTAAATCTAATTCAAACTCATTAAGTATATCAGTTTCCGCCTTCTTATCTAATTCATCAAGTTTGTTTAGAATGGTTGTTTTTTCTTTCTTATAGGCGCCACTCAGATTTTTTGCCCATCCTCTAAGGTATTGATGCAACCTTTTGATTTTAGCTTGCCACCTCTCTAAAGGCGAGCCAACAACTAGTGTACTCTGCCACACCACACTAACCATATCACAAAATCCATCTCTCAGCAACCAACCCAATTCAAACTTGAACTAAGGCTTATAAGATGAAGATGGATTATTTGTGGCAAAAAGGAGAGGAGTGTGATCAGAAACTCTCTAGTCAAAGCATGTACACTGGTAAGTGGATATTTGGACTCGAAGTCTGTGCAAACGAGGATCCTATCTAATTTTCCAAAGGTCTGGATCGGTAAATGATTACCCCCAATATTTGGACTCCCAGTCATTTCTATTTCTTTGAGATTTAGGGAATCAATCACATCATTAAACAGAAAAGACCATCTATCATTATAATTGTCATTGGTTTTCTCATGCGGTCTACGAATAATGTTAATGTCACCACCTATAACAATAGGTACAGCCTCTTTTGAACATACCCGTACCACTTCGGATAAGAAATGTGATTTTTGATCCAGTTGCGCTGGCCCATAAGCAGAAATCAGAGTAAACATAAAATCATCTTCTCTAAGTCTCAATTTGAAACGTATAAAAAACACTCCTTCTTCAATTTCCCCAATGTCAAAATTCGATAGACATATACCTAGAACCATACCACCGGACCTACCCCGTGGAGCCATGCAATGTCAAAGAAAATCTCTACCTGCACAAACATTATTCAAAGTGGAAGTCTAGGTTTCCAATAAGGCAATAAAATCTAGGTTTTTTATTTTGTTAGATCAGAAAGAAATCTATATTTTTTACAATCAGCGAACCCGTTGCAATTCCAAAAAATTCCTTTCATCTAGACTGTTTTTTTTTTAAGTCCGAGGCAAGACCGTTTCTTCGGTGATACAGGGGTTTGCAGACACACAGGGTCGCAGCCCCCATCACCAAGCCCATCCAAAATATCTGAACAAATTAGGTTTGACGCTTCTAAATCTAAGTTATCATCGGCAGAACAAACTATCGAAGCGTCATCCAATTCCTCCACTAAACCTTTTTTGCCATTTAATCTAAATAATTCTACCTCTCTCAAAAACTTTATAGAATCTGAAATAGCTTGTTCATTAGCCCCAAGTACAATCCCTAAAGATTTAGTTGAGTCCAACAGGGAAGAATCATCGCGAGAAATAAAAGAGCATGGCTGGGGTTTTTTACCTTTATCTGCAGCAGAATCCAAGTTATTGCGAGCTTTCAACTTTGTTGCCTTCTCCAGTGAATCTTGATCCACAGTTGTTGCATTCCGCTTACTTAATCTCATAGGCGATACTGTCAAACCATTTTGCACTTTCATTTTATTAAGAACCCCAGAGTCATTTTGTGGAGTCACCAGATTAGCCTTCCAGTGGTCACTACCAATTGCTGACCCCCCATTCTGAGAGAGCACAGTCACCAGTTTGTTACCTGGTTTCACTTGTTTGCTTTGAAGGACTAAAGAACCAGCCCCTTCTCCTTCTTCTTGGATAGCACCACCAGCATGGTGCTGACCAGAGGTAGGTAACTGATTGCCAGATGCATAATATTTGCCTGTTCGTCCCCCTTTTTACCTTCTACATCCATGTTCTCCCTTTCTTTTCCATCATTAGGATTTCCCTCATCAAGTTTTTTCTTAATAGGTTTCTCGTCGTACATGGTAGAGTCCATGTCAATGAGCTAGAGCTCACCATTTTGCAAGTTTTCTTCAACCCTAAATTGTAGCTCGTAAACAAAATCCCCAATAACGACATCCACTAGATTTGGGATGAGACTAGGATCCAGCATGGCTACTTTCATTCTTGATCTACCAAACTTCTTTGTGAATTTAGTATCCACAGCTCAAGGGACACCTAATATTGATCCAATTGCCCAAATAATAGGAAATTCCCAAAACTCTTTTGGTAGACCACAGAACTGAACCCAAACCTTGTCCATCTCATATTTGTATACCTCATTTTCAACACCCTTCTCAAAGCGATTTTTTCCTTTCACAAATTTTGTGTCCATGGGACCCCAGTTTACCATAGTATCCAGCAGGTTAGAAGATGGGAAATTAGTGATGAAGGCATCTTTGCCTTTGTCTTCAATTACCCACTTGTTTTTACCTGGTAGTAGTTTTTAAAGTTCCACTGCCAACTGATCAGCAGTAAGTATCAGTGTTTTACCTCCGGGGGGTCACACCAACGAGTAAACTTGTTTGCGCGTCCCCTCTCCCAGATGGCGATGCAATAAAGACACAGAGTTTTATCCTAGTTCGGGCAAGAGAAGGCCCTACGTCTAGCGGGGAGGGGGATGTTTTCTATTGTCTTGCACCTAAGTGCTTGTACAGGGGCGAATACAAGTTGGTATTGCGGTGGGTTCTGAGTTCTAGATGAGAACGACGTATGCTTGTTGTTCTACCTGTGTCCCATTTTCATCCATTCCTATGCCTCCCCTTTTATAGTTCCAAGGGGAGACCTAGGTTACATGGCATAGGTAACAAAATAGGGGTCGATATGGGCGTGGTGCGCTGATCTACTCGAGGCCTCCGTACTGCTGTGGCCTCGAGCTATCTTGTTACTTGGTACTTTGGTGATGATTGCGCATGCTTCTGAATTCAGCTCCTATGTGTCGCCTTGGATTGGCCTAACCATGGGCACGCCTGTACGTCATGTCAGTAGTCACGTCCAGAGTGGTTGAGGTGTTGTTTTTTGCCGCCCGACTCTTCTCTGGGAAGGAACGTATTCGCTCGAGGGTCTGGTACCACGCGTGGCCTTGCTGATCGATGCGCTGACTTTTGATGCCTCGAGGGGGGTCGTGATGCGACGTCACAACTGTCTCACTGTGCTCGGCCGTACTCTGGCTCATCTGAAGTGATAAAGCTGCGAAAGGGGGATTGGATGGGTGCTCGCTCCCTATCACGTTTCCCGTGACTGTCGGGTTAGGTGAGAACATGGCAGGTGCATTAAATGCTCTGGTCACCGTACCTGCGTCAGGCGGCGGACGGTTTCCTTGCGCTCGAGGCCTGTCGATTCGTACGACCCACTTCCATATTCGACGGTCGCTGCCCAGTCGAGCCTCTGTCAATTCGCACGACCCCTTTTCCGTGTTCGAGGCTATGGTTGGCATCGTGCTTTGGTAGTCACGCGTGCGGTCGCGGCATTGAGTCAGTGGCCTTGATTTGTGTACGGGTCCTCTTGTTATGAGCATTGGTTGGGATACCCCTTATTGACACCCTCGATAGTAGCCCCCGAGCCTCCAGTCGAGCGCTTGCGCTCGAGTAGTGGCTCTTTCGTCGGTTGAGTTTCCTTGGGGTCATGCGAGCGACCCCCGCGGGGGTAGCCCCTGAGCCCTTGGAGGAGTCTTTGACTCCTTCAAGGGTTATGTTGCTTTTTCTAATGGAAGTGCTCTCGATCTCGCCTCTTTCCGAAAGTCGTTTGCCATGGAAGAGGGGCTTTAAGCCTCAATCGGTTGGTTTCGCATTGGAGTTGTGACGTACTCGGCGGAGCGAGTGTCACCTACCCCAGGCTGAGCCCCTATCGGGTAATCCAAGTGAGAACCTGTGCCCCGTTCGAGGGGGTCAGTTGTAGCCCGGAGGCATTCTCATAAAGCAGGGTCAATGTAGTCGAGGTTACTTGTCTCGTTCGATAGAGTCCAGTGGCTCGCTGCCTCCCTCCGTGGGGATTCCTCTCGACCGCCTTGCCCTTGCCTTGGATATCCCCAGTGAGTTTTCGAGGCAGTCTTCAATTTCGACCTCTCGCTGGGCGTCCCTGACTCTGGTACTCAAGGACGACCGTCGAAACCGTTCAGCGGGCCAGTCTGCGATCCCTCAAGATTTCGATTGCGACATGTACATACCTTATCTTACAGGGGAAGGAAGGGCCGTGGCGGTTTGCTTTCTTGCCCGTTGGGCGCGCCTTTTTAGGCAGGAGCCGTTGTAGCACTGTGCCGTCCCGGAATTCGTAACGTCCTGTCAGTGAGAGCAATCAGGACCGTTAGGCGGCGCATTTACTAGGGAGGTTACCGTATTCGCCGGATATGCCCGTTGGAGGTTGAACGTCTATAAATATCGTCGGGTCTCTCGGATGCTACTCCTTCCGCCTTCCGCCTTCCGCCTTTGTCCTTGCTCTTGCTCTTCTTGCCATCTTCACGCGTGCGCACCCTCGAGCAGACAGCAGCAGAGTCATCTCCCTTCATCCCTCAAGATGCCGGTGAGGCTCGTCGCTGCCGATGACTGGCGCCCGTCGTCGATGACGGAGCGCCGGCTGCTGGACCTCGAGAAGGAGGGGCTCCTGCACCCCCGCATTTCCTCATCGCGGCCGGAGTGGATCGCGCCAGCGGCGGACCACGTGGTCTCCTTCGCCAAGTTCCATCGTCGTGGCCTCGGTTCTCCTCCAAGCCGCTTCATGCGGGAGCTCTGCCACCATTATGATGTGGAGCTCCAGCATTTCTCGTCGAACGCTATCACCGCCACAGCGATTTTCGCCGCGGTGTGCGAAGGCTATCTAGGGATGATGCCGCACTGGGACTTGTGGCTTCATCTATACCGGGGCGAGCTCTTCCATGCCCCTAGTGGGGCCACTAGGGTGAGGAAACCGGTGCGGGTCGGCTGCCTCAACCTGGTGCAGAAGACTGGCAAGGCGGAGGAGCCTCGAGAGTACATTCCGGTGGGGTTGGCGGTGAACCACGCTCAATGGGACTCCCGATGGTTCCATCTACGAAACGATGACGACCTCTTCCCCGACTACACCGGGCGCTTGATCTCGGAGTGTCCGGACAACTGGAACTACGGCGTCGTCAAGACCCTCCAATCACGGCTCTACTGCATCCTCGATGCCTTGAAGAAGCTGCGCGAGGAAGGTCTGACCGCCGCATTTGTCCTTTCGGCTGTCCACCATCGACGGGTACTCCCATTGATGTCTCGACCGTTGAGGATGGATGAGATGGGTCCTGGCGTCTCGTCTCGCGACCTCGAGGCATGTCGGACGTCCAACGAGGCGCCCGCAGATGAGGAGGTCGCCGCCAGAGTTAGGGCAGCCGTTGCAGACGATTTTCAGCCTGAGCACGTCAACGGCTTCCCCATGAAGCCTGATGAGGGGTTGATTGACTTGGTAAGCCCCTCTTTGCCGTTACTCAATTTTTTGATCTTTCTGACTTTCCCAGGGACTTACTCCTGCTCGCATAGGGCCCGATTGATGCTTGGTCCTCGAGGCCTCCGGTAAAGGAGGATGACGTCGATTGTGATAGGAGATGTGAGTCTGCGGAGAAACAAAAGTCCGCAAAGGACTTAGAAAAGAAAAAAGAGAAGAAAAAGAATCTCGAGCGGCAAGCGCTCGAGAAACGTCGAGCGAAATCAAGGCAGAGGGGGGAGTCCGAGGAGGACTCTCCCAACGAGGATGACAGCAACGAGGACGACGACGATAGCGATGGGTCCGGTGGCGATCTGCTTTCGAAGGATGCCCGCACCGTGAATGAAGAGGTCGAGGCCTCGCCTGTCGCGAAACGGACGCCTTGGCCCATCGGGCTTCACTCCGTCGAGGAGAGGAGGAAGAAGGAAGAAGAAGAGCATAAGGGAGGGGAAGAAGAAGAAGAAAGAGAGCAGCGGCGGCAACAGGAAGAGCGGCTCGAGGAGCAGTTGGAGCAATGTCGGCAGCAAGAGCTGCTGGAGCTTCAGTGGCAGCAGCAGCAGTGGAGTCAGCAGCTGGAAGAGCTGCTCGAACAGCCACCACGAAGCCCACGCCAGCCAGTATTGCCGTCGCCGCAAGGGCCCGAGACCAGAGAGGAGGGGCTGCCGGTCTATGGTCCACCGACCCCTGTGTGGCTCCATCCAGCGGGGCCAGCCTCTATTCCGGCCGAACCTGGGCGGAAGGTCGGCGTTGTGGCTATCGCGTGTGCCATGCGCACGCTGGCGGACCCCAATCCGAAATCAAGGGCTCCCTATACGGTATCGATGGGATCACCCCGGGGTTCCTTCGAGATTGGCGACCGTGGGAGGATCTCAGCGCCGAGGAGGGGGACGACGCTGGCACTTCTGGCAGTGGCGACGCCAATGAGACCGGGACCTAGGGGTCGGTGGACGACGACGGGCGGTTCCCTTCCCTCATCGACATATTCCTGCGCCACAGAGGTTCGCTCGAGACCGTTCAAGAGCTTATCCAAGGTGTCAAGGCATGCACAGAGGAGGAGATGGAGAACTGGGGCCCCGGTCGGATTCGTCTTCGAGCCTCCACCGACCCGGAGGAGCCCTACATCATGATGGACCACCGGAAGGAGGCCGAAAAGTGGGAGCATCTCAAGGAGCTCCGACTTTGGATGAAGCACGTCATGGGCCAGATGTCGGATATTGTCAACAACAGACTCGGCCGAGCTTTCTGCATAAGTATCTTTGGTTCTTGGCTATTTGGGTGTATACTCTTTTATTCTTATCGTTCAGTTACCGGTTCGCAGGATCTGAAAGAGACCTCCCGCCAGAAGTCGGGTTTTATCCATGCGACGAGAGGCGGTTGGGAGCAGCTCCCTCTCCTCAAGGACCAACTCCTCGAGTCGCAGGAAAAGCTTCTCCAGGCGTATAAGGATCTCATGGCGGCCGCGGAGGAGAAGAAGGAGAGGGAGGTCGCCCTGGCCAAGGCTCGGGAGGCCTCAGAGAAGGCGATAGAAGAGGCCGCGTAGCTGAGGGAGCGGACCACGTCGGCCGAGGAGATAGCTTTCAAGGCCCGGGAAGAGGCCGCGTTTTACAAAGAGAAGATCCTTGTTAAATCGGACCTTGCCTCTGCCCGGGAGGCCTGTCGAGAGGTAAAGGAAGAGTGCGTGAAGAGCGAGATCGCTCGGAGCGCCGCAGAGGAGGTCGGGAAGAAGGCCCGTGAGGACCTCGAGGTGGAGCGAGTTCGCTCTGACGGCCTCTCTGATGACATCGATCGTCTGAAGAGAACGCTGCTGTACAAGGAAGGAGCTGTCTTACAAGCGGGTAAGATGATAGAGGACTTACGGGCCGCCAACACTGACCTGGCTCGTTCTTACAACGAGATTGAGAGGGCCAACACTGATTTAGTTGGTGAAAACACGGCTCTCGAAGAGAGGATTCGCGGTAAGCTTCCTTACACTTTCGTGTTTCTTTTGCAAGGTATACCTTTTGTGCTAACTAACTTTCCTATGTTGGTCTTTGTAGGACTTAAGGATGATCTCCTAGCTGCCCAGGTCGACGCCCGTTCTACCAGGACTCAGCTCGAGAGGGAGGTTGCTTTGAACGGTCGACTAAGGACTGCGATATGTGACCATTCGGCCTCCTGGGAGCTCGAGCCTATGGATGAGACGAGGGAGGTTGTTGACACCGTTTTTGGACATGTACCCAGGATCGGTAGAGTGCAGATTGGCAAGATAGGGCAACAGTAACTGGTCTACAGGAGAGTTACCGATGAGGGTGGTTGCCGATGAGGAGGCAGCCGAATGTGGCTAAGTCCATGGGTAGTGATGTGTTTATGCCGATGACCAGCATTAACCTTTGCCGATGGAGAGTCTGCCGATGACGCGGAAGGAAGACTTGAAGGTTGCCGATTGATCTATGGTGGCGTCCCAGTTTGTCACGGGATGATAGTTTTATGTTTTCCTTAGTTATTTAAATCGTTCTGTATACGGATTCTGTTTAATTTGGAATTCGAGTTCTAGTCGTGTCTGGTTGTAGCTCTTTGAGCAGGGTATAAATGTAGACCCTAGGGCTTTGTAATTGATATCTATCAATCAATCAAACACAAGTTTTTACTCATATTCCAGCATCTACTTTTTCGACGACTTTGTCATATTTTCCTTTTCCATTACAAGTTCTTAGGAGTTCGTCAACTTAAGCTCGGCGTATTCTCAAGTTCCGCGTGAATACCTCTTGGTCGTGGCATCCGGGCGCATCGCTGTTGTTAGGACCAAAGTATTCGAGTTATCACCTTTGTCGATAGTAAGGTCAAATCGGCTGGCACGCCTTAACGTTTCAATCGGGTATTAGCCCGTTGTGTTTGCAGATCAGCTTTTGCATCAACACATCTTTTGGCACACCTAGTGGGACAAAGTCAAGATCAAGATCAACATGTCGACTACCGAATTCGACTTGGAGAACGTCATCCCTGTGACAGAAGCTAGCCTCAAAGATGAACAGAAGCAGGCTATTGCGAAGGCTATGGAGGATTACAAGCAACAATGTCTCAAGGCCTTCAGCATAAACAGGAGGGGCGAAGTGATCTAGAAAGAAGCACTGCCGGCACCTCGGCAAGTTACCTTTGATGCCAATCCTGGTAAACTCCAAGACATGGTCGATAATGCTATCAACCGTGCCTTGATCAACCAAGCTGGTGTGCTGTCCAATACGGTTTTCAATGCCGTGTCTAGAACTTTCAAAGAAGGACAATTGCCACCAAATTATGTGTGCCCTGTCTATCATCAACCAGGAGCGCCAGTGGTTACGGCTCCATCGGCTGCTACGGCCGCTGCAGGCACAAAAACCACTACTCCTTCAAGCACGCTAGGAGTCTCTAATGCGCAATCCACACCGATGCCGTCCAATCCATCGACATCAGATGAGTCGATCAAGCTTACTACAGATTGTTGATATTTGGGAACGCAATAAGGAATTGATCCGCAAGCGCACGGATATCAGTGAGCACTTCACCCGAGAAATTATCCAGAGTATCGTATTTATTTTTTTACCACTAGGAGAAAGAGTGCATCTGACTAACCGGTCTATTACTACTAACCTTTAGGCACAAAGAATGTCTTTCGATGTGAGTGATAAATAGAGAAGACTGCAACCGTAGTCTCCTTCTAACCTTGGTAAGGATGATCTACTGTTCTAATGGGGAGGCTAACGGAATCTAGACACCACAAAGGATGTTCAACCCGCACCTATAAACCCTATCCTTCAGGCTAACGAGATGTGATCTACAAAGGTAGCTCGGAATTGTCACGTTCCTCACTACTACCACGGTCCAGCTAGTCAGGGAATATCTATGAGTACCCCAGCCTAAACACCACGTTTACGCCAGCAATGATTACTCTAAACTCTACGCGAAGAGATTAAAGTAAACTCGTAAACCAGAAGAACAATAAAACAAGAACTTACTAGAATTTAGAAGTCGAATTACTGAAGAATCCTAGGAGCAAGCTTCGGGTTAGGAGAACTTGATCCCGCAGGTACAAGATTGGAGTAGACACCGACAGGCCGGGCTTCCTCCACTCTTCACCTCCACTCTATCTCTCTCAATCTAGTAGAAACTAGAAGATCTATTTCTACCTTACATTGGTTGCTAAGCCTAAAAAGACATATTAATTAGAGAAGAGGTTTTCCTTCGAGGGCACCCCTCAGTCTCTATAATAATTTCTTCATGTCTTCTCCAGGGGCCAGGGGGCCTTGCTTATATAGTCCTCCCCTTCTATGCGTTTTTGGGTCGATAGGCGAGGTGGTACTATGTTTTTCTTGATCCAATAGGTCGGTGGAATATCCCGAGCGAAGAGAGTCCCAAAAGCACTCCAGAGGGGGGCGGGCGCCCAGGCTACCAGGGCGGGCGCCCTGGGCCTGGCCCAATTTCGCCTCCACTTCGGTCTCGTGGCTTCTGGAGTCTTCTAGATGATGTAAAATTACGCGGTGCGTTGATATCTCTATGTAATCCCGACATGTGGGCCTTTCTTCCTTATTTCCTGATAACCCCCTGCAGAAACAGATAAACAACAAAACTCGTGGAATTCTGTCAGATCAAACCCTAATTCTAGGTGATGGTTGCATAATGGTCCTTTCTCTTGTTTATTTGATAATTAAAATTGATACTTAAGAACCGTCAACAAATACCCCCATACTTAGGCTTTTACTCGTCCTCGAGAAAAGGATGGTTAAGAACAATATCAGTTGTAAACATTTAAAACATTCTCTTTATAATTGCAGGGTGTTAAAAATCCACTGTGTACCATAGTCAGGATATTTTATGATCAAGAGTAAAGATCCTTTCTTCTCAATCCTGTCACTTGGAGTTTTTGGTATATTTTTGAAAGAAAGTTAGCATACCTTTTTATCCTCATAGGTTCTCTTAGATCACTCATTATCTTTTATATATATCTCACTGAGGCTGTTTTATTTTGCAAAAATTCTCAAGCATTCTTACTTTGCATTTATTGCCTGATCAAAACGGGATCCGAGGAGGGGAATGTCATACTCTTAGATCAAAGACTTTGGAAATTAAAAACTTTGTCAACTCTTGCTGGCATATTGCTTATTAGAGGGACCATGGGCTATCATTTTTTTCTCTTTTTTTTAAGTGGATACCGAGGTACCCCTAATTCTACTGCCGGACACTTGTCCATTTTTTCTGCGAGTTTGTCGAGCACTTGCTCCTTTTCATTTCCTCGAAATATCTCTATTTTTTCATAGCCCATGCCTCTAATGCAATAATACTTCGGAAGAGTGAATCTTACTGAAATAATGTCTTGATCTTAGGAGCATGATAAATCTCTCAACAAGGGTCCAACTCATTTTGAACAAACTCAATACAGAGCAGATAGCTTTTATAATCATAATTAATATTTTTAGTTTTATCAGGCATATAAAACACTGAGGATGGTAGCTAGAATTTTGAATATTTTTAAATAAATTCTCCAAGCAACAATGATATCAAGAATAAGAAACTCATACTCTACCATAACATATTCCATAATGACTTAAGTAACACAGGGTTTTAAAATGATTTTATAATAATTGCAAGTTTGCAGGAGATATCACAGATTGAGATTAATCATGAATAGAAATATTTTAACCTCTTTTTTTTATCATGTCGGAAACAGTAATCTGCATAATCCGGAATAAATGTATGTATGAAGTAAAGTGTGCAGAGTGTGTACCTGAGTGGTGGAGTGGTGTAGTTGGAGTGTGTTTGGCATGTCGAGGGATCTCCCCCATACTTGTTTTCTGCTTTCTTGCACAAAAATAAAGTGGAGACACACAAGACATAATAATAATAATAATAATACTCTTTATTAATCTTGAGGCAATTATTACAAAAGACTAGTAGCAAACTGATGATAATAGTAAACTGATGATAATAGCAAACCTAAACCGAATTTAAAGATAAATGACTAAGATGTATTGCCTCAAAGTCTAATCTAGATAACTTAGCGGCGCTCTAATTCCTTGATCTTCTTGTTGGAACTGGCAAGATCCTGCCTAAGGCCTAGTATAATGGTGTTGTGGTTAGAGAGCTGCCTAGTGAGGGAATTAATCGAGGACTGGAGGTCTATGATAACTCTATCTAGCCTGCGAACTTCCTCATCAATATCCATTATAGTCTTGCGACGCTTGGGAGGTGTCTCAAAAGCATTGAGAGAGTGTTTCGGGGCTGCCTTTGGAGGGAAGAAACGGACTTTGGATGCTCTAATCCCTTCAAAGTAAGGCCTTTCCTCCTCTGTAGTGTAGCGAACGCTGCTGATCTCGCCGCTCCGGTTGGTCTTGACTCCAACGACCCTCTCATTGGGTCTAGGGGAAGCATCCTTGTGCCGATTGGCACCTTGATAGTGGTCTTCGTCTTGGATGATGATCCTTTGAGGAGTAGGGGTTGTGGTGGTGCGGTGAGAACTGGTTGAGCAAGGTAAGATTGGGCGGAGCTACGTTGGCGTAATGGCATGGCTTCTAGCTGTCGCTCTGTGTTGGCCGGGACGAGAGCACGGGCATCGGGGTCCTCCACAGGCTCCATGTTGAGGTTGAAGGGGACGACTTCCCAATCATCGTGGTACTTCTCGGCCATTGGAGCAGCAAGGAACTAATAAAATTTTAATTGAAGTAGAGCTAATCAAGCTCTAATTGAAGGAGAGCTAATCAAGCTCTAATTGAAGGAAAGAAAGCTTGGTGTCTTGGTGTTTGAAAACTGAGGTCAGGGGTCTGTTTATATAGGGGTCAAAAGGGTGCCTCTATGGGTTGTTCGGGTTGCTCCCGTCGACGTGCGTGCAAAACTTTCCATCCGAGGGATTACTCGGATCACCCTAAGTGCATTTTCCATAACAGAGAAAGTCGGGACCGAGGGGGAACAGGGGCTGGGCGCCCGCCCACTTGACCTGGGCGCCCGCCCTCTCTCTGGCCCCTCTGTGGGCCCACTTCTCCGAGCGCGTTTCTAGATGCGGAATTATTTAGAAAAATATATATATGACCCAAAACCATTAGACCAAAAGTATCGGGCTCTAATTCTCCATGGGAAGGTAAAAATGGACTACGTCTATTTCTTCAAATTCCTTATTGGGCTCTAAAAATAATTTAAGACGTTGACCATTTACCTTGAATAACGTACCTTCGCTATTTTGAAGTGTGATAGCTCCGTGGGATGATGAATTGATTACCTTGAATGGTCCTTCCCATTTGCTCCGGAGTTTTCCATGCCCAAAAACCTTCACCCTGGAATTAAAAAGTAATACCTTATCTCCGGGTGTGAACTCCTTCTTCTTGATTCTCTTGTCATGCCACCTCTTGACTCTTTCTTTGTAGATCTTTGAATTGTGATATGCCTTCTCTCGCCATTCTTCCAATTCTGATAGTTGCATTCTTCTATAATCTCCAGCAACATCTAGGTCCATATTCCATCTCTTTATGGCCCAGTGTGCTTTGAATTCTCGTTCAACAGGTAGATGGCAAGTCTTCCTGTACACCAATTGGTATGGAGACATTCCGATTGGGGTCTTGTATGCTGTCCGGTATGCCCAGAGTGCATCGGGTAGCTTGTCTTTCCACGCCGTTCCCATTTCATTTACTGTCTTCTGAAGAATATTCTTGATTTGTTTGTTGGAAGTCTCTGCTTGGCAACTTGTCTGAGGATGATAAGGGGTAGCGACGTTGTGACGGATTCCATGTCTTGATAGATATTGCTTGAAGCGTTTGTCGATGAAGTGTGCTCCTCCATCACTTATCACTACTCTGGGAACTCCAAATCTTGGAAATATAATTTCTTCAAACATCCTCTTTGAACTGACGTTGTCGGCATGCTTGCAAGGTAATGCTTCTACCCGCTTGGAGACATAGTCAACTGCCACCAAGATGTACTCACACTTCTTTGATGGAGGAAATGGACCCATGTAGTCTATTCCCTAGACATCAAAGAGCTCAATCTGAAGGTTGTTGGTGAGTGGCATTGCATCTCTTGTATTTATGTTTCCGTGCCTTTGACATGGCCCACATCTTCTGATATATTGCTTCGTGTCTTCATACATTGTAGGCCAATAGAATCCACACTGCCAGATCATTGAATGTGTACGGAATGCTCCATAGTGACCTCCATATGGTGATGAATGACATCTGTCGATGATCTTCCATCCTTCCTCAGTGGTCACACATCTCCTGAGTAAGCCGTCAGAGCATACTCGGAAGAGGTATGGCTCATCCCATATATGTGAACGACTTTCTTGTATAAGCTTCTTCATGTTTGCTCCTGGTGGTACATACCCTGAAACCATAAAATTAACAATATCTGCATACCAATGGTCAGACCTGTTAATCCCGTAGAGCATGTCGTCCCGGAGTGAATCATTGACGGGGGTTTCCTGTGGATTCTTAAAATACATTCTAGACAAGTGATCAGCAACAGAATTTTCTACTCTCTTTTTATCTTTTATTTCTAAGTCAAATTCTTGGAGTAATAAGATCCATCTAATCAGGCGAGGTTTAGCATCTTTTTTAGTGAGCAAATATTTTAATGCAGCATGATCAGTGTAAACAATTATTTTAGCTCCAACTAAATAAGATCTAAATTTATCAATGGCAAAGACAACAGCCAGGAGCTCTTTTTCAGTGGTTGCATAGTTAAGTTGAGCTCCTGTCAAAGTTTTACTGGCATAAGCAATTGCATGATGCTTCTTATCTTTAGTTTGTCCCAATACTGCCCCCACAGCATAATCACTAGCATCACACATAATTTCAAAAGGCAACGACCAATCAGGGGGTTGAATGATTGGTGCAGAGATGAGTGCTTTCTTTAATAAATTGAAAGATGTTAGACATGCATCATCAAATTCGAAAGGAGCATCCTTGGCTAGCAAAAGAGTAAGTGGTCTAGCAATGAATGAAAAATCTTTTATGAATCTATGATAAAAACCAGCATGGCCAAGAAAGCTTCGAATTCCTTTTATATTCACAGGTGGAGGTAGTTGTTCAATTACTTCAATTTTAGCTTTGTCTACCTCAATCCCTCTTTCAGACACTAAGTGTCCTAGCACTATTCCTTCCCTAACCATAAAATGACATTTTTCCCAATTAAGGATTAAGTGCTTTTCTTCACATCTTTGCAAAACCTTGTCTAAGTTTTCAAGACAACTATCAAAAGTTTTTCGATAAATAGAGAAATCATCCATGAAAACTTCCATAATCTCTTCAATCATATCGGAAAATATAGACATCATGCATCTTTGAAAAGAAGCTGGTGCATTACATAACCCAAAAGACATTCTACGATAAGCATAAGTTCCATAAGGGCATGTAAAAGTGGTTTTGCTTTGATCATCAGGATGGATCGAGATTTGATGATACCCTGAATATCCATCTAAGAAACAGAAAAACGAATGGTTTGCTAACCGCTCTAGCATCTCATCTATGAAAGGTAAAGGAAAGTGGTCTTTTCTCATGGCTTTGTTTAGTTTTCTATATTCTATGCACATCCGCCATCCTGTGACGGTGCGTTGTGGAATTAGCTCGTTCTTTTCATTCATAATAACTGTCATGCCTCCCTTTTTTGGGCACAACTTGTACTGGGCTCACCCACTCACTGTGCGGCACAGGATATATAATCCCTGCATGCAGCAACTTTATAACTTCCTTTTTAACCACCTCTCTCATAGTGTTGTTACGTCTACGTTGGGGTTCTCGAGAGGGTGTAACAAAAGGATCTGTTGGAATACGATGGGTGCAAATCATAGGACTGATTCCTCTAAGATCTTGAAGTGAGTAGCCAAAAACCGAGTGATGTTTCTCAAGAATGGTCATTAATCGCAGAGTTTGATCCTGAGTGAGTTTATCGCTAATGATCACAGGGAACTCTGGATTATTGTTTAGGAAAGCATAGGTAAGACCGGGTGGCAAAGTTTTAAGCTCTATGGGAGGTCTAGGTGTTTCTGCAAACTCATCTAAAGGTTCAGGCTCGGAAGGTTCGTCTTCTTCT
This sequence comes from Sorghum bicolor, assembly GCF_000003195.3. Taxonomy (NCBI): domain Eukaryota; kingdom Viridiplantae; phylum Streptophyta; class Magnoliopsida; order Poales; family Poaceae; genus Sorghum; species Sorghum bicolor. The sequence continues at coordinate 39,266,806 of NC_012874.2, read as the reverse complement.
TCTGTGAAGAAAGGAGTTTTGTCTTCTAAGTCTGGTTCATCAAAAAGCTCTAGAGATGCAGCCTTTACTTCCTCCATAGGATCAGGCAAAAGATATGTCTCGGCCTTATTATTTAAGGAGTGTGAAATTATTATTGGGAATTTAAAAGTTTTTCCAAAAGAAATGTGTAGCTTTCCAGTATGACCTTCATAAAGGAGTCTTCTAAAAGGTTGTCCTATCAACAGGTCGAAGTCCCATGTATCAAAGATATAGAAGTTTAAATGAACCATGGAGCCTTCTACCGTAAGAGGTAGGACATTAATAATTCCAAGATTGGGGACTAATCGTCCCAAAGATTCCTTTATGACCTTTGTTGTGGGGGTTAAGACAAGATTTTTAAATAGTTTAAGTGCAAAGGATTCAGACATAATATTGATCCCCACAACAGGATTATAAAGAGCATTAAATCGATCAGAATTATAAGCACAGCGTATAGTTATAGAGGGTGTGTCCAAACGGATCACATCAGAGGAAAGCTCTGATTCCTCCAACCATTCGCTACTCATGACTGAGATAAGCTCTCTCAATTGATATTCACTTGGCAAATAAATGATAAACTGGCCGTTTTAGGGTTTGTCAATAGAATGGTAGTTTCTAATATTTCCAAAATCGGCAAAAAGATCGGATTCTATATCCAGCATGATGTCCGGTAGTGGAATTTCTTCCTCTTGTGGCTCAAAACTTGGAATAGCTAAAGTAGATGAAGAATTTGGCAGAGTGTCTACTTCGGCTTCGTAGGTTTCATCATGAAGGGTATTGTCCATCTCAGCTTCTAGGATTCTATCTAGGATCACTCTTGCTTCATCAGCAGGGATGCGAAAGAAAGAACCTCTAGACATTGTGTGAAGCATTTGTTTGTGATTTTTCTGAAGACCTCGAAAAAAGTGGAATAAAAGAACAGGGTCTTCAAGATTAAGGTTTGGACCAGATTCTAAAAGATCAGAAAAACGTTTCCAGGATTTTCCCAAAGTTTCATTATCTTTTTGTTTAAAAGATAGGACTTCGAGTCTAAGGTCGGCTATACGGCCAAGGGAGTAGAAATCTAGACAAAAGTTGGCTCGTAAAACTCCCCATTCACCTTGTTGTTGACTTACCTTCTGATTGTACCATTGTCTAGCTTCCCCCCTTAAAGAAAAAGGAAAAAGCTTCCAACGTAAAGTCTTATCAGAAATGCCTTCAATGCGAAGACAATCACATGTTTGCTCAAAATCTCTAATATGAAGGTAAGGGTTTTCGTCTTCCTTTCCCGAAAAAGATAGGTTTCGAATCATGGCAATCAACCTAGAACTTAACTTATACTGGGATGTTTGGATAGGCTGTGATGATTCCCATGGTAAAAGGTTAGTTGCTAAAGGGATTGCAGACTCATGGATCGATTTAGAATTTTGGTTTTCCATAAGGTAAGAGTAAATAAATAAAGGATATAAAAGATAAGAAAAGATAAAAGTATAGATACAAGCTAATAGTAAGACACAGGTTATCTCAGCAACCGTCTTTCTCCCCAGCAATGGCGCCAGAAATGCTTGTTGATATTTGGGAACGCAATAAGGAATTGATCCGCAAGCGCACGGATATCGGTGAGCACTTCACCCGAGAAATTATCCAGAGTATCGTATTTATTTTTTTACCACTAGGAGAAAGAGTGCATCTGACTAACTGGTCTATTACTACTAACCTTTAGGCACAAAGAATGTCTTTCTATGTGAGTGATAAATAGAGAAGACTGCAACCGTAGTCTCCTTCTAACCTTGGTAAGGATGATCTACTGTTCTAATGGGGAGGCTAACGGAATCTAGACACCACAAAGGATGTTCAACCCACACCTATAAACCCTATCCTTCCTGCTAACGAGATGTGATCTACAAAGGTAGCTCGGAATTGTCACGTTCCTCACTACTACCACGGTCCAGCTAGTCAGGGACTATCTTTGAGTACCCCAGCCTAAACACCACGTTTACGCCAGCAATGATTACTCTAAACTCTACGCGAAGAGATTAAAGTAAACTCATAAACCATAAGAACAATAAAACAAGAACTTACTAGAATTTAGAAGTCAAATTACTAAAGAATCCTAGGAGCAAGCTTCGGGTTAGGAGAACTTGATCCCGCAGGTACAAGCTTGGAGTAGACACCGACAGGCCGGCTTCCTCCACTCTTCACCTCCACTCTATCTCTCTCAATCTAGTAGAAACTAGAAGATCTATTTCTACCTTACATTGGTTGCTAAGCCTAAAAAGAAATATTAATTAGAGAAGAGGTTTTCCTTCAAGGGCACCCCTCAGTCTCTATGATAATTTCTTCATGTCTTCACCAGGGGCCAGGGGGGCCTTGCTTATATAGTCCTCCCCTTCTATGCGTTTTTGGGTCGATAGGTGAGGTGGTACTATGTTTTTCTTGATCCAATGGGTCGGTGGAATATCCCGAGCGAAGAGAGTCCCGAAAGCATTCTAGAGGGGGGCGGGCGCCTAGGCTACCAGGGCGGGCGCCCTGGGCCTGGCCCAATTTCGCCTCCGCTTCGGTCTCGTGGCTTCTGGAGTCTTCTAGATGATGTAAAATTACGCGGTGCGTTGATATCTCTATGTAATCCCGACATGTGGGCCTTTCTTCCTTATTTCCTGATAACCCCCTGCAGAAACAGATAAACAACAAAACTCGTGGAATTCAGTCAGATCAAACCCTAATTCTAGGTGATGGTTGCATAATGGTCCTTTCTCTTGTTTATTTGATAACTAAAATTGATACTTAAGAACCGTCAACACAGATCTATTGGCATCGGCAATGTCAGGATCCGTTCCTCCCAATTGGTGGGGTTTCGGTATGCCCCCAGAAGACTTGTTGAACACACCTGGCACGTCTCAGGCGGCTGATATGAGACGCAATGCTCCTATGGCATCGGCACCTCCAAATACGTCGATGAACCAGAGTCCCCAGTATACTACAACTACTACTACAAGACCTTACACTAGGACTTCTCAAGCTCCAACTTTCCAGATGCCTAATGCATCGGCAGATTCAATGCCAACGCAACAGAGGTTTATGACTCAGCCAGCGTATGTCAATTCAATGTTGATGCCCAATTACCAGAAATCGGCAGGGCCTATGCCGATGAATGCTAATAGCGGATGGCTTGGGCAGCAAGTCTTTCTGCAAATGCCCCAATAGAATCATCAGGCTCTAGGGTTTCAACAAGGCCAGATCTGCCCTGGGTTCCAGAATCAGGGATTGCCCAACCAGCCAATGAATCTTGGGCAGCAGATCGGCGGACAGCAGATCGGCGGGCAACAGTTTGGCGGATAGCAGATTGGTGGCCAAATGATTAACCCAATGTTCCATGTAGATCGTGCACCGCACAGACACGTGGAAGCTTACCAGCAGATGCCAGATCCGCAACCGCCTCATCGGCAAGATGGCGATGCTTATTGGGCTGATAAGATCGCTAAAGTGATGAGAGACCAATTTGGGATAAAACCCAAAGTCAATACTTACTCTTATCGGACACCGTATCCTCCTGCATATGATTTAATCCCACTTCCAAATCGGTACAAAGTGTTGGATTTTACTAAGTTTTCTAGGCAAGACGATACATCAACCATGGAGCATGTCAACAGGTTCATCATCCCATGCGGAGAAGCTGCTAACAGGGACGAGTTAAGGGTTCGCTTGTTCTCGTCATCATTATCTGGATCGGCTTTCACTTGGTTTATATCACTACCTCCCAATTCAGTGATTACTTGGGCCGACCTAGAGAAACAATTCCACAAATATTTCTTTTCTGGAGTCCATGAGAAGAAGATCACCGATTTGGTCAAATTGAAGCAACGCAATGATGAATCGGTTGAAAGTTTTGTGCAGAGGATACGGGAAGTCAAGAACAAATGCTATAGCCTGGTTCTGGATGATCGGCAGCTAGCCGATTTTGCTTTCCAGGGCTTGTTGCCACATATCAGGGACAAGTATGCATCTCAGGAGTTTGAAAGCTTAAGTCATTTAGTGCAGAGAATTTGTGATCAAGATATCAAGCCTTTTGAGCCCAAGAGAGCATGGAATAAAAAGGTGTCATTCGTTGATGAGGCAGCAAGCTCGGATTCTGATGAAGAACCAGTCATCGGTTTAGCTGAGTAGGTGAAAAATAAGAAACCGATGTATTGTCCTTTTGGGCACAAAGAGCCAGAGAAGTTCGCATTTGACATCACTAAGGCCGATAGGATATTTGACTTTCTACTTCAGTAGGGTCAAATAAAATTGTCACCCAATCATGTAATTCCATCAGCTGAAGAATTTAAAAGGATGAAGTACTGCAAATGGCACAATGCAACTTCTCACAGCACCAATGAGTGCAAAGTTTTTAGACAACAGTTGCAATCGGCTATAGAATCTGGAAGGATCAAATTCGACAGCTCTAAAGCTCAGAAGCCGATGAAGATTGATCAACATCCTTTCCCAACAAACATGCTGGATGCTAAGGGAAAGACCAAGGTCTTAACATCAGAAGCAGCTGAAAGAAGTGCATCGGTGGATCCTCAGCATCAGATCACTACTGCCGATGCGAAAGGAAAAGGCTTGATCCAGGAGGGAACTAACTCAGGGAGGCCTCCCCAATCCGGTATTGTAATAACTCACAGAAGGCCTCGGGAAACTTAGCAGCAATGTGAGGTTCGGTATCGGCGCCAGCAAGAGGACTATCGTCGGGAAGAGGAAAGACGCCGACAGGTGTGGAATCGGCATAGGGATCACTGGAATTGTCTGTTCTTCATCCATTGTTGGGAGGAAAATATCAAGCTTCCTACTGTCAGTGATTGTCCTGAGTGCAACGGTTATGATCGGTATGACAGATCCGATCGGCGCTATCACAATGATGGTCGGCGATTTAATGGGCCGATTAGGGGGAGAGCGTCCGTTCATGATCGGCTGGGAGGCAGGCTCAGTGTGCACGACAGGCTCGGTGATCGTGTTGAATATTTTCCTAGGAACCAGGAAGAACTTGAAGAGATGTCTAATGCGCGGGTTCCCGAAGAGTTCATCTTCTGTAGGGACGCCAATACTTATCGGATGGAGTCAAGGGAAAATCATCGCCCATCGGTAAGGCAGTAGCAACTTCCTCCATGGTGTCTAGAGGGGTTTACCAGGACACAGAAGAGAAGACTGCATCGCGAGAGGTGAGAAGAGTTAGGCAAGGTCGAGAACTCTGGCCAGTTTGGGGATCAACAATCAGATCCTAAGGGGAAAGGGCCATCGGCAGATGTCAACATGGTATTTATGTTGCCGACATAATTCCTTGCACCGTCCAGCGATGATGAGTTGGAGTTTTCTGACCAGATAGCTCAGTTGGCTCTGGATCCAATGACAGCTATCTTTGAAAAGCCTGCCGATGATGAAAGGCAACATCTTAAGGCTCTGTTTGTCAAAGGAAGAGTGGATGGTCAGCCAATGACCAAGATTTTAATTGATGGTGGGGCTGCTAGCAACATCATGCCATATACAGTATATCGGAAGCTTGGAAAAGGGGATCAGGATTTGACCAAGACCTATATGATGCTCAAAGACTTTGAGGCCAATGTGTCTCCAGTTAAGGGGGCAATATGCGTTGAATTGACCGTCGGCAGCAAAACCTTGCCGACAACCTTCTTCGTGATCAGTGCAAAAGGTGCTTATAATTTGTTGCTGGGAAGGGATTGGATTCATGCCAATTGTTGCATCCCGTCTACAATGCACCAGTGCTTGGTCCAGTGGGTAGGCGACAAGATTGAGATTGTCCCGGGAGATTCTTCCTATGTCATTGAATCGGCAGAGGCACACACCTACGAAAGAACTAGGTGTATTTTGGGAGAAGTTTGGGAAAAGGATTTTCTCAAGGTTGCCGATTATGAAATTCCACCGATCCAAGCTGTCGGTTCTGATGAAGGTTTTTAATGGATAGGTTCGCCGATGATGGAAAATTAGGCCAGGGGTTCACATCGGCCGATGATTTGGTAGAAGTAGACATAGGTAGTGGTGATAAGCCTAGACCTACTTTTATTAGTGCTAAATTAAATTCTGAGTGTAAGCAACAGTTAATTGATTTGTAAAAAAATATAAAGATTGCTCCGCTTGGGATTATACTGAGATGCCTGATTTGGACCGATCAATTGTTGAACATCGGTTGCCTATCAAGTTTGGATTTCGGCCACATCAACAGCCAGCTCGCCGATGCAATCCTAATATTCTTCCTGATATTAAGGCCGAAATAACCAAACTTATTGAAGCCAAATTTATTCGGCAATGTCGGTATGCCGAGTGGATTTCCAATGTTGTTCCGGTTTACAAGAAGAATGGGAAGCTTCGGGTCTGCATTGATTTTAGAAATCTTAATAAAGCTACACTGATGGATGGCTACCCAATGCTAGTTGATGATCTACTAGTTGATGCTGCGGCTGGGCATCGGATTATCAGCTTTATGGATGGCAATGCAGGATACAATCAAATATTCATGGCTGAAGAAGATATTCCAAAGACTACATTTAGATGTCCTGGTCATGTTGGGTTGTTTGAATGGATAGTCATGACCTTTGGATTGAAGAATGCTGGTGCTACTTATCCGAGGGCTATGAATTTTATATTTCATGAGTTCATCAGCAAGCTGGTGGAGATTTATATTGATGATGTGGTGGTTAAGTCTGGAGACTTCACAAAGCATCTTGCCGATTTGCGAAAGGTGTTGGAATGCACAAGGAAGCATGGTTTGAAGATGAATCCCAATATGTGTGCATTTGGTGTATCGGCAGGACAGTTCCTTGGTTTATGGTGCATCAAAGGGGGATTGAGATTAGTCAAAGATCCATTGATGCTATCAACAAAATAGTTGCTCCTACCAACAAGACTGAGCTGCAGTCCTTGATCGGCAAGGTAAATTTTATCAGGAGGTTTATATCTAATTTGTCTGGTAAAATTCGTGCTTTCAGTCCTTTACTTAAGTTGAAAGCCGATCAAGAATTCGTTTGGGGGAAAGAACAACAGTTGGCTTTGGATGAAATCAAGAATTATTTGGTAAATGCTCCAGTTCTGATTCCACCTCAGCAAGGGAAGCCCTTCAAATTGTATTTGTCTACCGATGGGATGGTCATCGGTTCGGCTTTAATTCAAGAATTTAAAGGGAAGGAACGTGTGTTTTACTATTTAAGCAGGAGGTTGATTGATGCTGAGACCAGGTATTCGGCTGTTGAGAAACTGTGCTTATGCTTGTACTTCTCTTGTATTAAGTTAAGGCATTATTTGCTATCGGCCGAATGCACTGTTATTTGCAAAGATGATGTGGTCCGATACATGCTATCTATGTCGATCATGAGTGGCAGGATCGGTAAGTGGATTTTGGCAATGTCAGAATTTGATCTGCGTTACGAATTGGCTAAAGCGGTTAAAGGACAGATTATGGCCGATTTTGTGACTCAACATTGTGGTACAGTGGAGACTTTGGAGATTGTACCTTGGACGCTCTTCTTTGATGGATCCACGTGTGACTGGGGGGCAGGAATCAGCATAGTGTTAATTTCCTCTCGGGGAAGGAAATATGAGTTCTCCTTGCCGATTGTCGCCGCGTCAACAAATAATTAGGCTGAGTATCAAGCTTTGATAAAGGGGTTGGAGTTACTAAGAGAAGTTCATGCTGATGCTATTGAAATCTTCGGAGATTCTATGCTAGTTATAAATCAATTTGCTGGAAGCTATGAATGCCGAAGTGAGGTCCTCATAGCTTATCACGAAGGAGTATGCAGTTGTTAAAGGAATTCAAGGATTTCCGATTAGAGCATGTTCCTCGATTGCATAATGAAGAGGCCAATCGGTTGGCTCAGCATGCCTCGGGATATCAGCCCATGAGTAATGCAATATCGGCAGTCGGTGCTGATGATTGGAGAAAAGAAATCAATGATTATTTAAAGGATCCATCCAAGAAAGTTGAGACACGTGTTCGGTTTCAAGCCACCAAGTATGTGCTCCTTGAGGAGGAATTATATTACCAAACTATTGATGGGACTCTTCTCAGATGTTTAGATGATGATGAGGCTAAGAATTTGATGGGAGAAATCCATGAAGCAGTATGTGGAGCACATCAGTCGGCCTTTAAGATGAAGTGGATGATTAGAAGAAATGGGTATTATTGGCCGACTATACTAGAAGATTGTTTTAAGTATTTTAAGGGGTGTCAAGGATGTCAGAAATTTGGCAATGTTCAAAGGGCACCTGCATCGGCCATGAATCCTATCATCAAGCCTTGGCCGTTCCGGGAATGGGCTATTGATTTGATCGGCCAGATTTATCCGCCGTCCAGCAAAGGACATAAATTTTTTCTGGTTGCCACCGATTATTTCACCAAATGGGTTGAAGCTATTTCTTTAAAGAAAGTTACATCGGTCAATATGATTGATTTTGTGAAAGAGCATATTATCTACCAATTTGGAATTCCTCAAACAATTACTACCGATCAGGGTACTATGTTCACATCGGGGGAGTTTGATGAATTTGCTATCGGTATGGGAATTAAAGTATTAAACTCTTCTCCTTACTATGCTCAAGCTAATGGGTAGGCCGAGGCATCTAACAAAGGAATTATCAAGCTTATTAAACGAAAGATTGAAGAAAATCCTAGGAGGTGGCACACATCGTTAAACGAAGCTTTATGGTCACACCGGATGGCTTGTCATGGATCGACCAAGGTTTCACCTTATCAGTTGGTGTATGGGCATGATGCAGTGTTACCTTGGGAAATTAAGACTGGGTCTAGGCGATTATCTTATCAAGATCAATTGACTGCCGATGATTATGCTACTTTGATGACAGACGAGCTGGATGATCTGGCAGGACATCGGCTAAGGGCTTTGATGAGTATAGAAGAGAGTAAGAAGAGAGTTGCCAGATGGTATGATAAGAAGGTAAAAGCTAAGGAGTTTGCCGATGGAGACTTAGTATGGAAATTAATCTTACCGATCGGGACTAAAAGTTCAAAATTTGGGAAGTGGTCTCCCAATTTGGAGGATCCCTATCGGATAAGTCGATCGGCTCCTGGTAATGCCTATATTTTACAAACTCTCGAGGGAGTTGAATTTCCCAGAGCATTAAATGGCAAGTATCTAAAGAAGTACCACCCCAGCATATGGGTCGATGCATGAAAGTTTAAGTGCCGATAACATTCCTATCGGCTGGATCAAAATGTATCTAGAGCTGGACTTAGTGTTTTAAAGGGTGCCGATAACAGTCCTATCAGCTAGACCAAGATACTGGTTGTGCTCAAAAGGTGAGAGTAGGATGTATCGCTGATGAAGAGTTCATGTGTTCAGCAGCGCCTGGATTGTCGATATGGCGCACAGACGAATCTGGTTGGCTTCTTCTATCTCCTTCACGTCGTCATCGGCAGAGCCCTCTATTGGCTTCAGCTTCTTCTTCATCTGCAGCGCCTTGCGGCCATTGACGTTTCGCTCTTGTTCAAGGAGTTTGATCGCCACAGGTAGATGGTTCTCCTCTTGCTGAGCTTGGGACAAGGCTTCCTCTACTTGCTTGAGTTCTGCCAACAGGGCTTCTCTTTTTGCCGACAGATCAGAGATCTTGTGCTTCAGAGCATCTCCTGAGGACTTTAAGATGCGATGTTCTTGTGCTTCTCATCGGCAAGGAGCTTCACCTTCATCATCTCCTTAGAGAGCTGGGCATGAGCAGCTCTATCGGCAAGACGTTGGGCAGCCCTCTGGTACTGCAGTTGACGGCTCTCTAAATGTGCAGCTTGAAAAAGGACTTCTTCAGCATCGGCAGGAATCTGGCCTCTCAGGATTTTGAACAAAGCCTTGGCCGGATCAGAATCATCAACTAGTTGGGCTGTGTCTTGATGGAGGAGGGCTGACAATTCTTCCAATTTCACCCTGGTTTCTGCCGATGTGATTCCGACTGCTCGAGAAGAGCTTGCCTCCTCACCTTCATCTTCAGAGATGTCGATGGCAAAACAGAACTAACTGTCGAGGGAGTCCTATTCCTAAAAAGGAAATGGAATAAGTTATCCTAGGGTTGAGTATTGACAAATGATACAGACAGAGATTGGATAACTTACTTGTTTTAGGGCAATCTCTCGCATGTGACTAGATGATGCCGATGGAATCACAGGCTGATCGGCTTGGGTTGCCGATGGAACTATGTCGGCTGAAAGAATAACAGAGATAATCGTAAGACAGAGAGATAGGGTCATCAGCAGTAATTTCGTAGAAAGTGTGTTACCTTGAGGAGGAGCAATACTTGTCTGGATGGAAGAAACTACCGATGCTATAATGGAACCTACTGGATCGGTAGTTTGCTCATGCACGTCAGCCGATGTGTCTGCTGGCTAAGGTACTTCTGGCTGGGGCTCTTCTGGTTGGGGTTCTTCCACTTGGGGTGCTTCTTGTGGCTGAGAAGGAGATGGTACCTGTTGCGTCTGTGTTTCTGGAGAAGAGGGAGAAGATTCTACCAGGATTAGAGATACCGGGGGAGGAGAAGGCATCGGCACTTTTACTTCTGGTCCTTGCCGATGCGCCGGTGTGCTGTATCAAGAATGAGGATTTGTGAGTACAAGTGTGACAGATGTAGGAGTGGAATCAGTATGAATGAAAGGATTTGAACAGTTACCTTGAAGGCCTGTGCTAAGGTGGAGGCAGCTACCGCTGGAGACGTCTTTGTAAGCTTGGTGGTGACTTTCTTCAGGCGCACACCTCGATGCATTATAGCAGCCAAAGTGGGAGCGTTGTTGCCGATTGAAGAGATTGGACCTGATGGGAAAAGATCAATCGGCTTGCCACTCCTGCTGACCAATGGGGGAACATTATCAACGTGCAATACAATACAGAAATTGAGTTACCAATGGAAATAAAAGTGAAAGAATTGAGACATCGGTTTGGAAATACTTACAGTGTTATCGGGAACTTTGTACTGGCGGTCGATCATGCCGCGGTACGTAAGAGCTGATTTGCAGAACAAATGCTCCTTCCATTCTTCCCACCATTGTTTGTACGCCTGAGTGATGAAGGGGGCCGGGATCCACTCTGATAAATCTGCATCTGTATCGGCACTCTGTGGCAGTTGAGCTACTCGGGTCCACTCGAGAAGGCTAGTGATGGTTTCCCTAGGTTTTATCACATCAGCATAACAAACTGCGATCGGCAGCTGACCGAAAGCTAGTTGGCGGGCTAGTGGCGATGGATTGTAAAACTCATAGGTTTGGTTGGAGGCTTTCCACTACCAAAGAAGTTTACTGCCATAGCTCTGGGAGTGATCAGTGCCATCATCACATCGTGATCCTTGTTGAGAGCATCATTGAATGGATGGAAAACCAAAGGAAACATGGTATGTGGATCTTCATAGGGCATCCCCGCTCGCTGCTCTCTGGTCAGGCCTTCGTACAGGGTATGGAAGAATCGGCTGACCTGGTCTGCGTTGTCACCGGTACTGGGTAGAACTATGACAGCCTCGCCAAAGTTCAAAGGAGGACGAGTTGCCGATTCTTCTTCATCCAGTTAATAATCTTCGGCTATATCCCTAGGGAAGCGTTGTGTGAAGAGGTTGAACTCAAGACGCTTGTGTATATGGAGACTGAGCCGGATATAGATAAACCACCAGGGGCCCCCTAAGTTGCCAATGGATTGACCAAGTAGGAGTTTTCTGGCTACTTGGTGGAGGAGGTGGTAAACCGAGCCAAGCAGGTATCGGCCGAGGCGAAATCGGCCACCTTTAGCTAGTCTCTCTGCTGCCGATAGGTAGACAGAGGTTGGTCCTGCCGATCGACCACAGAACACAAACTTGTCCAGCCACATGTTCAGGAAGGTGGTTTGTTCCTTTATGTTGACAGGTCCCGTTCTGCGGTACTTCTGGATGTACCCAGACCGGCCACCGATAGCGCGGGTGTCCACTTTGGCACTAGGCGTAGTATCAAACACGTGACTACTATCGGCAGTGGATACGTCTAGGCCAGTGAGCATGAGCACATCGGCAAGAGTGGGAGATGCAGGGCCGTGGCCAAAGACAAAGGTGTTGAGTGTGTCTGACCAGAAATATGATGCAGCTATCAGTAGTGATTCATTCCTATGCATATCGGCAATGGACAACCTAATGCATTGGTCCAGTTTTCGCTCACCCCACTGAACCTCATTTGAGTGGCTGACTCTCAAGAACCAATCCTTGCATCCCACTGTAGGATTGGGCCAGGAACGGAAGGTATCCTTCCACAGATCTAGAGAAAAATTCTCGGCTCTAAAAGGGGTTCTGTTTGTTTCTGCGTTTATAAGATCGATGGGATCTGGATCCCCTAACGGACCAAGACATTGGAGGTGTGGCTGATCGGTAGGGATGACAATTTTATTGGACAGATCCTAATGGTTTTGAAGGTAAAAAGAAGAACAAAAGAAAAAAAAAGAAGAATGTTCAGTAAAATAAATTGCGGATGAACAGGGATATGGCAAAAGTACAAGAGGTAGGGTGATGAACTGACCTCGGGAATAGCGAAGTTGATGGCCGTCTCCTCACGAAAAGGGTGATCGAGGGCTTTGAGGTTGGAGAAGAAAATGCTTCGTTGGAGTTCTTGGAGCTCTCGAACAGCGCCGCCGCCAGAAAAGTGGAGTTCGGGCTGTAGAATGATGTGATGGAGAAGGAGTACCCGAGAAGGAACTATTTATAGGACAAAACGGGCAGGGGCAAATCTGACTTATCTCTTCGCCGTATCTGTGAAATCCGAGGGTACTCAGGTAGATATGGTAACTGTTCGCACGATAATCAAGGGATTGTGCAGGTGATTTTACAGGAAGCGGTCATAATCCAGAGATATTTCACTGTGTGGGATCTCCTGGTCGGTCCATCGGCAGCGCCTTGTAACGGTAATATTGCCGATGGGCGAATAAAGTGGAGATGTCCGTTTGGGAGGTTGAGATATTTCACTGTGCGGGACTTCCTGATCGGTCCATCGGTAGCTCCTTGTAACGGTAATATTGCCGATGGACGATTAAAGTGGAGATGTCCGTTTGGGAAGTTGAGGAATTCGAGGAATCTGTGAAAGAATCGGACCAAGGTTGTTCAGATTTAGGCTGTCGGTTGCCAAATTGGGAGAATTAATTGCGGAAAGACATCATTACTGTAGAGAATTTTGGAGCATGAATGATTTCATACTCCGAAATTCGGGGGCATGTGTTGACACCTTTTTTGGACACGTACCCAGGATCGGTAGAGTGCAGATTGGCAAGGTTGGGCAACAGTAACTGGTTTGCAGGAGAGTTGCCGATGAGGGTGGTTGCCGATGAGGAGGCAGCCGAATGTGGCTAAGTCCATGGGTAGTGATGTGTTTATGCCGATGACCAGCATTAACCTTTGCCAATGGAGAGTTTGCCGATGACGCGGAAGGAAGACTTGAAGGTTGCCGATTGTTCTATGGTGGCATCCCAGTTTGTCACGGGAGGATAGATTTATGTTTTCCTTAGTTATTTAAATCGTACTGTATATGGATTCTGTTTAATTTGAAATTCGAGTTCTAGTCGTGTCTGGTTGTAGCTCTTTGAGCAGGGTATAAATGTAGACCCTAGGGCTTTGTAATTGATATCTATCAATCAATCAAACACAAGTTTTACTCATATTCCAGCATCTACTTTTTCGACGACTTCGTCATATTTTCCTTTTCCATTACGAGTTCTAAAGGAGTTCGTCGACTTAAGCTCGGCGTATTCTCAAGTTCCGCGTGAATACCTCTTGGCCGTGGCATCCGGGCGCCTCGCTGTTGTCAGGACCAAAGTATTCGAGTTATCACCTTTGCCGATAGTAAGGTCAAATCGGCTGGCACGCCTTAACGTTTGAATCGGGTATTAGCCCTTTGTGTTTGCAGATCAGCTTTTGCATCAACAGAGGTGGCCCGAGGCGATGCGCTGGTCGACCACCTGTGCTACTTAGGTGCCAGGCTGAGGGATCGAGTGCGGGATGCCCTTCATACCGGGGTGAAATGAGCGATGGCGGTCGTCTGCTCGGGCTTCTCCTACGACATGGAGGTGGTATCCCACGACTTTGTCACCGACATCTCCAAGACTGACGCCGAGAACTAGGAGAGGCTCCATGCCATAATCGACGACGCAGAGGTCCCTAGGGAGAGGTTGGCGAGGCTATTCGAGCCGGAGGTACTCCCTCCTGAGGCTAGCTCGGGCGCGGAAGACCGTGGTCAGGATAGAGATGTGGATTGAGGCCTGCGAGCCAATTCTGAGTATCTAGTCCCATTGTAAAGTACTTATTACTTGTCTTAAGTAAACACTGTGGCTTGAATGGTCTTAAGACTTGTGTGTATTTGTTTATTTTTATGCTCGAATTTCCTTTGTTTCCTTTTCTGCCTAATTTTGCGTTCTTGTTCAATTTTTCGTTAAGGCGTCTTCGATTGCCTTAAGGGTGAGGAGGTGAGTAGAGTTGCCATAGCCCGGGGGCATAGGGGTTCTTAGGCTCGACGTTTCTCGGCCCTTAAATGGCTCGAGGTGCCTTCGCTACTTGATCTTGCGAAGTTCTGTTTAGGGCTTAAAAAGAAAAAGTCATTCAATTTTTAGGAACCTGGGTGGGTCCCCTCTGCTTGCCCTCGAGGGAGTATCGACTATGATGGGTCATAGTTGGGACTTCCTCCTAACGTCGAGACTTGCTCGGTGGTAGCGAAAACTACTTGAAAAAATATTCTCCTTTATTCATGTATTCATTCATAGGATCTTGGTACAAAGTATACATGAGGACATAAAGCTTCGGAGTTCTAGGGGTAGTAGCGACGTAGCTGTTCGATGTTCCATGCGTTGGTGAAGACCGCCCCTTTTTTGTCTGCGAGCTTGTATGTTCCCGGCTTCAAGACCTCGTCCACCACGTATGGGCCCTCCCATAGTGGAGTCAGCTTGTGGCGCCCTTGGTTACTTTGTCGTCGTCGTAGGACAAGATCGCCCACGTTCAGATCCCTTTTGCGCACGTGCTTGTCGTGGTTTCGTCGGAGATTCTGCTGGTACCTTGCGGAGTTGAGGAGGGCCACGTCACAAGCTTCCTCGAGCTGATCGACCGCGTTCTCTCAGGTATCCTTATTTGTCTGCTCGTTGTAGGCTTTGAGTCGAGGTGACCCATACTCAAGGTCTGTTGGAAGCACGGCCTCGGAGCCGTAGACCATGAAGAACAGGGTATATTTTGTGGCCCTGCTTGGCGTCGTCCTTAAGCCCCATAGGACCGAGGAGAGTTCTTCGACCCATTTCTTGCCGAATTTTTTCAACCGGTTGTAGTTTCTTGGTTTGAGTCCTTGCAAAGTCATGCCGTTGGCACGCTCGACCTGGCCGTTAGTTCGAGGGTGAGTTACTGCAGACTAGTTCACACGGATATGATGCCGGTCACAGAAGTCCAGGAACTTTTTGTCAGTGAACTGGGTGCCATTGTCGATGATGATGACGTTAGGTATCCCGAATCGGTGGATAATATCAGTGAAGAAAAGGACGGCTTGCTCGGAGCGGATATTTTTTATGGGTCAAGCCTCGATCCATTTGGAGAATTTGTCGATGGCCACCAGCAAATGGGTATATCCTCCTGCAGCTTTCTATAGAGGGCCCACGAGGTCGAGACCCCACACCGTGAATTGCCACGTGATGGGGATCATCTGGAGAGCGTGAGCAAGGAGGTTTGCTTGGCGTAGAATTGACACCCCTGGCATGAGCGTACGAGTTCTACGGCGTCAGCTATAGCCGTTGGCCTGTAGAAACCTTGTCGGAAGGCGTTCCCTACAAGGGTTCTTGGAGCAGCATGGTTGCCACAAGCCCCCGAGTGTAGGTCCTCGAGGAGCTTTCGACCTTCTTCTATGGTGATACAGCGCTGCAAGATCCCAGTCGAGCTTCGTCAATATAGCTCTTCGTTTTTGCCGTAGATCACATACGATTTGGTCCGTCGAGCGATACGGCGGGCCTCGGATCTATCTTTCGGTAGCTCACATCGGATCAAGCAATCAAGGAACGGCGTACGCTAGTCAAACGGTCGACCGGGACGCTGTTCCACCTCCATTACTTCTGCTGCCGTTAGCAGGGCTTCGACAGTGTCGGTTGGACGGGGAGTGGGGGCTTCGACGTTAGCCCCCGCGCCTAAGTCGACGGATGGCTCGTGCAGGTCTCTCGAGAATGCGTCGGGTGGGACGGTACCTCGAGTTGACGCGACCTTAGCGAGTTCATCGGCTGCCTCATTGTATCGTCGTGCGACGTGGATGAGCTCAAGGCCGTGGAACTTGTCCTCGAGCCGGCGTACTTCCTTGCAGTACGCCTGCATTTTTGGGTCGTGACAGCTCGAGGCCTTCATTACTTGGTCGATGACTAGTTGAGAGTCGCCTTGAACGTCTGTTGATATTTGGGAACGCAATAAGGAATTGATCCGCAAGCGCACGGATATCGGTGAGCACTTCACCCGGGAAATTATCCAGAGTATCGTATTTATTTTTTTACCACTAGGAGAAAGAGTGCATCTGACTAACCGGTCTATTACTACTAACCTTTAGGCACAAAGAATGTCTTTCGATGTGAGTGATAAAAAGAGAAGACTGCAACCGTAGTCTCCTTCTAACCTTGGTAAGGATGATCTACTGTTCTAATGGGGAGGCTAACGGAATCTAGACACCACAAAGGATGTTCAACCCGCACCTATAAACCCTATCTTTCCTGCTAACGAGATGTGATCTACAAAGGTAGCTCGGAATTGTCACGTTCCTCACTACTACCACGGTCCAGCTAGTCAGGGAATATCTATGAGTACCCCAGCCTAAACACCACGTTTACGCCAGCAATGTTTACTCTAAACTCTACGCGAAGAGATTAAAGTAAACTCATAAACCATAAGAACAATAAAACAAGAACTTACTAGAATTTAGAAGTCGAATTACTGAAGAATCCTAGGAGCAAGCTTCGGGTTAGGAGAACTTGATCCCTCAGGTACAAGCTTGGAGTAGACACCGACAGGCCAGGCTTCCTCCACTCTACACCTCCACTCTATCTCTCTCAATCTAGTAGAAACTAGAAGATCTATTTCTACCTTACATTGATTGCTAAGCCTAAAAAGAAATATTAATTAGAGAAGAGGTTTTCCTTCAAGGGCACCCCTCAATCTCTATGATAATTTCTTCATGTCTTCTCCAGGGGCCAGGGGGCCTTGCTCATGTAGTCCTCCCCTTCTATGCGTTTTTTAGTCGATAGGCGAGGTGGTACTATGTTTTTCTTGATCCAATAGGTCGGTGGAATATCCCGAACGAAAGAGTCCTGATTTGGCTCCAGCATGGGGGCGGGCGCCCAGGCTACCAGGGCGGGCGCCCTGGGCCTGGCCCAGTTTTGCCTCCGCTTCGGTCTCGTGGCTTCTGGAGTCTTCTAGATGATGTAAAATTACGCGGTGCGTTGATATCTCTATGTAATCCTGACATGTGGGCCTTTCTTCCTTATTTCCTGATAACCCCCTGCAGAAACAGATAAACAACAAAACTCGTGGAATTCTGTCAGATCAAACCCTAATTCTAGGTATTGGTTGCATATTGGTCCTTTCTCTTGTTTATTTGATAATTAAAATTGATACTTAAGAACCGTCAACAAATACCCCCATACTCGAGAAAAGGATGGTTAAGAAAAATATCTAGGGTAAACTTTTTAAAGTATTCTCTTTATAATTGCAGGGTGTTAAAAATTTCCACTGTGTACCATAGCCAGGGATATATATGATCAAGAGTAAAGATCCTTTCTTCTCAATCTTGCCACTTGGAGCTTTTGTATATTTTTGAAAGAAAGTTAGCATAACTTTTTATCCTCATAGGTTCTCTCAGATCACTCATTATCTTTTATATATCTCACTGAGGCTGTTTTATTTTGCAAAAATTCTCAAGCATACTTACTTTGCATTTATTGCGTGATCAAAACGGGATCCGAGGAGAGGAATGTCATACTCTTAGATCAAAGACTTTTGAAATTAAAATCTTTGTCATCTCTTGCTGGCATATTGCTTATTAGAGGGACCATGGGCTATCATTTTTTTTAAGTGGATACCGAGGTACCCCTAATTCTACTGCCGGACACTTGTCCATTTTTTCTACGAGGTTGTCGAGCACTTGCTCCTTTTTATTTCCTCGAAATATCTTCTATTTTTGCATAGCCCATGCCTCTAATGCAATAATACTTCGGAAGAGTGAATCTTACTGAAATAATGTCTTGATCTTAGGAGCATGATAAATCTCTCAACAAGGGTCTAACTCATTTTGAACAAACTCAATACAGAGCAGATAGCTTTTATAATCATAATTAATATTTCAGTTTTATCAGGCATATAAAACACTGAGGATGGTAGCTAGAATTTTGAATATTTTGAAATAAATTCTCCAAGCAACAATGATATCAAGAACAAGAAACTCATACTCTACCATCACATATTCCATATTGACTTAAGTAACACAGGGTTTTAAAATGATTTTATAACAATTGCAAGTTTTCACGAAATATCATAAATTGAGATTAATCATGATTAGAAATATTTTAATCCTTTTATTTTATCATGTCGGAAACAATAATCTGCATAATCCAAAATATATATATGTGTAAAGTAAAGTGTGCAGATTGTGTACCTGAATGGTGGAGTGGTGTAGTTGGAGTGTGTTTGGTATGTCGAGGGATATCCCCCATACTTGTTTTCTGCTTTCTTGCACAAAAATAAAGTAGAGACACACAAGACATAATAATAATAACAGTAATACTCTTTATTGATCTTGAGGCATTACAAAAGACTAGTAGCAAACTGATGGCAAATTGATAATAAAAGTAAACCTAAACCGAATTTAAAGATAAATGACTAAGATGTATTACCTTAAGGTCTAATCTAGATAACTTAGCGGCGCTCTAATTCCTTAATCTTCATGTTGGCACTGGCAAGATCCTGCCTAAGGCCTAGTATAATGGTGTTGTGGTTAGAGAGCTGCCTAGTGAGGGAATTAATTGAGGACTGGAGGTCTATGATAACTCTATCTAGCCTGCGAACTTCCTCATCAATATCTATAATAGTCTTGCGACGCTTGGGAGGTGTCTCAAAAGCATTGAGAGAGTGCTTCGGGGCTGCCTTTGGAGGGATGATACGGACTTTGGATGCTCTAATCCCTTCAAAGTAAGGCCTTTCCTCCTCCATAGTGTAGCGAACACTGCTGATCTCGCCGCTCCGGTTGGTCTTGACTCCAACGACCCTCTCATTGGGTCTAGGTGGAAGGATCCATGCCGTTCCCATTTCATTTACTGCCTTCTGAAGAATATTCTTGATTTGTTTGTTGGAAGTCTCTGCTTGGCCACTTGTCTGAGGATGATAGGGGGTAGCAACGTTCTGACGGATTCCATGTCTTGATAGATATTGCTTGAAGCGTTTGTCGATGAAGTGTGCTCCTCCATCACTTATCACTACTCTGGGAACTCCAAATCTTGGAAATATAATTTCTTCAAACATCCTCTTTGAACTGACGTTGTCGGCATGCTTGCAAGGTAATGCTTCTACCCACTTGGAGACATAGTCAACCGCCACCAAGATGTACTCGCACTTCTTTGATGGAGGAAATGGACCCATGTAGTCTATTCCCCAGACATCAAAGAGCTCAATCTGAAGGTTGTTGGTGAGTGGCATTGCATCCCTTGTATTTATGTTTCCGTGTCTTTGACATGGCCCACATCTTCTGATATATTGCTTCGTGTCTTTATACATTGTAGGCCAGTAGAATCCACACTGCCAGATCTTTGAATGTGTACGGAATGCTCCATAGTGACCTCCATATGGTGATGAATGACATCTGTCGATGATCTTCCATCCTTCCTCAGTGGTCACACATCTCCTGAGTAAGCCATCAGAGCATACTCGGAAGAGGTATGGCTCGTCCCATATATGTGAACGACTTTCTTGAATAAGCTTCTTCTTGTTTGCTCCTGGTGGTACATACCCTGAAACCATAAAATTAACAATATCTGCATACCAGGGGTCAGACCTGTTAATCCCGTAGAGCATGTCGTCCCGGAGTGAATCATTGATGGGGGTTTCCTGTGGATTCTTAAAATACATTCTAGACAAGTGATCCGCAACAGAATTTTCTACTCCTTTTTTATCTTTTATTTCTAAGTCAAATTCTTGGAGTAATAAGATCCATCTAATCAGGCGAGGTTTAGCATCTTTTTTAGTGAGCAAATATTTTAATGCAGCATGATCAGTGTAAACAATTATTTTAGCTCCAACTAAATAAGATCTAAATTTATCAATGGCAAAGACAACAGCCAGAAGCTCTTTTTCAGTAGTTGCATACTTAAGTTGAGCTCCTGTCAAAGTTTTACTGGCATAAGCAATTGCATGATGCTTCTTATCTTTAGTTTGTCCCAATACTGCCCCCACAGCATAATCACTAGCATCACACATAATTTCAAAAGGCAACGACCAATCAGGGGGTTGAATGATTGGTGCAGAGATGAGTGCTTTCTTTAATAAATTGAAAGATGTTAGACATGCATCATCAAATTCGAAAGGAGCATCCTTGGCTAGCAAAAGAGTAAGTGGACTAGCAATAAATGAAAAATCTTTTATGAATCTACGATAAAAACCAGCATGGCCAAGAAAGTTTCGAATTCCTTTTATATTCACAGGTGGAGGTAGTTGTTCAATTACTTCAATTTTAGCTTTGTCTACCTCAATACCTCTTTCAGACACTAAGTGTCCTAGCACTATTCCTTCTCTAACCATAAAATGACATTTTTCCCAATTAAGGATTAAGTGCTTTTCTTCACATCTTTGCAAAACCTTGTCTAAGTTTTCAAGACAACTATCAAAAGTTTTTCCATAAACAGAGAAATCATCCATGAAAACTTCCATAATCTCTTCAATCACATCAGAAAATATAGACATCATGCATCTTTGAAAACAAGCTGGTGCATTACATAACCCAAAAGACATTCTACGGTAAGCATAAGTTCCATAAGGGCATGTAAAAGTGGTTTTGCTTTGATCATCAGGATGGATCGGGATTTGATGATACCCTGAATATCCATCTAAGAAACAGAAGAACGAATGGTTTGCTAACCGCTCTAGCATCTCATCTATAAAAGGTAAAGGAAAGTGATCCTTTCTCGTGGCTTTGTTTAATTTTCTATAGTCTATGCACATCCGCCATCCTGTGACGGTGCGTTGCGGAATTAGCTCGTTCTTTTCATTCATAATAACTGTCATGCCTCCCTTTTTGGGCACAACTTGGACTGGGCTCACCCACTCACTGTGCGGCACAGGATATATAATCCCTGCATGCAACAACTTTATAACTTCCTTTTTAACTACCTCTCTCATAGTATTATTAAGTCTACGTTGGGGTTCTCGAGAGGGTGTAACAGAAGGATCTGTTGGAATACGATGGGTACAAATCATAGGACTGATTCCTGTAAGATCTTGGAGTGAGTAGCCAAAAACTGAGTGATGTTTCTCAAGAATGGTCATTAATCGCAGAGTTTGATCCTGAGTGAGTTTATCACTAATGATTACAGGGAACTCTGGATTATTGTTTAGGAAAGCGTATGTAAGACCGGGTGGTAAAGTTTTAAGCTCTATGGGAGGTCTAGGTGTTTCTGCAAACTCATCTAAGGGTTCAGGCTAGGAAGGTTAGTCTTCTTCTTCTTCTGTGAAGAAAGGAGTTTTGTCTTCTAAGTCTGGTTCATCAAAAAGCTCTAGAGATGCAGCCTTTACTTCCTCCATAGGATCAGGCAAAAGATATGACTCGGCCTTATTGTTTAAGGAGTGTGAAATTATTATTGGGAATTTAAAAGTTTTTCTAAAAGAAATGTGTAGCTTTCCAGTATGACCTTCATAAAGGAGTCTTCTAAAAGGTTGTCCTATCAACAGGTCGAAGTCCCATGTATCAAAGATATAGAAGTTCAAATGAACCATGGAGCCTTCTACCGTAAGAGGTAGGATATTAATAATTCCAAGACTGGGGACTAATCGTCCCGAAGATTCCTTTATGACCTTTGTTGTGGGGGTTAAGATAAGATTTTTAAATAGTTTAAGTGCAAAGGATTCAGACATAATGTTGATCCCCACAACAGGATTATAAAGAGCATTAAATCGATCAGAATTATAAGCACAACGTATAGTTATAGAGGGTGTGTCCAATCGGATCACATCAGAGGAAAGCTCTGATTCCTCCAACCATTCGCTACTCATTACTGAGATAAGCTCTCTCAATTGATATTCACTTGGTAAATAAATGCTAAACTGGCCGTTTTGGGGTTTGTCAATAGAATGGTAGTTTGAAATATTTCCAAAATCGGCAAAAAGATCGGATTCTATATCCAGCATGAAGTCCGGTGGTGGAATTTCTTCCTCTTGTGGCTCAGAACTTGGGATAGCTAAAGTAGATGAAGAATTTGGCAGAGTGTCTACTTCGGCTTCGTAGGTTTCATCATGAAGGGTATTATCCATCTCAGCTTCTAGGATTCTATCTAGGATCACTCTAGCTTCATCAGCAGGGATGCGAAAGAAAGAACCTCTAGACATTGCGTGCAGCATTTGTTTGTGATTTTTATGAAGACCTCGAAAAAAGTGAAATAAAAGAACAGGGTCTTCTAGATTAAGGTTTGGACCAGATTCTAAAAGATCAGAATAACGTTTCCAGGATTTTCCCAAAGTTTCATTATCTTTTTGTTTAAAAGATAGGACTTCGAGTCTAAGGTCGGCTATACGGTCAAGGGAATAGAAATCTAGACAAAAGTTGGCTTGTAAAACTCCCCATTCACCTTGTTGTTGACTTACCTTCTGACTGTACCATTGTCTAGCTTCTCCCCTTAAGGAAAAAGGAAAAAGCTTCCAACGTAAAGTCTTATCAGAAATGCCTTCAATGCGAAGACACTCACATGTTTGCTCAAAATCTCTAATATGAAGGTAAGGGTTTTCGTCTTCCTTTCCCGAAAAAGATAGGTTTTCAATCATGGCAATCAACCTAGAACTTAACTTATACATGGATGTTTGGATAGGCTGTGATGATTCCCATGGTAAAAGGTCAGTTGCTAAAGGGATTGCAGACTCATGGATCGATTTAGAATTTTGGTTTTCCATAAGGTAAGAGTAAAGAAAATAAATAATATAAAAGATAAGAAAAGATAAAAGTATAGATACAAGCTAATAGCAAGACACAGGTTATCTCAGCAACCGTCTTTCTCCCCGGCAACGGCGCCAGAAATGCTTGTTGATATTTGGGAACGCAATAAGGAATTGATCCGCAAGCGCACGGATATCGGTGAGCACTTCACCCGGGAAATTATCCAGAGTATCGTATTTATTTTTTTACCACTAGGAGAAAGAGTGTATCTGACTAACCGGTCTATTACTACTAACCTTTAGGCACAAAGAATGTCTTTCGATGTGAGTGATAAATAGAGAAGACTGCAACCGTAGTCTCCTTCTAACCTTGGTAAGGATGATCTACTGTTCTAATGGGGAGGCTAACGGAATCTAGACACCACAAAGGATGTTCAACCCGCACCTATAAACCCTATCCTTCCTGCTAACGAGATGTGATCTACAAAGGTAGCTCGGAATTGTCACGTTCCTCACTACTACCACGGTCCAGCTAGTCAGGGAATATCTATGAGTACCCCAGCCTAAACACCACGTTTACGCCAGCAATGATTACTCTAAACTCTACGCGAAGAGATTAAAGTAAACTCATAAACCATAAGAACAATAAAACAAGAACTTACTAGAATTTAGAAGTCGAATTACTGAAGAATCCTAGTTGCAAGCTTCGGGTTAGGAGAACTTGATCCCGCAGGTACAAGCTTGGAGTAGACACCGACAGGCCGGGCTTCTTCCACTCTACACCTCCACTCTATCTCTCTCAATCTAGTAGAAACTAGAAGATCTATTTCTACCTTACATTGATTGCTAAGCCTAAAAAGAAATATTAATTAGAGAAGAGGTTTTCCTTCGAGGGCACCCCTCAATCTCTATGATAATTTCTTAATGTCTTCTCCAGGGGCCAGGGGGCCTTGCTTATATAGTCGTCCCCTTCTATGCGTTTTTGGGTCGATAGGCGAGGTGGTACTATGTTTTTCTTGATCTAATAGGTCGGTGGAATATCCCGAACGAAAGAGTCCTGATTTGGCTCCAGCAGGGGGGCGGGCGCCCAGGCTACCAGGGCGGGCGCCCTGGGCCTGGCCCAGTTTTGCCTCCGCTTCGGTCTCGTGGCTTCTGGAGTCTTCTAGATGATGTAAAATTACGCGGTGCGTTGATATCTCTATGTAATCCTGACATGTGGGCCTTTCTTCCTTATTTCCTGATAACCCCCTGCAGAAACAGATAAACAACAAAACTCGTGGAATTCTGTCAGATCAAACCCTAATTCTAGGTATTGGTTGCATATTGGTCCTTTCTCTTGTTTATTTGATAATTAAAATTGATACTTAAGAACCGTCAACAACGTCGAGGCGCTGAACCCCTATCTCGATGGCGATCCTTAGCCCGTTGACGAGGGCTTCGTATTCTGCAACGTTGCTAGATGCGGTGAAGTGTATTCTAATGACATACCTCATGTGGACGCCAATAGGTGATACGTACAACAGGCTTGCCGCAGCTCCTATCTTCATGAGAGACCCATCGAAGTACATCGTCCACATCTCTGCTTCAACCTGAGCTGGGGGGAGTTGAGAGTCTGTCCACTCCACGATGAAATCCGCCAAGGCTTGAGACTTGATGGCTTTGTAGGGCGCATAAGTGAGGGTCTCACTCATGAGCTCGACTGACCATTTGGCGATCCTCCCTGTGGCTTCTTGATTCTAGATGATCTCGCCCAAGGGGAAGGACGAGACCACCATGATAGGGTGACCGAGAAAGTAGTGCTGCAACTTGCGTCGGGTGAGAATCACAGCATAGATCAGTTTCTGAATCTGGGGGTACCGTACCTTGGTTTCTGAGAGCACCTCGCTGATGAAGTAGACCGGCCTCTAGACTAGTAGCGCGTGTCCTTCTTCCAGCCTTTCGACCACCACAGCCGCACTAACCACCTGGGTCGTCGCGGCGACGTACAGGAGAAGAGGCTCTGCGGGCTTAGGGGGAACCAGGACCGAGGCAGTGGTCAGCGTCCTTTTCAGGTTGTCGAGCGCTTGCTCGGCGTCAGGGGTCCAGGAGAAGCGATCAGCCTTTTTCAAGAGCTGATACAGTGGCAATGCCTTTTCCCCTAACTTCGAGATGAAACGACTCAGTGCCGCCAAGCAACCCGTGACTTTTTGCACACCCTTGATATCTCGAATTGGCCCCATCCTTGCAATGCCTGAGACCTCTCGGGATTAGCCTCGATGCCGCGTTGGGAGACTATGTATCCTAGGAGCATGCCTCGAGGCACGCCGAAGACGCATTTCTCAGGGTTAAGCTTGATTCTATTTGTGCGTAAGCAGCCAAAGGCGATTTCGAGGTCCTAAATCAGGTCGTCTTGCTTTTTTGATTTGACGACGATGTCATCAACGTATGCCTCGACTGTCGATCCTATGTGCTCACCGAACACGTGGAGCATGCATCGCTGATATCTTGCCCTAGCGTTCCGCAGCCCGAAGGGCATGGTCACGTAACAATACATCCAAAAGGCGTGATGAAAGATGTCGCGAGCTGGTCGGACTCTTTCATCTTTATTTGATGGTAACCAGAATATGCATCAAGGAACGAAAGGATTTCACATCCCGCGGTAGAATCAATGATTTGGTCAATGCGTGGTAAAGGAAAGAGAACTTCTAGACATGCTTTATTCAAACTCATGTAATCAACACACATCCTCATTTTCCCATTCTTTTTCTTTACTAACCAGTCGGGATGATGAACCTCCTTGATGAATCCGTCCGTCAAAATACTGTGGATCTCCTCGCCAATGATCATGCGTTTCTCCTCGTCGAAGCGACGCAATCATTGCTTCGCTGGCTTGGAACCGGCTCGAATTTCCAAGGAGTGCTCGGCGACTTCCCTCAGTATGCTAGGCATGTTTGAAGGACTCCATGCAACCATGTCGGTGTTCGCATAGAGAAAGTCGACGAGCACGGCGTCCTATTTCGGGTCGAGGTTGCCGCTGATCGTCAACGCCTTGTCGTTGGAGCCATTGGGGTCGAGCGGGATCTTCTTCGTGCCTTCCGCCGGTTCGATGTTGCCGCGTGATGCTTGGGCTCTGGAGCCTCAGCAGCAAGGGCTTTGAGCTTCGAGCCGAGTTCGGTGGAGTTCTCGACGGCTTCTCCATACTCGACGCATTCGACGTCGCACTCGTACGCGTGCTCGTAGGATGAGCTGACGACGATGACTCCCTTGGGCCCCGACATCTTCAGTTTTAGGTAGGTGTAATTGGGGATAGCCATAAATTTGCCGTAGCCCGGTCGTCTGATGATGGCGTGGTACATGCCGCGAAATCCCACCACTTCGAAGGTGAGAGTTTCCTTCTGGAAGTTGGCCACTGTGCCGAAAAAGACCGGCAGGTCGATTCGACCTACCGGTAGCGCCTTCTTTCCTGGCACGACGCCATGAAAGCTGCCTGCGCCTGGCTAGAGCTGCGCCCTTTCAATGCCAAGGAGGTCTAGGGTCTCGAGGTACATGATGTTCAAGCTGCTGCCGCCATCCATTAGTACTTTTGAGAGTCTAGTGTTGATGATGATGGGATCGACGACAAGCGGGTAAACACCGGGAGCGACCACCTTGTCGGGATGGCCATCTCGGTTGAAGGTGATGGGGGTGCTCGACCAGTTGAGGTACTAGGGCATCGCCATCCTTGTTACGAAGACCTCGCGGTGCTCCCTCTTGCGCTGCCTTGCGGTGAGCTACGTCGAGGGTCCACCGTAGATCATGTAGCAGTCGTGGACGGCTGGGAAGCCCTCGTCTTCTTTGGTTCCTCTCTTGTCTTCGCTCTTATCTTTCTTTGGGTTGTCTTTCTTCAGACCCATGCTGTCGATGTAACACCCCGGTGTTATGGTTGCATAAATCACATGCATAACATGAGCATCATCATCTACTCAAGCATATCATGATCATCATCTACCTTGAGCCATGTCATTCTATGCAAAAATGTGATTTAAGTTGTTTAAATAGACTTCCTATGCTTGTGTTTGTGTGAACCATACTCTTGCTTGTGTGTTAAGCCTTGGTAATTAGTTTAACTATGCTCAACTCAACCTTAGGAACAATGTTCATGTTGATCATTTCTCCAAAATAATCACTTAAGTCATACTTACGTGTATAGGCCCTAGAAACCTCTTTTGTTTAGGCTTTTAAAAAATGTTTCATAAACTGTTTCCATGTCAAAACTTTCTACAGAAATGTTGTAGCAAATTTTATAAGGAACAAAAGTTGTTTTATGGCTATCTCATGAAAATGATCACATCTTGCTCAAACAGTGCTTGCAAGGCAGAATTGGGTGCCGTTTTAGCACTTAGTCGAATTCGGCTAAGTCCTGACGTTAACACTTTGCGTGATCGATTTTGGAAATCTCATATCTCTCAATCCAGGCCGATCTGGCTCTTGCTCTAGTTGATAATGTTGTAGAACTCAGCTAGTACTTCAACTTTGTCAATTTTGCCATCTCCTAACTCGCCTTGGTTTGGAAGTTAATCATCGTCAAAGTTGCTCTGTCAGTCGGTGATCGCGTTGCCTGATTCAGAGCCGAGCTCGCCGTCGTGGAAGCCGCGCGTGACACCTGTCCGCCATTTGGCGCCCGTACGCCGGTGTTGGCCCTGCTCTTCACGCCGTCGGCGTCGTCATCGACGCCACGACACCCCGCACTCACTCAGCGCCTGTCCACTCTCTCCTTGCCTCTCTCTCGCGACTCCGCCAGGCGAAAGCGCCGTCGCCATTGCCGCCGTGAGCTTCGCGAGCTCCTCATGCTCTCGCCTCTACGTCTTGCCTCGCCTCCGAGCGTCTCCGAGTTCACCTCGAGCTCCTCTATCTTCTCCACCCCTCGGTTGGACGAGATCTCCCCGAGGTGAGCGACATTTCGCGAGTTCCTCGTCGTCGGGTTCACTACCGTCGTGACCCCAATTCCGGCGAACCTCGCCGCTACTCCATCCTAGCCTCCTTTCTCCCTTCTGAGTCACGTTAATGTCTGCTTAGGTCTCGGTGTTGGTCCACGCCACGCCATTCCGGCTGAGGCACCACCGTCGTGCGGGAACACGGCCGCCGCACCGTCGTGCTCACCGCCGACGAGCACCTCGCACGTGAGCAGGCTCACCGGAGCCATTAGGGTTAGGCGTTTCTACCTAGAAAGCTCCGCGCTAACTCACTGGTGCTTAAGCCACCCTTCATCGACGCTCTACCAGTCGGAGATGGCCGGCGTAAGCCAGGGTAGCTCCGCCGTGCCGCCATGGCCGACGGCGACCCCTCTCCGTCGTTGAAACCCTAGCGCCACTTACCTCCATCGGTGCGGAATCACTCTAGGAGCACGCTGGTGCCCTTGGATCCGCCGGAGAAGCTCCCCGTCGGCGAGCATTCGCCGGCGAAGGTGTCCTATGTTCTCTGGGACACTGACGCGCGGGACCCGTTGTCAGTGACTCAACGGTCTTCTCCTTTCTTTTATTCAAATCCAGATTTTTGTCTTTCTTGCAAAATATCATATCTCTGGTTCCTCTAATCCAAAAATTGTGAAACCAATTTTGTGAGATTCTTTGAGATGGCTAGTTTTTATTAAAAATATAAAATGTACCATGTTTTCTAGGAAAAATAATTATTAGAATTTAATCTTGTTGTTCATGTATAAATTCATATCTCTTGTCATACTGCTCTTTTTGTTCTAAAAATTTTATGCTAGGCTCTGAGTGCTATGAGAATGCTATTATAAATATTTTATGATTTTTGGAGTACTATATCTGTGATATGTAATTTATGTTGGTTTTATGGCTTGTTTTCTTATTTAAATCACAGTAAATAATTGGTGCTTATGCTAGTGCTCTACTCTGGTGTCGAACTTGCTTATGGTATGAGTAACATGTAAATAATCTGAAATCTGTTGTTTGACACTATATAGGCCATGTTTCTTAATTTGTGAAATAAGCACCTTGTCACATGTTAAATGCTTATCTTAAATTTGGCATGTGCAATTGCTCTGAAACTTTTATGGTAAGGTCAAGATACCATGTTTGTGCTTCTGTAATTTTTGTAGAATTTTCTGAGCAATCTTGCTGGTATCTTGTAATTATGTCCCTTTATAGAATTAAATTAATAAATGCTTTGTTATTAAATGTTTAGGGGTTAACATATGATGTTCTGGTTGTCTTATGATATGCTTGTGCTTATAAGCCCTATGGTTGGCACTGATTATGTTTTGGCTATGTCATTAAATAATTAATTGAAGGTTTATAGCTGCTCTGGACAGCGAAGAAATAATTCAACCTTTACTTATTCATAACTTGGTCTTCTGGAAGACTTGTATAATTCAAATTTATGAACTAGCTGTGGTTTAAATTTGGGATCATTTGGTCCAATAGTTTTGAAGTTATGGCTTTTCCAAGTTGGGTTCCAGAAATAGGTGCTTTCTTTTTTTCTGGGACAGAACCTGGAACTTTGTTTAATTGACTTATTTAACTTATGAATCATGCTGTAATGTCTAAATATGAAATGTAGACAATTTCATAAGCTTTCCAGAATGTCTTCATTTTTGTTTGTTAGATCTTCATAGCAATAGTTATGAGCTGTTTACTGAGCTGTTCTGTTATGTGATGCTTCCTGTTTATAGTTTGACTTGCCAAGTCCCACTAAGTTAATTAGTTATCCTTTGTGAGTTAATCTTAGAAGTTTACTCAGTAAATGAGTGTCCAGTGAAGCGTCAATTTCGTTATCAAGCATTCATCCTCATCTAGTAGGCACCCATTCTTACTTATCATGCATGCAATAGGTGCACCGGACGCGACAGCTACGTTCGAGCTCCAAGTGAACTCCAAAGGCCAGGAGGTCAACCCGGAGGTGGAGGTCCAGCAAGCCGGACTTGAGGAGCCCGAAGAGGAGGTTGAGTGCCCGAACCACGAGCCCACATCGTTCGTGAAAGGCAAGCCCCGGAGCATCTTAAGCCTCCCACTTTAATTTCAAAAGCTTACTTGATTATGTTATACCTTTTGATGCATTTACGTATAGGAGTTGTGATGAAACCCTTGCTGCATTTTACTCAATCCTTGTCCAGATATCTTACCACTACCTGGTTATAGAGTTAGGATCGAGTAGCAGCTTAGCCATGCTTTAATCGGTAGAAGTCGAGTGATATCCTGTCACCTACGCGATATAGGGTTATGTCGGATCACGATTGACTATATGTGCTATCGTTGAAGGAACCTGATTAAAATGACTTAAGCCGGGCGGAGTTTTGCAAGGTTGTAGTAACTCAGTCTGTGGCAGCTAAGGACCGATCGTTGTACGTCCTTTTGTCATGTTGAACGCATGCCTGACACTTAGTTGGCCGGATAACTCGTTCTGACCGCGAAGCCTAGTAGTATGACTCAGGCTGGAAGACCGGCAAGTATAAAGTTCGCACTACCAGAGGAAGTGCAGTGTGTGGGGGACCATTGGCGTAAGACCAAAGGCAGGTGAGTTAAAATTCCTAACCTCCCTGGCAGAGTGGTAGCCCTGGGAGTGCGGCGCTGATCGGAGCTGCAATTTCTGAGTCGTACCAAAGGTGACCCGCTGGCTCTTCGATGGGGGATGCTTGGGTGAGTGCAAGGAATAACCCTCCAGCTGGATAGGAATCGATTCAAATCGCCGTCTCTCCCGGATAGTGAGAACTTGACAGAGCAGCGGCAAACGTAGCATCCACTAATGAACATTGGTTTGTGATAATGATGATAGCAAGAAAGAGCATATGATGAACTTGATATGGTTATTATTGCTTGTAATAATCAAGTGATGTGTTTAGTACGGGTGCTAATCTAGTGGTAGGTTAATGATGAGCAATATGATGCTAATACCAATTGGAAGGTAATTAATTAAGCATTTGGCAACTGTGAGTCAACCAGCTCCACTTTATACTTAGCCTTGCATGATCCTTGGTGTCTTTTATGTTTTACTAGACGGGTAAGTCTAGCTGAGTACATTCTCGTACTCAGGGTTTATTCCCACCTGTTGCAGATGATATATTTTATGATGGCTTCCACAAGACCTGTCTCCATCCCGCTGGGGATGAGGACTAATCGTTGGGCACGGTTCTCTAACTACATCGTACCTATTGCTTTTGGATGGATGGTATAAGACTCTGGCTATAACAAGAACTTGTGAACTCAACTTTGGAACATGTGTTGTAAACTATTTTGCTTCCGCTACTACAAACATGTGTTGTAATAACTAAGTAACTCTGATGTGGTGCCGCTTCGACGGCAATGAATGACTATGTAACAATCGCAGTGTTATGTTGAACTATTATGATCTTGGTTTGTTGCAAGTTGGTTTGAAGTCCTTCGTGATTTCAGTTAACTACCGGGATTATATGGGCTAAAGTTTGGAAACTTAATTGCTTGTCGATCGTTTCTACACTTGAACTCTTATAATTTGGACGGTTTTGTGACAGCTGGCGTTGGAGCAAGTTCAGCATTATAAATGCAGCGTCTGTGTATTTAAAAACAAAAGAGTTTTGAATAAAATTGTGAAAATTAACACCTAATTATGCCAGTGGTCGAATCCTCCTTGCCCATATAAGGACTATAGGTGGTTATTTAAGTACTAACTTGGGGGTTTTTATTTATGCATCTTCGGCAGTACTCAGGTATGGATGTGTGATGACCGCACTATGCTACCCTGTGGTCTAATGGTAGAGGTAGCCTTCATATGTGAATTAGCCACATATGTCGCTAGATTTAAATTATACAACGTCGCACCTACGCTCTGGTAAGTGTGAGCTGTGAGAGCATGATCGTCCAAACGGCGGTCTAGGGGAGTGTTCATGGTGGTTTTCTGGAGTGGTTACATGTCAAAACCATGGAACCACAAAAGAAACTTAATTGGGGAGCATTTAATTTCTCGGGTAGATGTGGTGTCATGGTTTGTGCATGTTGGGCATGTACAAGCAATGTGCACTTAGTTTACTACTTTCTTGAGTGATATATTGGGAACTGTTGGGCTGCAATGAAGTTTTCTGCAGGTAATCTAACAGCACGCATGTAAATCGCTAGTTATCGTATTGAGAGACGAATGTATGCCACCGTATATCCGTTAGAATACTAATTTTCTAAGATTGTGAGGACGTACGTTTCGTGCATGCATCATGTCGCATTCATACATACATTCTGTCTACTCCTTCAATTACAATGTCGTAACTTTTAATTAAACAAATGTTACTTAAATTCATCTTCTCTTACCCATGGTATTCCTATTACTTTCCACAGATGGACATGCACGCTTCACCTTGCCCCAGTGACACCTTCTTGAGCGAGTTTGGCACTCCTACTTTGCTCTGGAGGGTGCTGCAGTCTGTAGGGTATACTGAGCCACCTCAGTATTCTTGGTGGGAGGTGGATGTGACAGGAGAGTTGCAGTGGTTTGCGGTGCAGGGAGTTGTCCCTCCACATGGGGGCAGACCTGCATGGACTGGGTGGAACTGTAACTCAGATGGGCAGACTCCAGGGGAAGGAGCTCAGGTTGCAGCCCATGCTATGCTGCTCAACATCAGTTAGATGTTTGGTGATGAGCTGACAGGAGGACCAGCGGCCTCCATTCCCCATGTTGACCCAGCAACAGCGGAGTGGAAGCAGGCTGATGGTTGTGTGTTGGTCTGAGGTAGAGGAGAGCGAGCTGAGAGTTCCAGTCCTGCTATGACTGCTATGACGGCTGTGCTCAAGCTATTCAGTCAGCGAGAGGACACCTATGCACAGGTGATGGTGGCTGTTCGCTAGGCTCAGGAGATGCAACAGAAGGCTGAAAAGCGTGCTCGCAAGTTTCGCAAGCAGGCTAGACTCCTGGAGCAAGCTCAGAAGGACCGTAATGACTGGGAAGACATTGCGGAGTACCGTAGGCAGCAGTGGATGAAGGCCATTAGATAGAGAGATCACAAGCACGATCAGATGAGTCAGTTGGCTAGAGAGAGGGAGATAGTGCAGGAGCGCTTGGTGCAGGTCACTCGTGAGAGGGATACTGCGCTCCGTGTGTCGAAGAACAGGCACCGGGCTTGGGATATGCACCGGATTCAGTTGCTTGAGTGGGAAAACTATCTGCAGGATCAGATTGAGGCTGGTCTTGTGGAGATTCACTATCTCAACAACCTACTACACCCTATTCCTCACCCTGCCCTAGTGTATCCAGAGGTGGGACCCCAGGTGATTGTGGCCGATGATGACGGCATGGAGGTAGATGGACCGGCCGTGGCTGCACCACCTTTGCACGAGGACATGGAGGACAAGGAGCTTGAGCCAGTTAGCGACGAGGATGGAGAGGCGATCTTCGACGCTGACTCGGACGACGAGCCGGGAGTTTAGTGGATAGTTGTTATGTGAGGATCTTTTGTAGTATGGCAGTCAGCAGTGGTGCTTTTGTAATCATGTTGTAATCCGGAACCTTGATCTTTGACTCATGTCATGTACTATGATGGTGTAATAACTTTATGGACCCAATGTGTTAACTTTCTCATGTTCAACCGGTGATGACGATGTTTTTCGCGTTGTGCATATTACGGATGTCTTTGTCATGTGTGGATTGGTGATGTTGTTTTGTGGAATTGAATTATTGTGCCTTTTCTGTAAAGCTATTCTCTCGAATAGTTTCAGGCATGAATATAAGTTCTTCTATGGCAAATCTTGTCATCATCAATACTCACTAACTGTATTTTTACAGATGTCTCATGGCACTCGAGGTGCGGAACAACGTGCGAACATGAACCCACCCCCTCCTCCTCCACCACCAAATCTAGCTGAGCTGATGCAAGTGATGGTGGAAAATCAGAGGATGCTCACTGAGACCATCAACCGGCTGGCAAATCAGGGTGGTCGTAATGCACAAGAAGGGCCAGCACCTAACCAGTACAGTAGGTTCAAGGATTTCATGGATACAAAGCCCCCATCGTTCAGAGAGGCTGAAGAACCCCTTCAAGCTGAGGAGTGGCTGAACATGGTGGAACACGGTTTGAAGGCCGAGTATGCAGCTCACCAACTGCAGGGCCCGGCAGGCATATGTTGGAATCAGTATCGGGAGGCTCTCCCAGATAATACTGTGATTGACTAGAATCTCTTCTATGAAGCCTTGAAGGGGCATTTCATCCCTCGTGGTGTTATGGAGATGAAGCATAACAAGTTTATGCAGTTGACTCAGGGCAACAAAACTCTGAAGGAGTACTTTCATGCTTTCAATCACCTGTCAAGGTATGCTCCTGAGTTTTTGAACACTGAGACGAAGAAGATTGCTAGCTTCAAGCGGGGTCTTGGCCCCAAGTTGCTGAAAACTATGGGCCGCTCTAAGTGTGCAACTTTTAATGAGTTTGTCAGTGATGCTCTCACTCAAGAGAACTATAACACTGTGTACACTAGGACCAAGACTCGCAAGAGGGCTCTTGAGGCCGGAACAGGGGCATCTCAGTCCAAGGCTCCAGTGGCAGCTAGGCCCCGTACCGTGCTCCAACTCCTAACCAGCGGTATCGCCCTCCAGTGAAGAAGAATGAGGCGAAGACGGGTTTCCAGAAGGGGTACTCTATTGCTCTTCCTAGGGGCAACACGTGTCCCAGCTATGCCAAGACTCCACCTGCTGACTGTCCGTGCTGGAACTGCAATCAGACCGGGCACTGACAGAGCAATTGTCCTTACCCGCCAAAGAAGGGCAACCAAGGGAACGTCCGCCAGGGGCGTGTTCACTACACAACTGTGGAGGCAATCCCTACTGGCGAGGTAGTTACGGCTGGTAAGTTCTGGTTAACCAATGTGAAGCACTTGTGCTTTTTGATTCAGGAGCATCGCATTCTTTTGTGAGTTCAGACTCTGTGTCTAAGCATAATCTCAAGGCAATTACACTTGATAAGGGCAGCTATTGCATTAGTGTTGCTGGGAATGATATTTCTACCAATCAAGTGCGTTTGGGGGCAACTCTGGAAATAGGAGACCGTAAGTTTCTTGCTGATCTGGTTGTTTGACCCGGTGTGGGTATAGATGTACTTCTGGGTATGAAGTGGATGAGTGGCAACGGAGTTCTTATCGACACCACCACTCGGGTAGTGATGTTGAGAGACCCGAATACCAAAGAGGCGTTCTTAGTGCAACTTCCTCGGGATATCCATATCCGTAGCATGATGAATGCAGTTACATCTAGGACCATCAAGGACATTCCGGTGGTGTGTGAGTTCCCGGATGTATTCCCTGATGATTTACCCAGACTTCCTCCAGATCGGGATGTGGAGTTCAAAATTGAATTGATTCCAGATACCGCTCCTATCTCTAGAAGACCTTATAGAATGCCACCAAATGAGCTAGTTGAGCTTAAGACCCAGTTAAGTGAGTTGTTGAAGAAGGGTCTTATCCGTCCTAGTTCTTCTCCTTAGGGTTGTCCAGCTATCTTTGTGAAGAAGATGGATCAGTCCTTGCGCATGTGTGTGGACTATAGTCCTCTGAATGCGGTGACCATCAAGAATAAATACCCTCTTCCTCGCATTGATATCTTGTTTGATCAGTTGTCAAAAGCTAAGGTATTCTCCAAGATTGATTTACGATCTGGGTACCATTAGATCAAGATCCGTCCTGAAGATGTACCTAAGACAGCTTTCTCGACGATGTATGGGTTGTATCAGTATCTCGTCATGTCCTTTGGTCTTACAAATGCACCTGCTCACTTCATGTATCTCATGAATTCGGTGTTCATGCCCAAATTGGACAAGTTTGTGGTGGTCTTCATTGATGATATCCTGGTATATTCTTGCACTGAAGAAGAGCATGCAGAGCATCTGCGTGTGGTGTTGTCACATTTGCGTGAGCATTAGCTTTATGCTAAGTTCAGCAAATGCGAGTTTTGGCTAAGGAAAGTACCTTTCTTGGGCCATGTCTTATCTGAAGAAGGCATATCGGTGGATCCGGCTAAGGTGCAAGAAGTGCTGGATTGGAAAGTTCCAACTTCGGTACACGAGGTTTGGAGTTTTCTCGGTTTGGCTAGGTATTATCGTCGATTCATCCCGCAATTTTCAAAAATATCCAAGCCTATGACTCGCCTACTTCAGAAGGATGAGAAGTTTGTGTGGACGCCTGAATGTGAAGAGGCATTCCACAAGTTGAGGACATTGCTAACATCGGCTCCGGTCCTAGCTCAACCTGATATTGAGAATCCCTTCGATGTCTTTTGTGACGCGTCGGGTATTGGTCTAGGCTGTGTGCTGATGCAGGAAGGTCGTGTTATCGTGTATGCCTCGCGCCAACTTCAAAAACATGAGGTCAATTACCCTACTCATGACATAGAATTGGCTGCAGTTGTTCATGCTTTGAAAATCTAGAGGCACTATTTGTTGGGTAATCTGTGTAATATCTACACTGATCATAAGAGTCTCAAGTACATCTTCACTCAACCTGAATTGAATATGGGGCAGCGAAGGTCGCTTGAGTTGATTAAAGATTATAATCTATAAGTGCACTACCATCCGGGCAAGGCAAACGTGGTTGCGGATGCCTGGAGTCGGAAAGCGCACTGTCACTCATTTCAGGTGGAAGATCCATTATTGTCACATCTTATGCACCCACTTGTGCTCAACCAGATTTCTCTGGAGAGTACACTTCGCAACCGAGTCATTGAGTTGTAGCGAACAGATGTAGGCATCTACCATATAAAGAGGAAAATGAAAGAAGAAGAAACCAAGCATTTCTGGGTCGATGAAAACGGAATTCTCTGGTTCAAAGATCGACTTGTGGTCCCAAAAGACTGTGAGCTGCGAAACCAGATCTTGTCCGAAGCTCATTCATCTAACTTGTCTATCCATCCTAGTAGTAGCAAGATGTATCAGGATCTGAGACCTCTGTTTTGGTGGACAAAGATGAAAAAGGAGATTGCTGCTTTTGTCGCTCGTTGTGACAATTGTTGTCGTGTTCAAGCCATTCACATGAAAGAAGGCTTACTTCAACCCTTATCAATTCCTGGTTGGAAATGGGAAGAAGTCAGTATGGATTTCATTGTTGGACTCCCAACTTCTGTCAAGGGTTACGACTCTATCTGGGTGATTGTAGACCGTTTGACCAAGGTTGCTCGTTTTATTCTAGTTCGAACTGACTATCGTCCACATCAATATGTGGAGTTGTATTTCGAACACATTGTTCGTCAGTATGGTGTGCCTCGAACTATCGTATCTGATCGTGGGCCACAGTTCACTACCTGTTTTTGGGAGTGTCTACACGAGCGGATTGGTACTCATTTGGTTCGTAGTTCGGCATATCATCCCCAAATGGCCGGCCAAACTGAACGGGTCAACCAAATCCTAGAACACATGTTGAGGGCATGTGCTCTCTCCTCAAAAGGTTCTTGGGTTAAGTGGTTGCTGTGAGCTGAGTTCTCTTACAACAATAGTTATCAAGAGAGTATCAAGATGGCTCCATTTGAAGCCCTGTATGGTCGAAAGTGTCGAACCCCGTTGAATTGGGTAGAATCCGAGGAACGAAGGTATTATGGCATCGATTTCGTGAACGAACAAGAGCAGCAAGTCCGTACCATCCAGCAACATCTGGAAGCTGCTCAAGCTCGTCAGAAAAGTTATGCTGATAAGAGAAGGAAGCCGATTGAGTTTGCAGTCGGTGACCATGTGTATATCAAGGTGTCTCCGATGAAGGGTGTACAAAGGTTCGGAGTCAAGCGAAAGCTTGCACCTCGTTATGTGGGACCTTATCGGATTGTCAAAAGGAAAGGAGACGTAGCATACAAAGTTCAACTACCAGTTGAGCTTCGAGCTATTTTTCCTTTCTTTAACGTATCACAATTGAAGAAGTGCCTTCGTGTTCCGGAGGAACGAGTGGAAGTTTGGGATATCAAGTTGAAATCTGACTTGCTGTACGAAGAGAAACCTATAGCGGTTCTTGACCGCAAAGAAAGGGTAACACGAAATCGTGTGGTTAAGTTCTACAAGGTGTTCTGGAGTAATCACGGGGAGGAAGATGCCACATGGGAAACGGAGGACTATTTAAGAGAAGTTTATAAAACCTTCTTCGAAAATCAGTAAGCTTCCAAATCTCGGGATGAGATTTTTGAAAGGGGGGAGGGCTGTAACACCCCAGTGTTATGGTTGCATAAATCACATGCATAACATGAGCATCATCATCTACTCAAGCATATCATGATCATCATCTACCTTGAGCCATGTCATTCTATGCAAAATTGTGATTTAAGTTGTTTAATAGACTTCCTATGCTTGTGTTTGTGTGAACCATACTCTTGCTTGTGTGTTAAGCCTTGGTAATGTGTTTAACTATGCTCAACTCAACCTTAGGAACAATGTTCATGTTGATCATTTCTCCAAAATAATCACTTAAGTCATACTTACATGTATAGGCCCTAGAAACCTCTTTTGTTTAGGCTTTTAAAAAGTGTTTCATAAAATGTTTCCATGTCAAAACTTTCTACAGGAAAGTTGTAGAAAATGTTAGAAGGAACAAAAGTTGTTTTATGGCCATCTCATGAAAATGATCACATCTTGCTCAAACAGTGCTTGCAAGGCAGAATTGGGTGCTGTTTTAGCACTTAGTCGAATTCGGCTAAGTCCTGGAGTTAACAGTTTGCGTGAACGATTTTGGAAATCTCATATGTCTCAATCCAGGCCGATCTGGCTCTTGCTCTAGTTGACAATTTTGTAGAACTCAGCTAATACTTCAACTTTGTCAACTATGCCATCTCCTAACTCGCCTTGGTTTGGAAGTTAATCATCGTCAAAGTTGCTCTGTCAGTCGGTGATCGCGTTGCCCGATTCAGAGCCGAGCTCGCCGTCGTGGACGCCCCGGGCGACACCTGTCTGCCATTTGGTGCCCGTACACCGGCGTTGGCCCCGCTCGTCAGGCCATCGGCGTCGTCATGGACGCTGTTGGGTATTTTAAACGCAAACAGAAAAATCCGCAAGCGCACGGATACCGATGTAGCTTTCAGCCGGGAGTATTCCAAAGTATCGATTTTCCACAGGGAATGTGAGTGTACTAATTAAGATTCAAGATCGCCCAAGGATAACTATATAATTATTTTTGGTGGGAAGAGAGGAAGTTTCCTGAGTGTTCTTTAGTTGATCTAAGAATCAAGAATTACTTCAAGGATTATTTATTTCGGGACATCAGAACACTAACCACAGAAAGAGATGAGAAGGGGGCTAGGAAGCTCTGACTACGGTCCTACAAACACCGATCCGAACGAGGTGGAATACGTCGACCGTTAGGGCTGTCACTACCCTAGGGCTACCACAACAATCCACAGGATTGGGTGCAATTCTAGGTAATTGCAAGACTAAACACCACGTCTAATCTATTAATTACTACTCTAATGTTTCAAAGATTAGAGCACTTAATGCAAGCAGGAATCCAATAAATAACTTGAATGTAAATAAAAGTAATTAAAGAACTCAGGAGTTATGAATTGAAGAACCTAGAGAACCATGAAGAACGAACTAGTTGCTGCAAAAGAATAATGTTGAGGAAGATCCGACAGATCCGGCTCCTCCTCCGCTCTCCTCTTCTCTCTCCCTATTTTCTAGATTCCAACTAGAACGAACTAGAACTAGAACTAGAGGAACTAGAACTAGAGGAACTAGAACTAGAACTAGAAGAACTAGAGGGATCCTCTCTACTTGGATGAAGAATTGAAACCCTAGCTTTGATTCTGTAGAAGAGGTATGATCTCCAGGGGCCAGGGGGCCTTGCTTATATAGTCTTTTCACATGAATCTGGGCCGTTGGATCAAACCGACATTAATCGCACGATTTTCCTTGATCCTTTAGGTCGGTGGAGCGTGATCCCCGAATTGGTCTCTGATTGGGCAACATAGGTGGGCGGGCGCCCTCAGGACCTGGGCGGGCGCCCTGTCCCTGAGCCCTCTCGGCTTCCTGTTCATTCCCGTGGCTTCTGGAGTCTTCTAGCTGATAGAAAATTTCACGGCACGTTAATATCTCTATGTAAACCCGACGTGTGGGCCTTTCTTCCGTATTTTCTGATAACCCCCTACAGAAATATACAAGCACCAAAACTCGTGGAATTCTGTCAGATAAAACCGTAAGTCTGGGTGTTGGTTGCCTAAACTTGAGAGAGATTTCAATTTAGAGAACTAGTCATGGCAGAGCAACTATTCATCATTTCCATATGAGAGCTTGTCATGAGGGTTCATAGCAAACTTTATTTATTTATTTATTTAGCAAACTAAGCAAAGATATATATATAAGCACAAAATCTTTATTTGGGTTTTTATGATCATGCATCTTTTTATTATTAGAGTAAAGTATTAACGTGAGTATAGTACTTAGCTGGATAAATGGGGGTGCTCTCCCCAAAGCTGGATTTTGACACAATTTCTTCTGATGTAGCTAGCAGGTGGTGGAGGTGTATTTGAATGTCAGCAGCACCCTGACAGCGATTAGGATGTCCTCCGTCAGCTAGTCTTCTTTGTTCCTTGAATTCCGTGGAGCTCAAATAGACAACAAAGCTTTGTGGAACTAGTTAAGTGTGAGCATAAATATCTAGCCTTTATCAGGTTGAGCCTCCTCAATAAATGTTACACTCTTTAGTAGGATCATAAATCTATTTTTATAATTTTATTTTTATAAGACAGGAATATATTTATTTCATTTTTATGCCACCACAGTGAATGTACTTATGGGTTTTATGCCATGAGCATACTCACATGGGGCTTACTATTTTTTAACATTTTTATTTTCTTTTCAAGATGATATGAACCTGATTAACTAAGCAAATTATTTTAAATAATTAAAAGGAAAAAGATAACTACCAAGTTTACCTCTTGGCAAGGCGTTCGGTGTTCTTAAGTCCTCCGAATGGGACTCTCCGTTTTCTGAGTCGTCCTGGGATTTGCTAGATGGCGTAGTCGGTGGTTCCGACAGCGCCTCCTCTGGTTGCGGTTACGTCATCTTCTTCTTGTCCTGACCTGCTTAGAGTCTTCAACTAGTTAGGGTCAGTAAAATAGCAGCGTACCTTCTCAGAGGGGAAATGCATGTGGACTTCTCCGGTTCCAATGTAGATGATTGCTTTAACGGTGCTGTGGAACGGTCTCCCAAGGATGATGGGTGGATCGTACTCATCTTCAACCTTTCGGATTATCTGATCTGCCATCTGGAGGTGAATGTATGTCGGTTTTAGGGGCATGGTTCCGAATAGGAGCTGATAGGTGACTGCGGCCATTATGTTGACGCCTGACCCAGTGTCGCAAAGCGTCTTCTGGAAGTTGTATCCATTAATGGAGCATTGGATGCTTGGTAAACTGGGTCATCCTTTTTGGTCAGGAACAGTGACTTAAGTCGACGATCTTGACCTCCTTGAACTGCAGTGACCATTTTAGCTGACTCGGTCCACATTTGCTTGTTCCTGTTCCTCCTGTTGGGTCTCTTCCTTGGTTCATGTCGGGATTGCTCTGAGTTTTGTGTAGTCTTGTTCTTGAAGGAAAACGTCTCCTTCCTCCCTTTGATGTAGAAACTGATCTTGGCAGCACTAGCTTGGATGACCGCTCCCGAGGTGTTCAGGAATGGCCTCCCCTAGGTATAATGTTGACGCTGGAGCCAAAGTCGCAGAGTGCTTCTGGGAAGTCAACCATGCGGATGGAGATCGGGATGACGGGGCGTCCTGGATTGCGTCTCTGAGTAGTTAGGCCTCCATTGATTCCAACCTTAGTTTTGTTAAGGACGGTTGTAGTAGTAGTAGTTGTTGTTGATGTAGTTTATGTCCTCAAGCATCTCAGGGCAGTGATTGCCTGAGTGTCCAGTATCTCCAGTGTGTGTACTCGTTGATCTTGGTTCTTCACTTGGTGGAGTCTGGGAATTGTAAAACTCCTTCATATTTTGCACGAAGTGTACCTGCTCATAGAGACAAGGCAGAGATCAAGTGCATGGGCCCTGTTGGTGGAAAACACCAACAGAACCAAAAGTGTATTTATTCTTCTCTATCCTTAATCATAATGAGCAAGACAAAGTTGATGGATAATAAGATTATGAGTGTAAAATTTAAAACTTTTGTCAGATTAGATCGCTCAACCTAATGGAAAGATAATCTATCTATACTTATGTTTTGTTTATATCTTCTAGAGATTGAATGTGCAACATTTTAGCTTATATGATTAGGAGTGTGGGATCACGAAGGTAGTACTATAAACAAAGATTAAAGGACTAAACATGCTGAATTAATTGGGTTAGTTAATTTAGAGTTATAAATCATACATGTTTGTCTCTTTATTCATGTGAACGCCAGAACCAAGGAGAAGCTTATAAAGTGATAGTCAATTACCTTAAGAAGTTACCTTACTTGAATAGTGATGGTACAGTATCACCTTGTGGACGCTTTCCATAATTAGCGGTTGTGCATCGTGTTTGTGGCACCCTCCATGGATCATCTCTTGTGAGCTATGCCTTCCTTGTGTAAATTATTAACCTTCATGCATCTCTCTCTTTGTCTCCAATGTGAGTTTATCCCAGGACTTCCCAGATCGATATTGAAGGTTTTCTTGCAGGGGTTAGTCCAACAAAATATCCAATATCTACTATAGCATACTATCGGCTCAAAAATCAACCTAGACACCATGTCTAATTTGATTCAGGAGGGCTTTTTAACCTAAGCATCATGCTTAATTTAAAATCCCTTGTAAGTAAGATCATCATTCCTAAACTAAGCACCATGCTTAATTAAGAGATAAATGAAACTACTCCTATCCTAGACATATACTAAAGCAAATAAAGGTAGCATGAGAGCATTTATATAGATCTACTCAAGTGGAGATGAAGTAGTGTGATTAGTATTTAATAGATTGAGCATGTCTCAAAGGTAGGGACAACCAACATAGCAACATGGCAAAGGATGTTTTTATGTAAAGTACTCCCCCAAGCTTGAATTTTGCAAAATTCAAGTTTGGATGAATTTAATTCAATGTTGTATGATGATTGGTTAGACATACCTTGTGCTTGTCATTCATCCGATCTTCTTGCTCCAACCCTGGAAAGGTTAGTGACAAGAATACCCGAAGGAATATTTTTACAATTATCCTTATATGCTCAACACACAAGGTAATGTTGCAAATAATTAAAAGCTCATGTTACAATCTGATCAGTGCTTGTTTTAGGACACTAAGCTTGTCCTTGGGAAACCATCAATTTATGTCGGCGAAGTGGTTTCCCCTCCAACGCTGACCTATATCAAGATAAACTCAACAAGATCTGCAATATTTAATATAGACATATGCATCGACAATCGCCCTTTTAAAGATTTTATAAATAGAAAGGATGAGGGGGTTGGAGATCTCGAATGTGGTGATGTTGGAAAAACCAATGGATTGGGAAGATGTTGCATATGAGCATGGAGTAAATGAAGTGGCTATGAAATAAATTCCATGCTCATTAATGCTTAAAGTGAAATTCATGTGGTATGGTGAAAATGATAAGGTGAGTGTGGTAAAAAAGGAAAAGAAAAAGGATACACGGACGACTTGGTTCGAAACTAGCACAGCTACCGTTCCCCGGCAACGGCGCCAGCAAGCTTGTTGGGTATTTTAAACGCAAATAGAAAAATCCGCAAGCGCACGGATACCGATGTAGCTTTCACCCGGGAGTATTCCAGAGTATCGATTTTCCACAGGGAACGTGAGTGTACTAATTAAGATTCAAGATCGCCCAAGGATAACTATATAATTATTTTTGGTGGGAAGAGAGGAAGTTTCCTGAGAGTTCTTTAGCTGATCTAAGAATCAAGAATTACTTCAAGGATTATTTATTTCGGGACATCAGAACACTAACCACGGAAAGAGATGAGAAGGGGGCTAGGAAGCTCTAACTACGGTCCTACAAACACCGATCCGAACGAGGTGGAATACGTCGACCGTTAGGGCTGTCACTACCCTAGGGCTACCACAACAATCCGCATGATTGGGTGCAATTCCAGGTAATCGCAAGACTAAACACCACGTCTAATCTATTAATTACTACTCTAATGTTTTAAAGATTAGAGCACTTGATGCAAGCGGGAATCCAATAAATAACTTGAATGTAAATAAAAGTAATTAAAGAACTCAGGAATTATGAATTGAAGAACCTAGAGAACAATGAAGAATGAACCAGTTGCTGCAAAAGAATAATGTTGAGGAAGATCCGACAGATCCGGCTCCTCCTCCGCTCTCCTCTTCTCTCTCCCTATTTTCTAGATTACAACTAGAACGAACTAGAACTAGAACTAGAGGAACTAGAACTAGATGAACTACAACTAGAGGAACTAGAACTAGAACTAGAAGAACTAGAGGGATCCTCTCTATTTGGATGAAGAATTGAAACCCTAGCTTTGATTCTGTAGAAGAGGTATGATCTCCAGGGGCCAGGGGGCCTTGCTTATATAGT
Source organism: Sorghum bicolor (assembly GCF_000003195.3). Taxonomy (NCBI): domain Eukaryota; kingdom Viridiplantae; phylum Streptophyta; class Magnoliopsida; order Poales; family Poaceae; genus Sorghum; species Sorghum bicolor. The sequence continues at coordinate 39,222,282 of NC_012874.2, read as the reverse complement.
CTTTTCAGATGAATCTGGGCAATTGGATCAAACCGACATTAATCGCACGGTTTTCCTTGATCCTTTAGGTCGGTGGAGTGTGATCCCCGAATTGGACTCTGATTGGGCAACATAGGTGGGCGGGCGCCCTCAGGACTTGGGCGGGCGCCCTGTCCCTGAGCCCTCTCGGCTTCCTGTTCGTTCCCGTGGCTTCTGGAGTCTTCTAGATGATAGAAAATTGCGAGGCACGTTAATATCTCTATGTAAACCCGATGTTTGGGCCTTTCTTCCGTATTTCCTGATAACCCCCTGCAGAAATAGACAAACACCAAAACTCGTGGAATTCTGTCAGATAAAACCCTAAGTCTGGGTGTTGGATGCATATGGATCCTTTTCCATGATTAGTTGACAGTTAAATGTGAGCATTAAGGACCGTCAACAGACGCCACGACACCCCGCACTCACTCAACGCCTGTCCACTCTCTCCCTGCCTCTCTCTCACGACTCTGCCAGGCGAAAGCGCCGTCGCCATTGCCGCCGTGAGCTTCGCGAGCTCCTCGCGCCCTCGCCTCTGCGTCTTGCCTCGCCTCCGAGCGTCTCCGAGTTTGCCTTGAGCTCCTCCATCTTCTCCACCCCTCGGTTGGACGAGATCTTCCTGAGGTGAGCGACATTTCGCGAGTTCCTCGTCGTCGGGTTCACGACCGTCGTGACCCCGATTCCGGCGATCCTCGCCGCTGCTCCATCCTTGCCTCCTTTCTCCCTTCTGAGTCGCGTTAAGGTCTGCTTAGGTCTCAGTGCCGGTCCACGCCACGCCATTCCGGCTGAGGCACCACCGTCGTGCGGGAACACGGCCGCCGCACCGTCGTGCTCACCGCCGACGAGCACCTCGCACGTGAGCAGGCTCACCGGAGCCATTAGGGTTAGGCGTTTCTACCTAGAAAGCTCCACGCTAACTCACTAGTGCTTAAGCCACCCTTCCCCGACGCTCTACTGGTCGGAGATGGCCGGCGTAAGCCGGGGTAGCTCCGCCGTGTCGCCATGGCCGACGGCGACCCCTCTCCGTCATTGAAACCCTAGCGCCACTTACCTCCATCGGTGCGGAATCACTCCAGGAGCACGCTGGTGCCCTTGGATCCACCTGAGAAGCTCCCCGTCGGCGAGCATTCGCTGGCGAAGGTGTCCTCTGTTCTCTGGGACACTGACGCATGGGACCCGTTGTCAGTGACTCAACGGTCTTCTCCTTTCTTTTATTCAAATCCAGATTTTTGGCTTTCTTGCAAAAATTCATATCTCTGGTTCCTGTGATCCAAAAATTGTGAAACCAATTTTGTGAGATTCTTTGAGATGGCTAGTTTTTATTAAAAATATGAAATGTACCATGTTTTATGGGGAAAATAATTATTAGAATTTAATCTTGTTGTTCATGTATAAATTAATATCTCTTGTTATACTGGTCTTTTTGTTCTAAAAATTTTATGCTAGGCTCAGAGTGTTATGAGAATGCTATGATAAATATTTTATGAACTTTGGAGTACTATATCTGTGACATGTAATTTATGTTGGTTTTATGGCTTGTTTTCTTATTTAAATCACAGTAAATAATTGGTGCTTATGCTAGTGCTCTACTCTGGTATCAAACTTGCTTATTGTATTAGTGACATGTAAATAATCTGAAATCTGTTGTTTGACACTATATAGGCCATGTTTCTTAATTTCTTAAATAAGCACCTTGTCACATGTTAAATGCTTATCTTAAATTTGGCATGTGCAATTGGTCTGAAATTTTTATGGTAAGGTCAAGATGCCATGCTTGTGCTTCTGTAATTTTTGTAGATTTTTCTCAGCACTCTTGCTGGTATCTTGTAATTATGTCCCTTTATAGAATTAAATTAATAAATGCTTTGTTATTAAATTTTTAGGGGTTAACATATGATGTTCTGGTTGTCTTATGATATGCTTGTGCTTATAAGCCCTGTGGTTGGTACTGATTATGTTTTGGCTATGTCATTAAATAATTAATTGAAGGTTTATAGCTGCTCTCGACAGCAAAGAAATAATTCAACCTTTACTTATTCATAACTTGGTCTTCTGGAAGACTTGTCTGAATCAAAGTTGTTGTAAACTTTATGAACTAGCTGTGGTTTAAATTTGGGATCATTTGGTCTAGTAGTTTTGACGTTATGGCTTTTCCAAGTTGGGTTCCAGAAATAGGTGCTTTCTGTTTTTCTGGGACAGAACCTGGAACTTTGTTCAATTAACTTATTTAACTTATGAATCTTGCTGTAATGTCTAAATATGAAATGTAGACAATTTCATAAGCTTTCCAGAATGTCCTCATTTATGTTTGTTAGATCTTCATAGCAATAGTTATGACCTGTTTACTGAGCTGTTCTGTTATGTGATGCTTGCGGTTTATAGTTTGACTTGCCAAGTCCCACTAAGTTAATTAGTTATCCTTTGTGAGTTAATCTTAGAAGTTTACTCAGTAAATGAGTGTCCAGTGAAGCGTCAATTTCGTTATCAAGCATTCATCCTCATCTAGTAGGCACCCATTCTTACTTATCATGCATGCATTAGGTGCACCGGATGCGACAGCTACGTTCGAGCTCCAAGTGAACTCCGAAGGCCAGGAGGTCAACCCGAGGTGGAGGTCCAGCAAGCCGGACTCGAGGAGCCCGAAGAGGAGGTTGAGTGCCTGAACCACGAGCCCGCATCGTTCGTGAAAGGCAAGCCTCGGAGCATCTTAAGCCCACCACTTTAATTTCAAAAGCTTACTTGATTACATTATACCTATTGATGCATTTACGTATAGGAGTTGTGATGAAACCCTTGCTGCATTTTACTCAATCCTTGTCCAGATATCCTACCACTACCTGGTTATAGAGTTAGGATCGAGTAGCAGCTTAGCCATGCTTTAATCGGTAGAGGTCGGGTGATATCCTGTCACCTGCGCGATATAGGGTTGTGTCGGATCACGATTGACTATATGTGCTATCGTGGAAGGAACCTGATTAAAATGACTTAAGCCGGGCGGAGTTTTGCAAGGTTGTAGTAACTCCGTCTGTGGCAGCTAAAGACCGATCGTTGTACGTCCTCTTGTCATGTTGAACGTATGCGTGACACTTAGTTGGCCGGATAACTCGTTCCGACCGCGAAGCCTAGTAGTATGACTCAGGCCGGAAGACCGGCAAGTATAAAGTGCGCACTACCGGAGGAAGTGCGGTGTGCGGGGGACCATTGGCGTAAGACAAAAGGCAGGCGAGTTAAAATTCCTGGACTCCCTGGCAGAGTGGTAGCCCTGAGAAGGACATATGGTTGTTGTTCTACCTATGTCCCATTTTCATCCTTTTCTATGCCTCCCCTTTTATAGTTCCAAGGGGAGACCTAGGTTACATGGCGTAGGTAATAAAATAGGGGTCGATAGGGGCGTGGTGCACTAACCTACTTGAGGCCTCCGTACTGGCGTGGCCTCGAGCTGTCTTGTTACTTGGTACTTTGGTGATGATTGTGCATGCTCCTAAATTTGGCTCCTGTGCGTCGCCTTGGATTGGCCTAACCATGGGCACACCTGTATGTCGTGGCAGTAGTCACGTCCAGAGTGGTTGAGGTGCTGTTTTTCGCCGCCTAACTCTTCTCTAGGAAGGAACATATTCGCTCGAGGGTCTGGTACCGCGCGTGGCCTTGCTGATCGATGCACTGACTTTGGATGCCTAGAGGGGGTCGTGATGTGACATCACGACTGTTTCACTGTGCTCAGCCGTACTCTGGCTCATCTGAAGGGATAAAGCTGTGAAAAGGGGGGATTGGATGGGTGCTCGCTCCCTATCACGTTTCTCGTGACTGTCGGGTTAGGTGAGAACACGGCACGCGCATTAAATGCCCCAGTCCTCGTACTTGCGTCAGGCGGTGGACGGCGTCCTTGCACTCGAGGCCTATCAATTCGTACGAGCCACTTCCGTATTCGACGGTCGCTGCCCAGTCGAGCCTCTGTCGATTCGCACGACCCCTTTTCCGTGTTCGAGGCTATGGTTGGCATCGTGCTTTGGTAGTCGCGCGTGCGAGCAGGGGCGTCGAGTCAGGGGCCTCGATTTGTGTACGGGTCCTCTCGTTATGAGCATTGGTTGGGGTACCCCTTATTGACACCCTCGACAGTAAGAGAAACTTCCAAAACATGTACCACAACTAATTTTTCCACTAAGTTTACCTTGGGGTTCTCAGCGGCTGGAATAAAATAAAAACCCAAACCCTCCATAGCATAACCACAAGGTATAGCAGTAGTGTGCATCTTTTTCATGTTTGGGCAAACCTTAGTAACATGATCACCACAAGAGATGTCACAGCTGAGAGACATAGTGCATTCATGTATGGTATGACCTTTAGAATGGCAACGATAACAAAATGGTTTACCCTTGCTTTTTTGCCCTCCATGGTTAGAAGTCTCAGGAACATCACTAGTCCCTGTGGAATTTGTGCTTGGTGGGACAGCAGCCTTGTGAGTTTCTGTAAGTTCCTGGAGATACTTGTGTCGTTGTAGTTGCGGGAGCCAGTGACGATGCAGGTGCAGGTGGAAGAGCCGCCCCCGTGGTCATTGGAGCAGCACCAAGCTTAGGCTTGGCCTTTCCCTGCTCTGTGACCTCCATGTACTAAAGCCTTCCTTGTATGGCAAAGTTAGGATGCAGCACCCCCCCTTGGGTAGTAGGGAGGGGGATCTGCCCATATCCGCCATCTGCGACACCCCTCCCTAGATGGTTGCCGGGTTGTTGTTTGGCTGCTGGGGAGGATGCCCACCTCCCAAGTTGTTCTACGCCATGCCCGATTGATGATGAGGCTGCCCGTGACTTGGCCACCCGCCACGCCCTCATCCACCACCATAGTTTTTGCCATAGGATCTTCCAATACAGCCACTCCTTGATAGCCCGAGCCACAGCTGTTGTAGCCAAAGCCACTGTGACCAGCATGTCTGCGCCCTCGACCATGTAGGAAGTGGTCGCGACCGCAGCCTCGTCCGCCGAACCCCGGATCAAATCCTAGACGGAAGCCAAGATTGAAGGATGCACCCCTGCCTCCACCTCGCTCGCCAAAACCTCTAGCACCATCGGATCTATGCGCAGCCATTGCCTTCCCCACACGAATTTTGTCTGCAAACGAACGACGACATACTGGAGAGAACGATGGCGGCGGCCTCGGAACGCACCTGCATTTGGTGCCTATGCGAGCGAAAAGGGCACAAAGTCCCTTCATGGGCCGAAAGAAATTCCCAGACCCAAGTTGAACCTGGTCTGGAAGCCTAGGACGTCCTTGAACCTTTCTCTCCTCTGCAGCGTGAGCAACACGCTCGAATGAAGTCGGTGATGTCACGTGAGTAAGCGGAGGAAATTGCAGATCAGAACCCTAGCAATTCGAATTTACGGTGCTTTTTGAAACAACATCCTTCCATGGTGGAAAGACCCTTGCTGGTGAACGTGACAAAGACGACGAGCCACTCCGGGCAATCAAACTTGTGTGAGAGGCCTTGGCAATGAAATCACCCAGCGTTCTCGATGGGGAAACGCGAGGGTCGGGTAGGGGTCCATGCCAAGGCTTTCTGGCGAGCTTTTTCTGAACCATCCTGGAGACGATGGACTTCGGAAGATGGAGATCAATGGAGGCTTGAGTCTTACCTGAGTCCAAAGCTTGTTCGGCTTTGGCGAGTTGGTCAAGTGTGAAGCCACATCCATGGCGTCCTCGATGAACAATGTGTGGATAGCCTCAGCTCCACCGGCTCGTCCTCCTCAAACACGTCGAAGACCGAGTCCGACGCCCAGAACTTGTATCTGAGAGGAGACGACATAGAAGGTTCGGAGACGCCATGAATTGGTTTTGGTCATCGACACGCAGCCGAAGCCACCGCCACAGCCCATGACAGGGCTTCTCTCCCTTCCCTGCAGCGCCGCTCAACGTCTCCCTCCCCTTCATCTCTGTCTCCAACATCGGCTTGACGACGTCACGCAAGAACCGCCAAGGCGAGGGTGAGTCGCCTCGCCTGCGGCATTCACGACTACGGCCACCTTGCCCCCGCAGCTGACCGAGCGGACGACCCCAGGGACCTAGCCTCCGCAGGCGGTGGGCAGCGGGAGGCCAAACTGAGAGGCGACGCCGGCGGCGGATGGGCCTGGCCTCCATGGTCAGAAGCTGCAAGGTGACTCGTGACTCCACGACGAACGCCTCCCCCGCAACATTCGTGACTCCGGCTGAATTGCCTCTGTAGCGGACCAAGCGGACGACACCGAGGACCTGGACTCCATGGGCGGCGGGCGGCGGGAGGCTAAACTGAGAGGCGACACCAACGGTGGATAGGCCTGGCCTCCGTGGTCAGAAGGGCGGTCGCTACGTGCGAGCGTCTACCATTGACAAACCATGATTGTAGTTAGTAATGCCATTTGGATTTACTAATGCTTCCAGTACTTCCATGAGACTAATGAACGAGGTTTTGTGAGCTTTCATTGGAAAATTTGTTGTAGTCTATTTTGATGATATATTAATTTACAACAAATCTATGGATGAACATCTTGATCATTTACATGTTGTTTTTAATGCTCTACGTGATGCACGTTTATGTGATAACCTTGAGAAGTGCATGTTTTGGACCGATCGAGTGTCTTTTCTTAGCTATGTTGTGACTCCACAGGGAACTGAGGTTGACCAAGCCAAGGTGGAAGCTATACAGGGATGGCCTGTACGAAAGCCTATCACCTAGGTGCGGAGTTTCCTATGACTTGCAGGATTTTGTCGCCGTTTTGTGAAGGATTTTAGCACCATTGCTACACCATTCAATGAGCTTACAAAGAAGGGAGTGCCTTTCGAATGGGGTAAACCACAAGAGAATTCTTTTAACATGTTCAGATATAACCTAACCCATGCACCTCTTCTACGACTTCCAGATTTTAGTAAGACTTTTGAGCTTGAAAGTGATGCTAGTGGAGTTGGTTTGGGTGGTGTTTTGTTACAAGATGGTAAACCTGTTGCATATTTTAGTGAGAAATTGAGTGGGCCTGTTCTCAATTATTCTAATTATGATAGAGAACTCTATGCTCTTGTTCAAACATTAGAGACATGGTAGCATTATTTGTGGCCCAAAGAGTTTGTTCTACATTCTGATCATGAATCTTTGAAACATATTCGTAGTCAAGGAAAACTGAATCGTAAACATGCTAAATGGGTAGAATTTATTGAATCATTTCCTTATGTTATTAAGCACAAGAAAGGGAAGGAGAATATTATTGCTGATGCTTTGTCAGGGAGATATACTTTGCTGAATCAACTTGATTACAAGTTTTTTTGAATTAGAAACAATTAAAGACCAATATGTTCATGATGCTGATTTTAGAGACGTGTTGCTGCATTGTAAAGATGGAAAAGGATGGAACAAATTTATCGTTAATGATTGTCGATGAAAGCTAGTCGGCAGTCTACCTTGGAGTATACCCACGGTAGTAGTTTATCGGTAGACGGTGCGCAAACTACGAACTCAATGGTGACGCAAGACACGGACAAGCTTTTTATCCAGGTTCGGCCGCCGTGTGGGCGTAATACCTACGTCATGCGTCTGATTGTATTGGATTGAGAATAATGTGTCCTAAGGGGGGTCCCTTGCACCTCCTTATATAGTCCGGAGGGCAGGGTTACAGATCTGGAAACTAATCCTAGTCGGTTACAATTGCCATAGATAGCTCAATATCAATTCCTATTCTAACCGACTAGAATTCTGCTTGATCTCCATGTCTTGTTTCCTTACGCGAAACTCCGAACAGTCGGATCAAGCCTCGAACTTATCTCGTAATGGACCAAGCCTCCTGGCCCAAGTATAGCCGTAAGGGTATAGGGGTTTATACCCCCACAATGATGGGTTTGTGTTTAGAGCTAACAAGCTATGCATTCCAGCTAGCTCTGTTTGTTTGTTGTTGTTGCAGGAAGCACATGGAGGTGGCTTGATGGGCCATTTTGGAGCCAAAAAGATAGTGGATATACTTGCTGGTCATTTTTTTTGCCAAAGATGAAAAGAGATGTGGAAAGGTTTATTGCTAGATGCACAACATGTCAAAAGGAAAAGTCACGGTCAAATCCACACGGTTTGTACTTACCTCTACTTGTTCCTAACGCCCCATGGGAGGATATATCTATGGATTTTGTGTTGGGGTTACCAAGGAATAGGAGGGGACGTGATAGTGTGTTTGTGGTTGTTGATAGATTTTTTAAGATGGCACATTTCATACCATGTCATAAAACTGATGGTGCTACATATATTGTTGATTTGTTCTTTTAAGAAATTGGTCACTTACATGGTGTGCCCAGCACAATTGTTTCTGATTGTGATGCTAAATTTCTTAGTCATTTTTTGAAGACTTTGTGGACTAAATTGGGGACTAAAATTTTATTTTCTACTACATGTCATCCCCAAACTAATGGTCAAACTGAGATCGTGAATAGAACTTTGTCAACTATGTTAAGAGCTATTTTAAAGAAGAACATTAAAATGTGGGAAGAATGTTTGCCTCATACTGAATTTGCTTATAATCGATCGCTGCATTCTACTACAAAAATATGCCCATTTCAGATTGTTTATGGTTTGCTGTCTCGAGCTTCGGTAGATTTAGTGCGTTTGCCATCTTCTAAAATAGTAAATTTTGATGCTACTAAGCGTGCTGAATTGATTGTGAAACCGCATGAAACAACTAAGCAAAACATAGAGCGTATGAATGCTAAGTATAAGCTTGCGGGTGATAAAGGAAGAAAGGAATTAAAATTTGAACCTGGAGAATTAGTTTGGTTGCATTTGAGAAAAGTTAGATTTTCTGAAACTGCGCAAATCCAAGTTGTTACCTAGGCTGCAGGACCGTTTAAAGTGCTAAAGAAAGTTAATGACAATGCATATGAGCTTGAATTGCCTGCAGATTTTGGGGTTAGTCCCACATTTAACATTGCAGATTTGAGGCCATATTTGGGTGAAGAGGATGAGTTTGAGTCGAGGACGACTCAAATGCATGAAGGAGAGGATGATGAGGACATCAACACCGGCGATGCATCCACGCCGCCGACACCAGTACCTTTTGCTGGTCCTCTTACTCGTGCTCGTGCTTGTCAACTTAATCATCAAGTGAGTTCCTTCTTAAGCTCTTGTCCATCTTGTTTAGACCTTGGAAACATGTGCACTTTTGTTTTGATTAGGAACCAAGGAGAAAACCAAAAGGGACAAGGACTCACGTTCGCTGGATTCGGACTGCAGCAAAGCGCCAAATTATGACCGCCACCACGGTTGCATACTGATTCGGATTGGGGTGCTTCAGGACTTGTTGGAAAGCTTATAAAGTCTACTTTCATATGAGTCCAGTCCCACGACAATATCTGTTAGGCAGTAGTGGCAAAGATCCAATTACCGTTGAGAGGTCTTGGGGTGTTGCGTCACCTTATTTTGGGCTGATGGTCCATATATCAAGTTGGGTCCATTAGGGACGTGTCCTAGGTTAAACCATGACCCTAGACCTCCTTTGAACGTCCGTTAGTGTACTTAAGGTTCCTATAGCTGCCGCCACACAGTTGGGTTTTGATTAGATCAAGTTTAGCTTTCGCTACTTTCTTGTAAACGCGCGTACTGATCCAGCCGCCTGTCTTCTTGTTTTCGGAACCTCACTTCATTGGAGATTGAGTTCGAAACCTTTGTTTACATCTAGTAATTCAGTACTTGTTCTACTTGTTCTTGCTAGTTCTTCGATTGCTTGCAGGACGAGTGCCCTAGTGGCCGGTTATTGCGCTCCACAAGATCGTGACAACCATTGGAGGTGGTGTATCGGTTGCTAAGGCGCGGCCTTGGAGGGCTGTAGTCGGGCCGTGAACGTCAACTCCTTTCACCAATCGAGTTACCCAGCACCTCTCATCGAAAGATTGGGCGAAAACCCTAGCAGGTTCTGCTTTTAGAATTAGTTAGCATCTCCCAGCACACCCAATGAGTTTTATTTGTTTTGTCGAGTTGACTCCACAAGTATCGTCCAATCATAGAAGAAATATCTTCACATAATCTCCTAGTTAGATCAAAACAGGACATAGCATATGTAGGTATTGCTTGTGCTACTGTCTTTACCATAATCTCCTTCCCCGCTTTAGAAAGCAATTTCTCTTGCCAACCTTGAATACGGACCCACACTCTTTGTTTAATGTATTCAAACATACGTTTCTTGGACTTCTCAATGTAAACCGGCAAACCCAAATATTTTTCATTACTTGCAACATGAGTAATCCTCAGCTCTGACAAGATATAATCTCTGCTATGTTGTGGAGTGTTGGGGCTGAACATAATTGCAGTCTTGTCTTTATTTACCATCTGGCCTGACACATCTTCATATAATTCTAAGACCTGCTGCAAACATCTTGCTTCTCTAACTGTGGCTTTTAGCAAGATCAAAGTATCATCAGCAAAGAGAAGGTGGCTTACTCAAGGTGCTCCTGTACATACTTGAATACCTTCAATGTCTCTCTTCCTCTCCGCTTCCCTGATCAGGCCAGAAAGACCCTCAGCACATATATAATAAAAAGGTACGGAAAAAGAGGATTGCCTTGACGTAGTCCACGTTGGGGCAAGATCTGTTTTGTATAATCTCCATTTGTCTTGACTTTATAAGTGACAGTGGACACACATTTCATAACCAAATCCACCCACTTTGTGCTGAAACCCATCTTCCTCATAATCTTTTCCAAAAAAGACCATTCAACTCTGTCATATGCTTTGCTCATGTCCAACTTGATGGCAACCAACCCAGTTTTGCCCTTTCTTCTATTCCTTAGGTAATGTGTCAATTCATAGGCTAGGATCACATTATAAGTAATCAGCCGGCCAGGAACAAAGGCACTTTGGGAGGGAGAAATAATATCAGGGAGGATCTTTTTCAAGTGGTTGGCCAGAACTTTTGAAATGAGTTTGTATAGCACATTACAAAGACTAATAGGCCTATGATCTTTCACCTTGATTGGATTTTTGACCTTTGGGATCAGGCCAATAATCATTTCATTCCATTTCATAGGCATATGTCCTCCATTCAGCACAACTAAAACCTCTTTCACTTGATCACCCATCAGCCCCCAAAAACGTTTGTAGAAGATAGAGGGGATTCCATCTGACTCTAGGGCTTTGAAATCCCCAATCCCGTCGAGTGCTTCCGCTATCTCTTCGCCTGTGAAGGTTTTCAGCAAGGTCTCATTCATAGATGAGGAGACTCGATTCTTCACTGCATGGAGAACCTCATCAATCCTGTCAACAGCACACAAAGTAAAAAGATTTCTCTAGTGGTTAGTAATAAAAGGTTTCAAGGCATTCCCCGCCACCACAGCGCCATCATCATCCTTAAGGAATCTAATGTAATTCCTTCTTTTCCTCTCTGAAGCACATGTATGAAAATATTTTGTATTTCGATCACCTTTTGTCAGCCATAAGGGATGGGCTCTTTGTTTCCAATAAATATGGAGTTGTTCTTGCAATGTCCAATTTGAATCTTAGCACGTGCTCCTTATGTACATTTTCTTGGTTAATTCTACTTCTCCTGTAACATTTAAGCTCCTTCTTTACCCTACTAATTATTTTTTCCAATTCTCCTAGCACATTCCTGTCCCATTCCTTCAGGTCACCCAGAATCTTCTTTTGAATCTCCACCATCTCAACAGCCCCAAACTCCAAAGCTTCAGCCCAAGCCCTCTCCACCGCCAGGGCAATCCTCCTCCTCAGGCCATTTGGCCTCAAATTTGAGGGAAAAATCTTTGACAGTAGAAAACTGCATTGGTTCCCTGTGCCCACATTCCACAATTAAAGGCCTATGATCTGAGTGTCGAGGATAACCATTCACTACACGCACTAGTGGGAAAAGATTCCTCCATTCCATATTTGCCACAGCTCGGTCCAGCCTTTCCTTTATATAACCTTCAGCCTTATGATGATGATTCCTCCATGTAAATATGACTCCTACAAACCCCAAATCCCCGAGATTGCAGTCAGCCAAGGTATTTCTTAGACGTTCCATACATGCTGCTGACCTAGGCTGACCTCCCACCTTCTTACAACCAAATAATAGTTCATTATAGTCTCCAAGGCATAGCCACGGTTTTGTATATTGATTATACAAAAGTTTCAACAGACGCCAAGTTTTCGCCTTCTCTTCTGTTTTTTTATCACCATACGCACCTGTAATTCTCCATTCTACTCTCTCCTCTTGTACAGTTGCATCAATATGGTATTTAGATAGGCTCCTAATCACAACATCCACTGCCCTTCTCCAAAACAAGGCCAAACCTCCACTATTCCCCCTACAATCTTTGACCATCATATTTGGCATGCCAACAAACCATTGAAATCTTTCCATCCCTCTCTTATCCATTTTAGTTTCAGAAACGAAAAGGATATTAGGGGATTCTCGCTTCTGGACATCCGGAAGCCGATGAACTACCGAGGCATTCCCTAGTCCTCGGCAGTTCCATGCTATGATCCTCATTTTATTTGGCGGAACTGCTCTGGAGCCCCACCTCATAATTAAGAATTGGATCAGTTTCAACCTCGACCACATCACCTTCCTCATCCCTCCACATCACTTCCATCCTCTGTCGTTTTAAACTTTGCTCCCCTTCTCCCATGTTCTCACAGTTCATGTTCATTACATGATTGTGGTTAACAGCCTCTATGGTTTTCCGATTTGCTCTTTTCACCTTCCTCACGGTTCTTTGATTCTTGTTATTTTTACATGCCTTTTCCTAATATTCTATTTTTTACTTTGATTGTGCTCAACAGTAAGACCAAAATCACCTATCTCCATCTCCTGCACTTTCGCAAAAGTGTCACCAAACTGGGCTGTAGAAGTCTCAGTAATTCTCATGATGTCATTTCTGTCCTCATATGTACAATCATCTTTATTGGACTCCACTCTTTGTTCAGCTGTCAATGATTCCTTCTCTATCAATTGTCCAGTCTCCTCCCCCCCCCACACATTTTGTTCCTCTTCCGTCACCTTATGCCCATCCCTCTCCTCAGTATCTATAATCAAAATTAGTTTCTTTGCATCTGCAGGCTGCACAAAGTGTAGCTCTGGGGTCAAGGTTTCATCTCCCAATTGAGCACTTCCCTTTACTGTCTTCTCAGAAACTGAACCACTACCCCCTATGCAACCACTTCCCGGAGTTATAGATTTTCCTTCTGATTTTGGACCCCTAGAACCTGTACTCCTCGAATTATGACTCCTAATTTCCTCCAAACCACGCTGACGAGATGGCGAAACTCGAAGCTCTGGACCAAACAGTTTCTTCTTTTCCTTCCAACTACCCGTTGGGCACTCTCGATAACATGCCCTAATAGTCCAGAGATATAACTGTGATAGATCTAAACACATAATAAATCATGAATAACTCACGCACAGGATCTTATTCTTAGATCACTACATGACCATTAATTATCTAATGCGAAAAACTAAGGGGATTAGTGCTAGACCAACCAGAGTCCAAGGATGCCATCTGTGTCGCTGGAGACTTGATGTAGATGTAGATGTTGATGTATCACCAACTGAGGGTTGTGGAACCCTCTAGATATGATGAACATGAGTCGTCGAAATAGCGGTGGCCATCTAGACGCCGCTGAGATTACGTGCGTAGGGAGGAACGTGGGCGACGATCTTCCCGAACCCTCCAGCGCCTTAGTGATCGGTTTGGGTATGAATGGATTGGCGGAATTTGCATAGGAGGCACTAGAGGTGCCCCTGCTTATATAATGCGCTGTGGGCCAGGGGGCCAAAACCCTAGACGATCTAAGGGCTGCCACCCATCGTGGCAATCTGATTTATTGGATATATATGGCAGGTGGGACCATAAATTAATAACTAATTAATTTCGTGATTAATCTGGAGATTAGCTGAGATCACATTCCAACATTCTCCCACTTGATCGAACGGCTAATGCACTTATGCAACTAATGTTCGCTTAATC